>NC_143012.1:294471868-294830618 GCF_055824585.1 Amblyomma mixtum
TCTTGAAGAAAGCATTCCAAGTGCCTCACCATCCGAAGACCTGCACACCTGTCTAAACTCACCAGTCGGGAAGTACGTCCCCCGGGTCACTCACGAGACCCGCCCTCTACCGCTCCATATGAACATCGAAGGAGACCAACATCAACATCAACGTGAGAGAGGGAAAAATTCGTGATTGTGTGTGTCTGTGCATTGTTGCGAGAAAACGATAAGACAGTAAAAAAGCGCTAGTGCTGACAAAATTGCATTATTGTGTTGTGCAATTATTTATGCTGTCTAAATGCACTCCACGCAGACGGATACCAGAATGTTCGTAGGACAGGGGCGTTCCGAGAGCTGACTTCGCTACCGACGGCAACGAATGCGGCTGCCAAGTGGGCCGAGGTCGAGGAAGAGCAGGATCCCCCGCGCAACGTTGCGCTTGTGCCGCCGTTCAAGAGTCAGCGCCGCCCTGTGGCGGGAACCAACGCCGGCTGTCGGAAGCGCGTTGTCTGCGAGGCAGCCCGGACCCTGACGAACATGATCCCCATCTCCGACTTCTGGAAGGAGATCGTCAGGTGCGGCATTTCTGTTCGTGTTTTTATGTTATTTTAGAGTGTGAGCTCTTCTTAGCTCGTTTCTCAATTTCGGGCTGTCGTCGGCGTCGACGGCGCCGTCGGCAGCGCACATTGTGAGGAAGACAATGAAGACGATGCAGCAGCTGCGCTTCTTCCTTTGGCAACATCAAAAACATGATCGGTGATCACCCACGCACCAGTGTCCTGCTTAAGTTGTCCGCGCCCGGCGGTGGTGGTTCCAGCCGGATCTACTTTAACTGCTCAGTGTGCTCGTGGTTTCTTCATCATCAGTGAACCGCTTCTTCAACTACAACAATGCCTTCAGTGCTTTAGCTTTTCTTAGCTCGTTGTTCCTCAGTTTCAGCCCCCTCGAAGTTGACGCCATCCGCAGCATAGACCTTGGTATCGCGCCAAGACGCTGCGCCCTAGTAACCGGCCGGCATGTTCATGTTTTCCCGGGAGCGCCGGTGGCGGTGGCTAGCTCGGCGAACTTAGCGGCGCGCAAGGACGCTGCTGCGGCCAGTTGTGGTAGAGTGTGTGACAAGAAAGCCGGCGAGACTGTGCGGAAGGGTCTTGGTGCACAAAGCAACGCGTGTGGCAGTATATGCACTAGAGTGTCGGAGAGGAGTTCAGTGGCTTAGGCCGGAACAATATAAAAATGCTTTGCTCTATCACCGCAGCTCATGCCAAAACATTTGCATTATTCGTAACCGTCCTTGGAGATTTTAATTCTTCTTATTCCTAAAGAGACAGGAATTGAAGGGTCTGCCCCTCGGCCATTCATTGAAACGTATTTCTTCAAGTCCTAGCGTCACCTCACCCCGTGTATTTCAAAAGTGACACAGTAATGTGCACATAAAAATCTATTACCAAAGTTGGCGAGGAAGTGAGAATTATAACTGATGCTTATGCGCCAATTGCGAAGCAGCGGCTATTAGTGCGCCGTAGGGGAATGCTCCGGATTAATGTTGATCACCTTGGATGTTTAACATGTCATGGCGCCGCAAAGCACATGGGTGTTTAGGCATTTCTCCTCCACAACTTCGGCTGCATAGAAAGAGAGAGGAAAGACTATTTTATTTACTTTCTTTAAAACACTTTATAATTGGTCCGACTAAAGCGTAAATAGTATTCCTCTGCCTGGAAGGGCATAACCAACTGGTCGACAACTGTCAGGCAGCAGGAGGGGGTTAGGGAAATGAGGGGACTGTAAAGCAGCCGAAAAGGAGAGAAGCCTTAACCACAGACCAAGTACACACCCTCTAGGTTATTGGACCTCCAGCGCGTCTATACCTCTAACATTACCGCTCTGATTCCTCATGTTCCGGCCGCATCGCTCCATGTGTAACTGTTGGAACGTGCTTTGCTCAGAAGCAGGAAAGCCTTAGGCCTGAATCATCGAGGAGTGGCGAAAAAAAGTTATAGGTGACAACAATGAAAATATTTGTTGAACCTTTACGATTGTTCAATATTACTGCACATGCAAGGCTGTTATCTCGTCGGCTCTATTCACCCTCATAATCCTCACACTCGCCATTACATTGTGCAGAGGAAGGCCAGAGCCGAAGAATGCGTACTTGGCCGCCTTGTCCAAGGGCCTCTTGAACAAGGAGTGCTCGGAAATTTACCCGGACTGCTCTGACAGCGCTGCGGGAATGGTGCTCCCGCTGGTCAGCGAGGTGGTGGGACCCAAGGGGTTCCTGAGTTCTTTCCTGGAGCGACTCGCCACTCCCTCAGCGCCCCACGTGCCCAGAGATACCGGCGTTCAGCGGCCCTCACTGTTCATCGAGAAACTGCGCCAGACCAAACGTCGCTGGAAATCCGAGCCCCGGACGTCGTTAGATGATTTTTAAACTCGTCGCGCTTAGGTTTTATTCCTTCCAGCTGGCATGAACCTTTATCAAATATATAAATATAAAAGGTGCATGTACGGAAATGACTTGTGGAAGGTGAGTAGTCAGACTGACTATGTTAATGTCACCTCGCGGCTGTTACGGAGTGTAAGTCCGTTGCAACTTCCTAAACTCTCAACTGTTATACACGGAAGAGGACATTGCTGTGCCCAGTGTGTTTATCTCCCCTCTTCACGGCAAGATGTGCACTGCAACGATAGCCCAGTGGTTTGAGCATCCTCGTCGCATGCAGGATGTGCGAGGTTTGATCCCCATTGCCGTTAGGTACCCGACGGTAATAAAACGGAAAATAACTTTCCCCTGGCCTGATGCTCAGCTCCACTGATGTGAAATATTTGAAAAATGAATTGTTAACTCCACTGTGAGTAGACTAAAAACACCTAATGCCACGGCGCTCTTTGGTCAAAATCACCTTTGCGCCTTTTAGAATCCATCGTCATCGTCGACTAAAGGATAGCTAAATGCTGACACAGTCAGTCATTCACAAACGTTTCCTAAAGTACAGAAGCCGCACATTATATGTATTGAGTCACAAACTGTTTCCGCAGTAAAGTGAAACTGGAGAAGGAGTATTCCGTAAACTGGAATATTAGAAAACTAGACATGAAAAAGGGTTTATGGTGGTTTAACATTCCAAAGCGAGTCAGGCTGTGAGGGATGCCGTAGTGAAGGGCTCGGGAAATTTCGACCACCTGGGGTTCTTTAACGTGCACTGACATCGCACAGTACACGGGCCTCTAGAATTTCGCCTCCATCGAAATTCGACCGCCGCGGCCGGGATCGAACCCGCATCTTTCGGGTCAGCAGTCGAGTGCCATATAGTCACTGAGCCAACGCGGCGGCGTAGACATGAAAAAGCTAAGTATTATAATACTAGAAAACTACAACAGCCAGCGATCGCAGCTCAATACATGTTATTTAGCTTGACTCGTGTTTGTTCAGACTTAAGTGGGTTGTGCTTTAAAAAAAAAAAAGAAATTCCCATCGTTTTGCTAACAGTGCACACCAGGAGCAGCGCGATTTCCAGGTATCAAGGGCTGCTGAGTAGATAACGCAAACTTTCTTAGGCAGACGCTTCCTTCCTAAAAGCAACGTAGTGGTTCAGGTCTTGAATAATAACAGAAAATTGCTTTCGTTCCGAGCTCTGCTCAAAATCGCGATAAGTCATGCATTTCACTTTCGCCTGCATTTTTTTTTCTCGCGAGGTTAACAATCTTGGCATTAGGCCTCCTAACTCGGCCCATCGAGAACTGACACCTCGCTTAAAATGTCGGTCGATGCAACCACCTGCACCACCGCTGAAGTCTCGAAGTTCACCGGATGCTACCACACGTGCACTCACCAAGTTCAACGCCTCTCGTTTCTTATGCTAATCAGTATCGAACGACGTGCTTCCCCGCAATGAGCCATACTTACCAGACGCTGCGGTTCAGACAAGGTTTTCTCACCAGCGGCCGCCTTTAAGACTGCCGCTCAGAATCTGCCCATAGCGAGCAGATCGAAAAGGAATCCCTTTCGTAACTCTCAGTGCGTACATTAGGCTTCGGTGTCTGGAAGTGCGATGCTATATTCCTCCACCTTCAATTTTTTTTTTGTCTGCAAAGAAATAGCGCGAAGTAAGCAGCAAAGGCGATAACAGGTTTCTGAACCGCCTATGTCTACTATCCTGGACGTTAATAACAAAATGAAACAAAATAGCACTCCAGTAACACAAGTGCTCCACTGTAGTTGAAACAGTTAACAGCTTACTCTGGAGACAAATATTTTGGTCGTAGTAATCAAAAATAATATATGTTCGCTAATAAACAAATGTGTTCACTCAATTCGAAAGTCGCCCTTTGAACTTGTCGTTTCATCACTTTATTCAGCCTCATGCTATGGTCTAGATTAAGACTGGCAATGCTGAAAATAAATAAATAAATGTTCGTATCTACACTTTGCGGTGAAAGCACCAGCATAGATTTTTAGGACGTTGGTTGGTTTCACTGTTTTTCCCCGACTGAGCAATCGCGCGGGCATGTTATTGAAAGGGATTTTAGAGATCCGCATCCGCTACACGCTCGCACAGCAACAAAATAATTCAAGGATTCAGTGTACTTAAAACAGTACTATGCTACATTTTAAGGCCCTAGTATATTCCAGCAAGGTAATAAAATCGAGAATATGCGTTCGCTGAGCACAGCATTCATTTTAAACGACACCACGCTGAGTGGCGAGGTTTAATATTTGTATCGCTGGCACGCCAGCGCATACCATTTCATCACGTTTACTTATAATTGCGGTAAACATCTGGTCCTTCAGAAAACTCGCAGTACAGTTGCAATGAAAAACACAGAAGGGAATTTACATTCCCTCCAAACAAGAGAGGCACAGATCCGTGCGTCGCTCTCACAATTATCTTTGTGCGTGATAGAAAATAAGAGGGCCCCAAGAATTAACGATTCTTGAATTTTCTTAGCTGAAGAGAAAAATAAAAAGGAAGAAGTAGAGGGAACGGAGGGATGGAGTAGCAAGAGCAGATTCAGCTTGCGCTCAGACCGAAATGAGCTTGCATCATGAGGCGGTGATAAAGTAACCACTGCCAGAAACAGAAAAGCAGTTGTAAGCGCCCTGCAGAGCGAAAGAGTGGGGTGGGGGGTTGCAATTACTCTTCCCGGCAGCAACCAGTCAGGAATTCGATGCTGATGAGAAAGATACCTCTGTTTGCTTTCATTGGAAGCGCGCCGACGCCCGCAGGGGCGCGTAGCATGAATGGCTGAAAATTTCTCTCTCTCGGTCTCCGTCTAATGAACATTTTTCTTCATGGCCTTCGGCATGACTCGCACAGAGAAGCGTGGCCACCACGCCGACAGGCGAGCGCAGCCTTTATCCTCGTGCAGTTCAAGCGACAGACCACATGGCTCCTTCTTTCAAGTGAAGTCAACTAACAAATAGGTGCTGCGGCTGCAAACGCTCTTGACGTCGAGTAACTGTGACCTTACTTCAAGCGCGCCGGACGCCGCGATCTATGGCGGGTGTCGCGCTAATTAGCTGCGACTTTTGAAAACGAGTCGGCCTTGCATTGTGCGCATAAGTTTGCAACAGCCATATTCGACTGAAAACGCTATGCTCAGTTCTCGACGTTTGGTTTCTCCGCGGAAATTCTTGCGTCGCATACTTCGCGTTTATGTTTTTATTGCTCGTTCTCGTTATAGCAGCGTTTCCAGCACTGAAACGCAAGTGAAACTGGTACGATTTTAATTTTTGTTTGCGTTTCAAATCCACCTTTAATGCTGGCCTTTTAATTTCCTTTTTCCGATTTTTTGTCCCGCCTACAACGCTATTCCTACACCCATCCTTCTCTTCCTTTGGCTCTCACAATCGCTCGCTCGCTCCGACGGCGGTGGCGGCCTTCAAATATATAACAGTATACTATCAAGATAGTCATCCCCTTTACCCCCGCCCTTGTAAATGCCTCAAGAAGGCAGCTGATTGGCTCCTCCTCATACACTCATATGCCCAGCAGCCCTAAAACATTTTGACCCCTCCTTTAACGGCAGCTGCCCGCACTGTACAGCGGTGTCTTCGGACACCTATCACATGGTGTGGGCCTGCCCCTCCAACACGGCTATCCCCCCCCCCCCCCCCCCCCCCCATCTCCAACCCAACCCGGGAGGACTGGGAGGTGATCTTGCTCAGCTGCCACGACTTACAGGCCCAACAAACTTTATTCGGGCGCGCCCGGGCGGCGGCCACCGCCACTGGGGTCCCAAACTACGGACCTCCACCTGGTGCTTGTAAGGATCGATCTCTGACGGGCTGATCCAAACATACCTCCTGTACCTTCCTAATAAATGTTTTCACCACCGCCACCTCTGCATCGAGTGCAAGCTCCGCTCGCTCCCACCACGGGAGCTATTGCAGCGCGCCTTCTCCTCCTCCTCTCTCTCTACTTTCTCTCTCGCACTCCTTCGCTCCAAAACGTAACCCTCCGGTCACAACGCCGAGAAGAAATTTTGAAGAAACGAGGGTCATACTGCTAACGCATTAAGATGTCCGTTTTCCCCTGCAACGTTATCGACCCTTAGGCAACGTCGTTAACCGTAATTCGTTTTTCTACTGCTTCGTACCCATTTCTTCTCATAAGTGCTCGTTCGTGTAGGAGCTGCTGTTCTGACTTTTTCGTCCCTTGTTTGTTTCACTGCCTTCAATGAGCCCTTCTAGTAATTCTGACCAACTCTGCATCCAAAAGTTTTCTCTTCCCCCCTATAGCAAGGCGAAACACGAGTTCTCCATTGTCGAACGAGCCGATGCAACCAGCCCATGTTTTCCCTCCGTTCGATGCACACTGTTCTTTGACCAATCCCTCGCCTCGGCGATCGTCCCCTTCCCACCCCGGCCTGTCATTTCGCGACCGTCCGAGAACGCGAGCTGTCATCAGCGTGCTCCTTATTCGTCTGCCGCTAAAGGGCGCGCACTCTGCTCAGCCTCTGCACTTGCGCCTTTGCTCCTCTCACGGCGTCTATGCCGAGGCTGTCCTCTCCTTTGCATTGGCTACGCTTGGCTGAGCGCACAAACTTGCCCTTTTCTTGGCACTGTTGTGCAGTCAGTTCTTTTCGCTACCCTTTGCCTTCAATATGCCTATAGTGTGTATGTATGGACAGCTGTCGGGGAACCCTGCGCTTTAACCCTCGTGCCTGCAGGGGAAAGCAGGACACTGAAGGCCGCTCGCGAGAGAGTGTATCTTAAAATAGACCGAAGCGCCCCTCTGTGGAGCTGCCTTTCAAACGCATAGGCATACAGCCACAAACACAAGCGCGCGAAAACCCACGCACACACTCATACAAACGCGTCAGCGCACATTCGCAAAGCGTGAATGCCATTCTGCGGATAGTCCTTCAGACGGCGGTTAGAGCGCGCAGTAGTCCTGTGATTCAGTTGGGGAGAAATTTGGAATGCTCTCGTTTCAACCTCGAGCCGAGTATGAGGAGAGACCCTGAATACAGATTGATTAAGAGCCATTCCGAAGCGATAAAGTATCCCTACACATTTCTAGCGAGCAGTGCTTACTGTGAGCTAATCTCATGTATGAAAGCTATCTCTGGAAGTCATTAAATCACCGTTCAAAGAGAAAAAAAAAAAGAAATGTCGGCCGGCAAAGCTATGGCTTGAAGCAGGGAATTCAGCGAGAAGCTGTCATAGGAATCCAAGCTTGTGATCTGTTTTGGCTATCGGGGCTCTTGCGTTGGACGATCAGTGTGTATACTGATTACAAATACATGCGACTTCTCGACTTCTTCCGCTTCTATTTATGCGGGCACTGATCAATTACACCGACGGTTATCCCAGGTACGTTTTGACAAACTCTGACGGTCAGCTTTCCAACCCTGAAAAATTCAGTTTACCGTTGTGGCGGCACGGGGGGCAGACATTAGTGCTGCGCTGAAAAGTTCTATATAAAGTATGGAGCACCTGACCAGCAAAAACTTGATGTTGCTGCGCATCACCTTTCCTCTGCGATTGTAACGCGGGTAGGTGTAATCCACCTTCAAAGCAGTGTATTGGTAGAGATGCGCTTAATTCCCCTTTCGCGAACGCAACACACTGCAGAAGCAGGCTGAAACGATACGCTAAATTATTCTGACCTTTTTTTCGTCTGCAGCGCCCCGAAAACTGGTAAGTCCTCCATGGTGACGTGGTGTTTTCCTTATCTAGGGATTCTGGTTTCCAGAGTTTTTCAAAGGGCCCATACGGTAACCGCCAAAGGCTGGGATATTGGTTTCACTGCTGATAATTCTTTTTAGTTGTTTTCGTTTCTTTCAGCACAACAACTGCAGCCTCTTAGCTGCCCATTTACACCACAACCACCTTCTTCATGTGAATTTCTTTTTACGGTTCGTGCACGATCATGCCCCGTCGCTATCTTTGCGTAAGAGATGTAGGTCATCAGCACCGCGCTGAAAGCTGTAAGCGAAATGATATTTAAGTTGGTTTGCTTTCGCAAAAAAAAAAGAAATCAATTCGTAGTCGTCTGTTTGATGTGTCACCTTCTCCTAAGATTTTATTTGTCCCGTTTTTGTTCTTTCACCGTAAGGCATATGCTTGGTAGAAAAATCTTCAGGCTATAAGGTTTACTTTTGAGCCGTATATTCGTGCAGCTACGACACCCATAAATCTTGGACAGTCCGGAGAAACGAGGACATGGAATATTCCCTCCTGCCGGATATTCTGAACTCCGGGTGCGCCCTACATTCCCAGAAACGTGGCAAACACAGAAGAGAGTAAGCTCTGCTGCCTGAAGACTTTTTACGAAGTTTACGAATGTAGTACAGGCCCATAGGCGGCGCCTTTAGAAAATACGCCATCTCTAGATTTCTTATCCAGGTGCAGCTAAGAGTGAACGTATTTGGGGAAGAAAGGGAGGATGAGTTGAGGAGCAAGACGGAAATTCGGGACTTTCTTTCTTGAACTTCTCTTATCACCCTTTTCCCGTCGTTCTCTATAAGAGGTACACAGTGTATCAGACGAATCCTGACCAGAGTGTACTAGGCAATCCGTGAATTCCAGAGTTCAATAACAATTTCGCTTACAAAGAGCTTCAACATTGCAGGAACGTTATAACCGCTAAGGCGACATGTAAAAATCTCACATGAAGAGGGTCTTGTGTGCGGCCGTCCTGCTTTGAGGCCTACCTTAGTGCTGTCATGAGAAAAACTGTCTGGTATGGTTTCTTTGCCGCAAGCTTCGCGCACCTCTACTAGTTAATGAAATTGGCACTTTATTGATATTTGTGAGTAATTAGGTGTTATCGTTAATCAAATTTAAGGTTATCTCTATAAACGCTTGGTATGCGAATATTACAAGTGAAGTTAAGTAGCTATGTCAAGAAAGACGAAGAAAATAAGCATGAGAAAGAAGAAATATATAACAAAATTTTGTTGAACGCGGAATGCCAAAGCAGTCCAGATTCCAAGTACTAATGGGTTGGTTTCGTGCATTTAACATTGAATATTAGGCTGAAGAGGACATGCAGAAAAAGAATAAGACAATGGGTATGGGAAGGCGGCGACTAATGAGGAATAGGAGCTGGAATAATTATAATTAAGGCAAGTGAGCCGGTCCAAGACGGAAAAATTGACCTTACTTACACATGCTAGTGAATGCTTCCAGCGATGGCAAACCAGTTTACAAAACCGAACATAATTATCTCACAACAAACGGCAGATAAATTAACAAACTGAAGCGCCTTAAACTAGTTGTTGAAGACCACAGCAGCGGCATATAGCGTGTAGTTTGAAGGGCATGCAAGCACCATGGTGGAATTAGTTTTTACAGCAGCCTCGAGTTTTCAGCCTTGCCCAACTGAAGAATATTTCCAACTAAAACGGGCCTCTCAGCGTGACCTGAAAGAAAAGTGAGCAAAACAAAGCAACGTGCAGTCACCAAACGAGCAGTCACCTCGAACAAGGCGCATCACCAGGCTCAAGGCCTGATATCGATAGCACTTTTGTGGTTAACACTAAGCGCAAGTGTTAGGACATTAGGCTTAATGGACCTCCTGTTGTGCCTGTTCAATTTCGCAGAAAGCGTTCAGCCCACCAAGGCACCTTCTGCGACAGTTACTTCCATGCAGTGGGTACGAGCTAAGTGAGTAAGGAGGCAATTAAGGGAGGCAGATTCCAAAAAAAGGTACGAAGCAAGGGATCCCTTCTACAAGCGCGTCTCCCAACACCTTCGAAGTGGCAATAAAAAGAAGAGAAGTGGCAATAGAAATTACAGCGCACGCGTGTATATTTTGAACATGATCGCTGCTAGCTACCCGTTCAGTGACATCCAACTATGTTTTTTTTTTTCCTTTTCTCAGAAAACTTAAGGAGTAAAATTTGGAGGAAAGGAAATTTTCACGAACTTTCAGTGAATTTCAAGAGCCGAAATAGTTTTATTAAAACTCCCGGAGTTCTCTGGCAGCTGCAGGGAAAAATAACCTGAAAAAGGAATTTTAGTGTCAACTTCACGGAATTTTCGGTTCCAGCGTGGAAAATCATTGTAGCCACGCGAAGCGCAGACTATTTTCTGGATGCAGAAGGTCCTCACAAGGCCTGAGCTCCGATCGCTAGCCTGAACTCGGCTCTGAAATGTCAGTTGTTAACTGCATTCAACTCTACGCACACAGTATGAGCCCATATCCCATCGCATCTTACGCGAGGTCGCAAACGGTGAGTGCTATTACAGATGACGGTCTACGATGGGGCATTAACACACTCCCGTCGTCGACTCTTCGAAGAAGGAAGGCGGCGAAAAGAAACGCAGGCCTCAGCACGCGAGGAACATCGATGCGCAGTGAACAGTGGTACAGCGTTGGCAATACATCTGCATTCTTTTCACTATTATGATCGCAAAGGTTTTTATGTAGTTGTCATTGAGGCACCCGAACAACCATCTCCGTATGCGGGAGCATGGATAATTAAAAAACTGTCCAATGTAAACTTAATAGGCGACGAATCTTTTATGTGTTTTATAAGAAACGTTCGTACTACAAGGGAAGATTGTGGGCTAGCCAAAGGAAAGAAAGCTTTGTTTAGCCGAGGTGCTGTGTAGCAAAGGAAGCAACATTTTTGTAATCGTAAGGTAAAAAAGGCTCACTAATCTAAGCAACAGCTTTGTTCAGCATTGGGCGACAGCAGTGTTGTTGTTTCCTAACAAACGGCCCATACCCCACAGGGCGATATCCCTACAATTCTTACCCCTTGCGTGTGCGTGAAAAACATTTAATGGACAGAATAAACTGGGGTCAGTTGGGTGGGCCATCATTCAAGGAGTCTATTGTCTTTTGCTGCCGCTCTTGACCCGGTTCAGCTGCCGAATCTGACCTTCCGGGTGCGAGCTGAACGGCGCCGCCTCCCTGTCCTCAACTGATGGGTTACAGTGCCTAGGATACTTTTCTAGAATCTGTAGTTGGATCAGTGACTCTCGACCTCTTCTTCTTTTCTTGTTTTTCTGCCCTTTCTTCTTTTGTTCGTCTTCAATCACTTGGCTTGACTTCGCTTTCGTCTTCTTCTTTCAATCTTCCTCTTCTTCTCTCTCTTCGCGCTGTCTTCTTTCTTTCTTTCTTTCTCTCTTTCTTTCTTTCTTTCTTTCTTTCTTTCTTTCTTTCTTTCTTTCTTCCTTTCTTTCTTTCTTTCTTTCTTTCTTCCTTTCTTCCTTTCTTTCTTTCCTCCTTTCTTTCTTTCTTTCTTTCTTTCCTTCTTTCTTTTTTTCTTTCTTTCTCTTTATTTGTTCCTTTCTGTTCTCTTCTTCACCTATCCTTTCTCTTCCGCTACTTGCCTCTCTTGGCTTCACTTCGCTTCTCTCATGTCTTCTCTCTCTTGGCTTGGCTTCGCTTTCGTCTTCTTCTTCTCATCTTCCTCTTCTTCTCTCTCTTGCCTTGGCTTCTGTCTTCGTCACTTATTTCTTTCTTTCTCCTCTATTTCTTCTCTCCATTGGCTTGGCTTAACTTTTGTCGTTACGTGTTCTTCCTCTTTCTCTTCAATCTCCTGGCTTGCCATCACTTCTTTCAGCTCTACTTCTTATCTCTCTTGGTTCCGCCTTTGGTTTGGATTGCCTTGGGTTGTAAATTTCTACGACAACTACAACTATTATAACTGGCCTGATATGAACCTAACAGCCACCGAAACCAAAGAGCATAGAACTCAGAGTAATTAACCTCCACACAAACGACCTAAAACTGTGTGTAAATGTTATTCACAGTACTTTCATTTTTTTTAAAACTCGCGTGCTAGAAAAAGTGCACACTGGGCAGCTGAAGCAGTCATTGAGCAACCTAGTTGTTGACGTTCGCCCTTTCACATCTACAACTCCACTGCACCATAGGCAAACTGAAAAGTCTTTCTTTAGTGCAGCTTTTAAAAGTAGTAACTATGTGTGTAAAATAAACAAGCCATGAAATGACAGATATCAGGCATAAGTGTGAGAAGGAAGAGAGGCGCAAAAATAAATTGATTCGGAATAACAAGTATTTCACGTGGGGCCGTGGCAGGCGCTCTAAGTGACATCCGGCGTCATCAGCTATACTCGTCGAGCCCTCTGTTACTTGCACGCAGAGGCTGAAAACCCCACAAACTACACAAAGAGGTCGCGCAGTAGATAGCGCGTGCGATGAGATAGAACCAATTCATCGCTCATTGACGGACTCGAGAAAATCGAGGTGCACATGATGCCGTGCGACGTAAGAGACGGCACGCGTCTGAACACACAGGCAATGTATGTCAAACCCAAGATATAGCAAAGCAAAAAAAAAGAAGAGGCAGGGGAGATTAAGAAAGGTTCGCTTTAGGCTGTCTGGCAGAGCTATTATTCTATGTTTACCTTCCCACGGAACAAGTAGCTAATATGTCTTCTGCTCCGGTTACGAGCTCGGTATCGGTCATTATTTTTAGCTGTGCTTTCGTTACAGGCGAAAGCGACCAACGATGCGCCGTGAACGTCGAGACGAGAAGTGCCGCCATTAACGCTACACGCGCCGTTTGTGCTGCTCCCTCTCTTTAATCGCGTGCCGCTTCGTCTCTTGCCTCGCGAAAGCAATGTTCGCTGCTCAGGCACGGGCCGAGAACGAACCGCATCAGAGGCGGGCCGGCGCCAGAGAATGGCTCAGGAAAGAGAAGGAAGATAATAAAGACACTAGATATTCGACCGCAACGTCCTAAAGGTGCCAGATAAACCTCCTCCGAGGGCTATTTTTGGGATCAGGAGGGATTATAGCGGCATCGACTTTTCCGAGCCTTCTAGTGCCACTTTGCGCACGATGCCACTGCAACTGAGCCTCGTTCTAGCACTCCGATTCTATATTCTAAAACGAAAAATATTGAAGAGGCTTCCCAAGAACCACAGTAATTTTAATTATTTTTTTTCTTTTCCCAATCTTTCCTGACGTGTAATGCATTTGAAGTGAGGAATTTCTTAGCAGTCGGTACGAAATCTAACAAATACCGCTTTACAAAATCCACTCAATGTAGCGTGACAATAAACAAGACACGCACTATTCCCCTCTGCATACAAGCTGTTGGGTGCTCTGCCCTGTAATAAATGTGAACGAGCTACTAAACGAGCTTGCGATAACCCAAAGACGAGATGTATACATCGTAGGTTCAAGTGAGTCCTAACAAATCTCTTTTTTTTATTCTTGCGAGGTCTACAGCCACACTGACTTCTGGCAGCAGCGTCTGCCAATATAGAAAACATAAAGGCGAGACCATGCCAGCATGGGAGCGAGAGAGTGGAAGAGATGGGCTTCGCTTGCAAACAAAGGCCCCGCTATCTCTCTCTGGTAAGCTACCCCGCACTGAGGGAGCCAAGGAGTCGTGAAAGGAGGTTTATGGTAGGTGACAATGAGGACAAAGTAGAGGTAATAAAGTACGCAAATACAACATTTATGCACCTGATCGCAACCGCTAGTGCACTCCCGCGCTGCTTATAAAGTGCAGGAACACCCTAACGGCCCAAAGACATGCCCAAGTATTTGGCCACGTGCCCGTATTATGATGTCGTCCGACAGAGGACTGCTGTCAGAACGCGCCATTGAAGTGGTCAGCGCTCGCCTTTTTCATGTGCATACGCGTGCCAAACACCGGTTACGTGGTCCACGGTTTCATGGATAAAAAAAGTGGCACTGTTTAGACTAGAGTCCGCGCATCCAGTTAAACGGAAGCTGCGCTTCGTGTAGGCCAAGTTACGTAGAAGGCTCGCGCAGTCCTGATGAATGTCGCTTGGATGTCTGAGAATCATGTTCAAATCCAATATTGCCTCTTATTTGTAACCCGGCTCAGGAAGTTGCAGCTCAAAGGATTTATAACTTGCTTCGAGTGGCTAAGAACTTGCATTGGATCTTACATCGCCGCCAACACGATGGCACATCTTACCCAAGAAGCTCAGCAGTATAAAACTTCAGCTGCTGGCCTAGAGGACGAGAGCTTCGCAAAGCAACTAATCATGCATTACTTTCTTCACTTCGATTGCCTCAACACCCCTCTTACGTCACACTAGGCTTACCGCGTGAGAGAGCTGCTCTCTTGTATCGTCTGCGCACCAACTCCGCCTATACGCCGGTATGGCTGCACAAGATTTCCCGTGCTACCTCCCATCTACGCGTCAACTGCGCCGTCGGCAGTTGTGTGAATCATTCTTTTTTAGTGTCCCCATGTTTTTGCGATGAGCGTGAGACACAACTGCGCAACCAGAGTTCAGTAGGACAACGTTTCTACAGAGCGTGAAGCCCGTCGGCGTCTAACGTCTTTCTTGTGTGCGCGTCTTTGTATCGGCTGGCACCCCTATTTTGTTAGAATTTCGACGTTTATAGTATCGTGCACCCTGAAGGCTCACGAGCTGAGTGATGAACAGTTACAAAGACAGTAGTGAAATTTTTAAAGGATACACTGGCCTGATAGTGCAGGGGTAGGTACACAATCATTCCAATAAGTGGCTCAGGCAGAGCTGTTGAAGGCAAGCCATTTTAAGGTTAATCCGGACACCACACAAATATGTACACCACTCCTACCCGCCTTGTGTCCCCCAATTTCCTACCTAAACTCAAGCGGAGGAAATGACCATAGGCAGAGCATGTAATCAGGACAGAAAACCGATTCTGTTTTGGGATAACGGAATAGATTTCAGAATATAAACGTAGCAGGCGGTGCCCGAGAGTCATGTGGGCGGACGAGTCTGGAAAGCTTACAAGCAGAGGGTGGGGCCGCAGCTGATACATGACAGGGTTAAATGGGGATCAGTTAGTTAGGCCTTTGTTTCGGATTGGACGCAGCTGGGCAGGTGGTGTTGATGGTGGCTCGTCTTCTCGATCCCCACGACTTCCCCATCCCTTGAACACTCTTTGTTAATAGTCCACCGGATCAAGAGTTATCACAGTTTCCAAAAGCATTTCCTGTAATAAGCTCTCTTTTTTTTTTTTTTGCCGTGGACTTGGACAGACCCAATGGGGTGTCCAGAAGGAGATACTCACGAGAATGCGAACTTAGCCAGGTGTTCTATACGATATGGGCTCGATTCATTTGAGCAGCAGCACCACGGTCGGAGGATCTTCTTACGGAGCTCAGGGCTTGCTTTTCTTTCGTCGACAGGTTATTTCTCCAGCAACCTAATCGAAGCCGGTCGCGGAAACAGACCGCCGGTCAGAAGGAATGCGATACTTCGATTCCCTCGGTGCTCGCCCCCTAACGAGGTCGGGGAGAATAGCATTTGTGCCACGGCTGCCCATGCCAACCCTGTCGTTCACTCAGGCTTCTTCGGTTTCTCTCCACGCATGTACGCTGCCCTAATTGTGAGTCTGTACATGTGGTTTTCTACGCCCACTAACGAGAGAAAAAAATTAAAGTAGTTTCGTTTTTTTTTTCTGTTCAAGTTTCCTCGAAGGAACAGACATCATCCTTTTCGTTCCCCTCGTAATGTAAGCGCATGACTAGGCGCGAAATAAGGTTATTTCTCTCTTCGTCGCTGTAACGGTGTAGATTGTTATCAACTCACATTCACTTGCCTCATTTTTCACCTCTCTTTTCATCTTTACACATTTAAAATCAGTGTCCCCTGCCTCTTAATGAATATACTAAATAAATGAAAACGCAGCTTATTATCGTATAACAAAGCCACAACAGTCTAGTAAAAGCTGTTCGCTGGTCGGTTACTGCTGGATACGCTCGTTTTTGTACGGGATTGGTCGTAATCATTAGTTGTGTTAGTTGTCAGTGCAGCGAAATTTATTGACGTTCTGAGCCAAGGCGCCATGATTCCCATCGGAACTGCGAATAGGAACCGCGACTGTCCAGTGCACACCCCACTAAAATCCTTTCTTAACGCTTTCGCCCATGCGTGTTGCGAAAAACTCTCAGGAGTGTTATGAATATGTAACTATAGCACTTTGGAAGTTAGATTTGGAGTCAGTTTGTCGCCGTCGATCTCAAGGGCCTGCCCATGGGTAAGAACAATCCGCAACTAACGCCCTTCTTGAGCCGCTAACCAAGCCGCTAAAAAGCCAAAGGGATATGGCAAGCCCATAAGCCATTCATAAACTTGTAACCTGATTTACGATTTTCACCCCTAGATTAGATTAGATTAGATTAGATTAGATTAGATTAGATTAGATTAGATTAGATTAGATTAGATTAGATTAGATTAGATTATGTGATCTCGAGTTTCTCTGAGGTTTCTCTGTTTTATGAAAATGTTCATGGCCCAGCACAAACACTGCGGCGTCTTTGTCGGCGACCCGAACAGTGATGCATCAAACCGTGGGAGCAGCAGCTGACCAATGCGACTCAGTGATCCCCGCCTCTTTGGAAATTGCGCCTTGGAATATGCTCCAAGTGGCCGGACCCCAGTAAGCGGGTCGCTGAAGAGTTGCCTACGTGTCGCACTTCCCAATACCGTGCAGCACGCAAAAAGCTGTAGCCGGCGTCAGCTGATCGAAGTTCCTCGCCAGGAAGAAAGGTTCGCGATTGTAGGCGCTTGTAGATGGCCAATCAGGATAGCCGTTAATACAATAATCTATCTTGCGATCAATCACGAACAACTCTTGCAAGTGAACTTCACTGAGAACTTAGCCTAAAAGTAACTGGCGCATACTGTGGCTTCTGTAACACTGTGCGCTCTTAACGTAACAGTGAATAGAATACACAGGAACGGAGAGCCTATCTCTCTTTCTCTGCTATCTGCTTCACGTGTGGCGGCTCGCCCCCGAAGCCTTTGTCGCCCTGAGAAGCCGACCTTACGTCTTCTCCTGCAGGGACCACCAGTGTGTTACTCAACCACCCACTACACTCGCTTCTTGTGGCTTAATGGCACCCTTACCATTTTCCTTTTTTCTTACCTACCTGCGTTGCCCTCAGCCTAATTTCAAGCCTTATCGCCGGCCTACAATGAAGCCTTTAGTCAGAGTCGTTGCTAAATGCTTTGCCAATAACCTCATAAATTTTGTTTTTCTGCTGGACGTTTTGCTACCCCCTAACTCAGAATTCAAAGCTAACAACGTGGTAGGATTACACCCGCAAAGCATTTTATGCATTGTTAAAAATATATCAAAAATAACACTGAACTTCACACGTGACAAGGTCAGATTTACATTGTAGCGCGATTGCAGAAATAGTGAAGATACAATCGTTAATATTTGAAGAAAGAAAACACGATGTTTCGGGACCGTACGGGTCCCTTCATCGCACAGAGCACTCGGACTAGTTCAGGAACCGAAAGAACGTGTTTTCTGTCCTCAGATGTTCGCGCGTGTATGTCTACTACTTCACAATGTTCGCCCCTCGCCAGACGGTATTCCGTCCAAACCCTTGATTATATTGTAGGAGGATTTACATAAGCTCCTTTTTACGGCATAATCTCCACAGCACGCGAACCGAGCTTTTGCCCACTGCTCAAAGGATGACCGTGAGGATAAAAAAAACTAAGAAATCGAACAGGTGGAAGTAGGAGAGTTAAACTATGCAAAACGCTCCTATAAGCCAAGCGACAATACAAGCAGATGGTCCTCGCTTTGTGAGCCAAACGCTATATTTGTTTTGTCTTCACCAACGGTCATGAATAATGGAGCTCTTTTGCAGGCTGGGTTCCAAGGCAGACAGGGCCGTTTTCGTGATGAATGGGATGCAGTTTCGCTAGTGAAGTGCAGTGAGAACAGAAGGAGGAGAAGCACCGAGGACAAAAGCGAGGTAAAACACAGAAATGCTGCAGAACAAGCCCACGAAATTATGCAAGTCATGCCTCCGTCTTGAGATAGTGCAGTCTTAGATTAGCTTACCTCTTCATCGCGGTGTGTAAGCCCTAACATGATAACAAAAAAAAAAAATCAGCACCCAGATTGCTGACCAAGAAAAGGAAATATTGCTGTGAAGGCGAGGTTTCACAGATAGGAGCCAAGTGATTAGCATCTCGTCTGGGAATGAAACATTGAGACTTTTTTGAAGACAGCCCGCTCAAGGTGGCAAAATAAGAATATTGAGGCGATTGAGAAACAGCTAGCTCATATTTATTGTTTTATTCTCCAGCTAAGTTTTAAAACAAAGCGCTTGAAAGACCGAACGATAACAAGACACAATACATCGCACGTAGTATGTTTGCACAGCATAAACACACTGGTACCTTTTACCACAGAATTGCATGTGAGAACAGGATACTAATTCGCAATAATACCCAAATCATTCCAAAAATACTTCGTATGTCATGATCATTTCGACATATGGCGGTAATCTGTTCCACTGGCTCTAGTTCTGGAAACAAAAAGTCTTCTCGAAGAACTCATTATTACAAGCTATTTTTAACCCTCAATCCTGATGATTCAGCCACAGTTAAACATAATCAGGCTGAAAAGGTACTTCCCAGGGATTATGCTAGTTGTAGAGTAGAATGCGTATGCATTAAAAAACGAAACCCTAGGAGATGCCATTTGTTCCTGGCATATTCATCGCGGCACCAATAAGTCAATGCAAGGCGTCTGTCGATATATGTACAAATGCGAACGGGTGGCCAATCCAGCGGACCAGCCAACAAATAAACGCAGAGGCTTCGACGTCGCGGCTTGCAATTTCTCAAGCACACTTCGAGTACCGAAAGAACTGCCTTGCAGGAGCGCGAAGAGCAGCGCAAACCGACCGAGATGCGACTAACCCTTTCGAGCACGCAAAGGTGACGGCGTCTCGGAGCCCAGACTCCGTACCATGCCTGAACCAACACCTTACGGTCAGTGGCGCGGCGCTGTCCGGCGGGACGCCGCTCGACGGGATCTGCGTAGCGTGACCGGGGCCAATCTCGGGTCACAGCCGTCGGTCCGGCAGCAGCCACAGCATCCACGGCTACTGGCAGTGGCCTGTTTGCACCGGTACCTCATTGCGTTCCGTCTCGGAGACCGCCCCGTGCCCGGTAGCAAGGCGGCCGCACCTCCTCCACTTGTGCCCCACCTCAACGACGGTTGGCGGGGCACAGGTAACGGCCGCCTAGTGACTGCAGCTGTTTCGCGGCGTAGTACAGGGTTACGGTGTCCGTTATAACCGCAACAAGGAGTCTCGAGAAAACAGCATAAATATATTGAGCGATTTAGTCGAGAACATGAGGCATGTTTTTCATATGTATTGTTGTCTCTGAAAAGACCGGTGTTATAGGTACATTCGTGAATCGTACCGTGTGCCGCTCGATGGTACCAGGTAGCACTAGCATAGTAGTACAAACGTGTTATCTAAATGCAGAAATGCGAATACGCAAATGAAATGAGTGTGACATAGCGGAATGCAACTGTTATCACAAAAGCAGTTAGAGAAGCGAACAATGCGGCCGGTAGAACAAAGCAAATGAGACGTGTAATGCGCTCGTGCAACGGAACCCTGCGCATCGCAGGTGAAGGTTGAAAACAGTACTGAAAACCAGGCAACATCAGGACTTGTGAGTTAAAAAAAAATTGGTGGGCTGACCCGACGGAAATGCGTCGCATTGGACTTTCCTTCCCCATTGCATAACACCGCCCAATCACATGCATTTCATTTCATCCAACTTTATTGCACACTTAGATTTATTTGTACTTATTTACGCTTGACTCCTTTGCTTACTTGGCCTTTTTGATCTCCAGTACCCAAAGACACTCCGTTCTTGAAGTGGCTCGTACACAACCGCTTTAACAGAGGAGTGGCATCCGGCGCCCGCTCGCCGCTCTGCTATTTCCGCTCCTCTTCTCAGTTGACTTTCCACCTCACCTTTCACCTTCCAATTGTTTCCTTGGCAATCACCCTCAGGCTGTGCATTCCTCCGCCCGCATCAGAACCTCCATCGCATACAGTAGCCACCCTCTGAGTTCTTCCAGCGACAGCCACCTTCCGGCTTGTCCCTCCTGTCTCCTACAAGTGGAAAGGGATAATTCTCTCTCTCTCTACTTTACCACCTGCCAAAAGGTGGTAGGCGTCTTCGGAGGCTTCAGGAAACACAGCTGATAGGCACTTTTTTTTTTCGACATGGGGGTTCTAATGCTTTCTCATTAATAGGTTTCTTCAGATGGTTTGCAGCACCAGAATTTTTCGCTCAGAATTTTTGCGATTAGTTTAGTCGGCAGTTTAGCGGAGAGAAGTAAGGCATTTTAACCCAATTTTATTGCATGCATATTTCACTCATCCGAGATACTAAGTAAATCCCGTTGCTCTTTTGGTAGTTGAAACGGTGGAATGAAACTTTGTGGCAAGTAGCGCAAGCCTTCATAACAAGCTATTTTTGTAAGGAAGCCTACAAACCGCTACCTGTTTTAAACAAAAGTACAGAAAGAAAATACGCACAGAAAGAAAATAAGTTACCTCTGTCATTACAGAGCCGTAGTTTACCAATGTAGGCCAGCTTCACTTTATCCGCGGAGTGTCTTACTTTCAAACTAGATCTCTGTGTAGCAATCCGTTCAATCGTAAATATAAATTCTTTCTATAGTGTGCTCGTATGCGACCTGCCACCGTTGTATGTATGTGTTTATCTTATTTATTATTTTGTAATGGCTCTTAAATGAGCCACAGGCATTTTCAAGCTATTTTCTTTAGCTTTTGGCCTGTGGCTCATTCTAAAGAATGTGCACATTTGTGAAATAAAGTTTGGATTAAAAAAAAAAGCCATGCTACGAGCACAGACTTAATCATGATGGCTCCTAATTAGGCTGACACTGGCTGCGTTGTGTCAGTTTGTACCCCCGGTCCCACAAGCAGCACATGTAAGTTTTTCGCGATGTTCTTCAACTTGCAACGAATGTAGAGCGGCACGACGGCAAAAACGCTGTGCGACTCGCTAGGATGTTCAAAACATCTCATTGCTGATGGCCAGCTTAAAAAGTTGCCACGATCTCGGAATACTTTATATGTCCATGAATTTCATGGCACGTAAATTATCAGCGTTATTATCAGTGTGGAGTGAATATAACAGCAGCTTCCATCTTCCCGAACCCATTCGAGGTTCGCAGGACTAAACAGTTTTGAGAAGGCATCAACGGTCAGTTAGGCATTTAAATAGTTTTTTACCTGAGAGGAGATATCTGGTGCTACCTCTCTAAGTACTGAAGTAGTAGCGACACATCCACTGCATCTGTCTGGCTGCGTGTACAACATTCATGTTATATTAGTGGTGTAAGTATAATCCTTTCGAATCAATGCCAACAATGAAGTCATCCAGCCCGCCCAATTCCGGGGCTTAATATACTGGAAACCTGTCATCCGTTCAAGTCTTATCTCCAGAGGCGTACGCTGTCATCTTAGATTATTTATGCGTCCTTTCCGCCACTATTTTGTTAAAACATGCTTGACGTGCGCCTTTACCTCTGAATTAAGCGTTCTGTCTCATAAATTATTCGATTAAATCGTTCGCATACGCTTCAAACTAAAAACGGCAAGTTCTCGGAGATTTCATTAACGCGGATTCCAGCGAGTAATGAACTCGGAGGAAATGCGATCGATGCTGCCCTTTCCAGTAGGGAAAATGTCGCTGTGATGCAAAGCCAATTAGCGCTTGTGCAATCTACAACGTGTGTCGCTTTCCTCCGAAACCTCGGCACTTAACGTTGCACTCTCTATCTCGGGAATACGGGATACGATACTCGTTTTGAGAAATTATACGGCCACTCAGTTGCGGCAGCTCCGTCCGGCAGAGATACATTGAAACAGAAGATTGGGAAACAAACGGTGCGCAGTAATGGTTAATTTAGACGTTATTTCCCGAACAACCCGCGTAACAGATCAGCCTGCGTGAAGTAGAATATTGATAAAGGCTGAAGCAGGTTCGACAGCTATTCTGCACAACGGTTTGATGAATGTTTCACTGAGTAGGCATTGTTAAACTAAAATCATCAGTAAATAAAAAGACGCATAGCAGAACTACATAGGGACTTTTACAAAGATCTAGAAGCAGGCACGATAATTTTCAAGTCTGAGTTTAGGACCTATGTCATTTTTGGCCACATAATGGTAAGGTTGAATTCGAAGTGCCAAATCAACAGTGTAAAAGCGGATTCTGTATTCTTAGAATAGTAATCAAAGTCGAACAACTTGGTTCATTCCTTGCTCACTGCTATTCCTCACTTCGAGCAACAATCTACAACGCGTACCTCAAGGACGGTAACGGAAGCGGCACGGAATATATATGTTGGTGTGAGCTGCCTCCCTAGCTCTAATACCCCGCATTTTAGCCGCATCTGTCTGTTCATCGATAACGCTTTGAACTAAGTTTGACGGATATGTGAGACGTTTGTCCACAAGCGGAAATTCATCTCACCATTACCTGTTCCACGCCACCAGGGAACAAGAACTATCGATCGGTTAAAGTAACGCGCAAAACGGGTACAGATCCGACCCCTATTCGAGCTCCCGGTCTTTTCATGAAAAAAAGAAGGTAACTTCTAGGAAGCACGTCACCATCCGGTCGCTGTCTGAGGAGGTCAGTCTTCTAGCAAATTTGAGATACGTGATTAACACGCGGTGGGTCACGTCGCATTGCTCGCACAGTTCCTAGAAGGACTTACGGATTTCGCAAAGTTCAGAGCATTGTTTTGTAGTTCTGTTCTCCCTCACAATAGCCACTTTTTTTTTCTTTTGACGAAAAGCCCTTATACGCAATTTAAGCTCCATATCTTCGCCACTTGTTGCTGACCGATTTTCTTTTTTGGATCCTAGCATCCTCTCATTACAATGCAATCTCAAAGCTATTAAAATGGTCTTTGATGGCTTCGGACTCTGGAGGCAAGCTGCCCGAAGGTGTCTAGCCCTGCCGTCATTATTTTTAGGCAACTATTGTTTGCAAAGCTAAGGACAATGCCCTAACTGAAATATATAAGATGATTCCTTGACTATTACCAGAAAAAAAATTAGCCATGTTTTTAATGAACAGCGACTGAATCGTAAGGGGAATTTCACTAAAGGTTTGGCTGTAGCTCTTTTATGCATGCATGTGTGCCTGTGTGCGTTCATGTGAGCGTGCGTGCGTGCGTGCGTGCGTGTGTGTGTGTGTGTGTGTGTGTGTGTGTGTGTGTGTGTGTGTGTGCGCGCGTGCGTGCGTGCGTGCGTGCGTGCGTGTGAGCGCGCGCTGCGTGCATGGGTGCGCATGTGTTTGTGTGTGTGTGCGTGTACGCGCGCGTGTGTGTTTGCACGCGTTTGTCCGCATTTGTATGCGTGTTTGTGCGTGTGTGTGCGTGTACAAGAATGCAAGCCTAGCAAGGGGCGGCAGAAAGGTAGGAGGGCGGATGAGATAAGAATTCTGGAGGGATACGGAGCCGCAGCTGGGAAAGGACAGGGCAGAATAATTAGAGAGACAAGGAAGAGGCCTCTGCGCTGCAGCGGGCGTAATCATACTGATGATGATGACAATATGCATGTCTGCGCGCGTGTGTGTGTGTGTGCGTGTGTGTGCGTGTGTGTGCGTACATGCGTCCGTGTGTGCGTGTGCGTATGTGTGTGCGTGTGTGCGTGCGTGCGTGCGCATGTGCGCGTATGCATGTGTGTGCGCGCGTTTGTGTGCATGCGTGATTGCGCTTGCGCGCGTATACGTGGGTGCGCATGTGTGTTTTTGTGCAAGAATGCAAGCATAGGAGGCGGTGGCAGAAAGGTAGGAGGGCGGAGAAGTTTGCAGGGATACGCTGGCCGCAGCAGGCAAAGTACAGGGTTACCTAAATGGAGAGACAAGGAAGACGCCTTCGCGCTGCAGTGGGAGTAATCAGGCTGATGACGAAGACGATATGTGTGCGCGTGTGTGCGTGTGCGTGCGTGTGCGTGCGTGTGTACGTGCATGTGTACGCGCGTGTGTGTGAGCACCGTTTTGCGCGCGCGCGCGCGCGCGCGTGTGTGTGTGTGTGTGTGTGTGTGTGTGTGTGTGTGTGTGTGTGTGTGTGTGTGTGTGTGTGTGTGTGTGTGTGTGTGTGTGTGTGTGTGTGTTTATGTGTGTGTGCGTGCGTGGGTGCGCATGTGTTTGTGTGTGTGTGCGTGTACGCGCGCGTGTGTGTTTGCACGCGTTTGTCTGCATTTGTATGCGTGTTTGTGCGTGTGTGTGCGTGTACAAGAATGCAAGCCTAGCAAGGGGCGGCAGAAAGGTAGGAGGGCGGATGAGATAAGTATTCTGGAGGGATACGGAGCCGCAGCTGGGAAAGGACAGGGCAGAATAATTAGAGAGACAAGGAAGAGGCCTCTGCGCTGCAGCGGGCGTAATCATACTGATGATGATGACAATATGCATGTCTGCGCGCGTGTGTGTGTGTGTGCGTGTGTGTGCGTGTGTGTGCGTACATGCGTCCGTGTGTGCGTGTGCGTATGTGTGTGCGTGTGTGCGTGCGTGCGTGCGTGCGCATGTGCGCGTATGCATGTGTGTGCGCGCGTTTGTGTGCATGCGTGATTGCGCTTGCGCGTGTATACGTGGGTGCGCATGTGTGTTTTTGTGCAAGAATGCAAGCATAGGAGGCGGTGGCAGAAAGGTAGGAGGGCGGAGAAGTTTGCAGGGATACGCTGGCCGCAGCAGGCAAAGTACAGGGTTACCTAAATGGAGAGACAAGGAAGACGCCTTCGCGCTGCAGTGGGAGTAATCAGGCTGATGACGAAGACGATATGTGTGCGCGTGTGTGCGTGTGCGTGCGTGTGTACGTGCATGTGTACGCGCGTGTGTGTGAGCACCGTTTTGCGCGCGCGCGCGCGCGCGTGTGTGTGTGTGTGTGTGTGTGTGTGTGTGTGTGTGTGTGTGTGTGTGTGTGTGTGTGTGTGTGTGTGTGTGTGTGTGTGTGTGTGTGTGTGCGTGCGTGCGTGTGTGTGTGTGTGCGTGCGTGCGTGCGTGCGTGTGCCAATGCGACGACGGCTGCTCCAGTAAAAAATGGATATACCTTTTCCCGCTCCTAGTGTAAGGATGGGGCGCTGCACGACGACACACGAAAGAAGGACGATGGGACATGCAAACTTCCTTACTCGAAAAAAAAAGGGTTGTTTTTTATATAGCCGCGAACAAAAGGAGGTTAACGGAAAGACGCACAAGAATCACTAGCGAACCGGTCTCTCCGTACATCTCAAGGGAAATGTCAGCGGTCGGTGGATCTCCAACGGAAATGCTAACTGATCCATTGGAAAGATGGAAATCTACGCTCAAGAGACCCAAGCCGCAAGTACAAAGCGAGTGTCTTGTGCACGTGTGGTTCGCAGGAAGACGTTGGCAATACGTAGCGTCAACAAAGAACGACGTCAGCACCGCGCACGGTTGCCTCCGTGCGGCCGAGTATACGCGGACAGCGAGGGAGGAAATGTTTATCGGGCACGGGCACGCCTGGCCTCCACATTTGTACTTTCGATTTCTCGCTTCCTTCCTCCCTCTCTCGTCCGCTGGGGCTTTCCACGAACAAGTGATTCAACCACTCGGAAAGGCGAGAGAAAAAAAAAAGCATTGGGATCAAGTGCCCGGTTTCTCCTTGGTCGTTTGCGTTTGTCTCCTCTCCGAGCAGCGCAGCGTGCTCGATCGGCTGTTGATTTTGCGACCGCTAAACAAACAGGGAGCTGTGGTCTGCCAGAAGCGCGGCGCGGAGGATGTCTACGTATTGGTCTCAGTGTTTTGTTGTGAGGTACAGACAACTGAAACACGATGGCGGCAGTACAAGCGACGTCGTCACAACAGGAAGGTTTGCTCTGACAGATTATCTGGAAACGTACGGTCAATTTTCGCGTGCAAAAAGCGGTTATCACGAGTCCTATCATCTAAATCTTCATTTCCGGAGTCACCGGATTGTATCGGCTCGTTGATGTTGGGCAATGTGTTAACGATCATGTTTTCACAATCTTTGTTGCGCTCTTTGCTCAGTCATCGCATTGAGATTCGCGCATGGCTGTTTTTTCCCTCTCGCATCTAACGTTCGATCATTCTGCTTAATGAGTATGTAATGCCCTTTAAACTCTTGGACACAAAAAAGAGAGTCTCCGTGCGATTACACAACCACCTTGTCCACAGTCGTCTCGTTCGCGAGGCGTCCCTCACGTCTCGAGTAGCTTGCACCCACTCTTCATCCACCCTCCTCACACTACCTCTCCCTCCAGATACGTCCCCAGAGGCTGCAGAGGAAGCCGCCATTGCACTTGCTATAACCCGCACGGAAGCCCGGTATATTTTAACTGACTCTAAAACTGCGATTCTAAATTTTGCTCGAGGCCGAGTTCATGTCCCTGCTTTTGGCATACTGGACTCGCCCGATGCACCCCCGCCCCGCCAAGTGGAGCTGATATGGGTGCCTGCGCACTCCGGGAATCCCGGAAACGAGGCCGCCAACCTTTTAGCCCGAGGTTCTTTAAACCGGGCTCAGGTGGCCTCGGATCGGGGATTCACGAAGGATCGCATGCACTCATTCAGTGAGCTGACCCAGGCATACAGAGCCTCTCGCCAGCTCTACCCCCCGCCCCACCCCTCCCTAGATAACAGACACGCAACACTCTGGCGCAGATTACAAACACATACTCTCTCCTCGCCCCTTACCCTAACCCACTATCATCCCTCCTTCCCCACTCCTGCTTGCGCCCTATGCCCAGAACCCTTCGCTTCTTCCCTCCACGTCCTTTCCCTCTGCCCGGCGGACCCTCCCCCGCGGGACCTAGAGAACCTCAAGACCTGGGAGGACTGGGAGACCCTGCTGCACTCGGAGGACCCGGCCGTGCAGACCATCGCCACCGGCCGTGCTGCCAGTGTTATGGACCTCAGGAACATAAACACTTGAGTGCAGTGGGGTCGTGCGGGGACCCTGGGGCGTGCCCCGAATTCCTTTGTAAATAAAGTTTTCTCTCTCTCTCTCTCTCTCTCTGCACCCAGTCTACGAGCAATGGTTAATGTCGGAACATGAACAAAGATCAATCAGAAGAATTCAACCGTCATTACAAACATACTGGATACCCTGTTTACTAAGTCAGTTGCAGCTCAACACGTTTACAGAAATATTTTCGGAAAAAACGGTTGTGGTATACTTTGCCTGTTCTAGGTTGCTTTGTATAACGCGAAGCCCTGCACAAAGCACTGCAGTGCGACCACCGCTAGGTACAACGGATGAGGACTCATGACAGCGCAGTGCTTTCCTTTCCATACTGTTTTTGTAGCCCTGCAAACACCGCAGCAAATGTTGCAGCGCCAGCAAACGTCAAGCTAGTTGGCCAAGCCCAGGTGTATGTGGTGTGCCGCCTTTCCGTGTCCCTGTTGTTACGATTGTACTTCTAGCAACACAGGTTGGAGCACGCGACATCCGTGTGCTGCCAAAAAAAAAAAGCGTCATCCTCGCGACGGCTACACGCCGGATCCCTTTTGTCTTGGGAAAGAAGGTTCCCTCTCTACCGCGCCTGCTGGCCACTTCGACGGGGCGCTGGCGGTCAGCAGCTATAGGAACGAAGGCTCCAGTCCTCCCTGTACTGAGGGGGGGCAGCGGCAGTAGGAAGATGCAGCCGTCTTTTCCCACGCTACCTGAGGTTAGAAGAGGATGACTTCCTAGGAGTCGCTGCAAGATGTGTTGCCTCGCGATGGTAACTTCGTCATCATCATAGCCGAATCTGCTGCGAGGAGGATATTGTGCGGTGGCGGCAACCCAACCCAGCTCGAGGGATCCCTGATCGGACACTCATCCAGTGCCGAGATTCCCCAGTTCGGGAGCTAGGGACATAGGAGAGTATAAAACTCGCCGCATGGCTATGCAAAGGAGGCTTTTTTGAGATCTGCAATTATGAAGGATGCTTCTTTGGAAGCGTCTTCCAGACCTGCAACTATGTAAAATAAACCTGCACAGTTTCTCCTCTTCAGCGCCCTCCGGCTTTCTCGAGTCCGCCGCCGGCAGCCCCGGTCCTGAGTGACATCGTCCACGCAACCGGGATTACGACACTGAACCTGGGCCACAACACTGTCTACTCATGCTGTCTACTCTTTTTCAAGTCACCACTCGCCGCTGTCTCAGTCATTTTCATTTCCATGACGAACATAATTAGTGAGAGGAGTCCGTAGCTAGTTAATAAGGCTTTGCCGAGTAGCCGACGGAATGGGAACGGAGACCGGCTCCGCTAACAGCGGGCCACTGGTCGCTGCCGTCTAGCCACAACAGGAGCAGCAGCAGCGGTTACATGATTCATGTCATGCGCCGGCTAGCGTCGCTCCCGACGGCGTGCGACCCCACCCACAACCCGCGCTGTGAAACATTGAGAGGACGCCGCACGACAGGGCTGTGCTCAGGGCCTTTCAGAACCGTACTGCCCTCCTCCTGCCTCCGCTTGGTATATTCGCTGCATTCATTTTCTGACGACTTGCAGGTATACACAGGCGTAGTCAGGCTTGATTAATGCGTGCTCTCGGATGTGCACGAGAAACAATTAGGAGGTAAGTACGGGGTAATAGTGCACGTTTGCGCCTGCACGCACGCACATGTTGAAAGCGGGCGACGAAAGACCGAACTGCTTAGTTTCGTCTAAGCTGCCGTTGTAACTTTACCTAGCATAAGATACAAGAATAACTGAACTCCCTCTGCATGTTATCTGTGATGCTGCCTTTTTGCTTTTATGCTGGCGCTTCTTTCTCTGTACTAACTGGAGAAGGATTAATTTAGTCTTAATTTAATACTGACTAATGGGCATGCCTCTCTCCTCGGTACTAAACGCGTTAATGCGATGGCCTGAGATCTCACGCACTGTATCCTTATAGAAGACACCTAACTCGGACGACCGATGAGGACAGTCCCCAGCCCTTTCACTCTTTTCTGAAGGGTGACATTGAGGGCTAGCGGACAGTTTACATGAGGTTCCATAACGCCAAATACGTAGCGCTCGAGTGTTATGGCTTCTTTGTTTTGCGCTCTTGGACCTCATTCTCCTCCCTTCTTCCCCGATCTCCTTCCCATATACCGCGAGTAAAACATCACGCGCCCTCCTCCCCATGAGAGCCTGTCTAGGCGGGAAGCCTCGGTGTGACATATGCTTTACGCTCTATGACCTCCTCATGCCTTCGCCTGTCATCCTGGCGCTCACTTCATCCTCAGTCCTATACACGAATACCGGGAGGACCAGCGATGGCTGCTCCAGAAAGCGTGCGCGAAGGCTGTCGTCACCGGGGTCGTGGACTAAGGACTGCACCCGGAACGTCGGCTGGCATTTTGGCTTAATAACCTTAGGTTATTTCTCTTTGATGCAATAGTGGTGCGGGAGAGACCTCCTCTTTTCTATGCGGTGCCCCTCTCTTCATCTATGCGGACTTGGGATGTCACAAATGGTCGACACAGAATTCGGCGCCCACAAGGGCTGCTCTGGGCCGGCGGAGTACGCACACACAGACTGCTGACTGACCACAATAATCTCTCCCCTCTAACGGTGCTAAGGAACAATTATAGTGCATATGTGGAAACAGCAAGGCTTGTGGCAGCGACAAATGGGGCCCGTTGTTGCGATATTTCAATTTCGTTCTGTTTCCATAAAGATTCTGTACGCATTGTTCTAAAGATTCTGTACGCATACGCATTGCGCTTTCTACAAATGACACTTAAGTCTATTTTTTGTTCAATTACAATGGCATTCAGAACATGCACTGAGCGCCAACTCCTACGCTTGTTCCCTTAAAAGTGTAGTATTAAGAGTTGTCGCTGTTAGGCACGAGTAACTGTGGCGCTGCGGCTCTTTGAAGTTACTTGGCTATTTGTTATGTTATTAATTCGCTTCTCGGGAGATGGCAACACTGATACACGTAGCTCACTCAGGTCGCTCTCGTCAGGCCAGTTTGTAATGGTGGTGGCGGTGGTGGGACATTGACGTCCCACCTGAGGATGACATCGGCAGCGACATGATAAGGTGTTTTGGAGGGACATCTTAGGAAATTTCGGTAACGCTATCAAGTCCTCGACATATGGACTACACCACACACTAGGCTTCGTGACGCCGCCGTAGCGACCAACATGTTCAAGTGTGATATCTACTGCTGTCTCCACCACACAAGACAGAAAGAGAGAGGGCAAGTGCGCTGCACTCCAGGCTGGAATCACGCAAGTCGCGCGGCAACGCAAAGTTGCCTGCCAATGGACCGCTCCCGTATCGTTAACTTTTGTACCCGCTACGAAAGATTACATGCATTTAAGCTCTGAGGCACCTTTCAGCCAATATGACGACTTAAATGTATTGCGCTGCCCGCTGCGGAGTCATTTGCAGAGTATTTCAGAACTGAAGCCCGTCTCCCGTGGACGAGCAAGATCCAGCGACTTACTTCACTTAGCATAATGCCGTACAGAATACAAGATTACTGAACTCTCACGGGACTCTAAAAGCTATCTGGGCTGCTCGCCCCTCGTGTGCGAGTACGGTTATCCAAGAGGATTTTCGTAAATCTTCCTCCACCAAAGAAAACACGATCAAATCCGTGCGTCGCGTATTAGTCAGCCTCTTTTTTCTGCTGGCACCAGGAAGAAAAACAAACAAAAAAAAGCGCCACGGTGCTTTTCTTCAATTTCTTCCACTGTTTGTTTCTTTGTTTCTTGCAGAGCGTCGGACGTGGCAGGAAGCAGCTAGAAGACCGCATAAATAGACCATGGAAATCGATGCCCGCGCGCGTTCCGGGAGAACCCAGGATGTAACCGGTAGTGATGAATCGCTCCTCAATGCATACGTAAGAGGGCACCGCAGGCAGATAGAGTATGAGAGGGACTACTCTGAGGCATTCGGTCATCGGGAAGCAAGAGACGCCTAGCTGAACCACGCAAGAAGGGCTTCGTCGTGGGCGTGTAATGAATCCGGGCGCGAGGGATTCATCAGTATATCAAAGCGGCAGCCGCGGTGAGGCGTAGCCGTCTTGCAATGAGAAAGAAATCTACTGGTACCAAGAAGGGGTGGAAAGGAAGATAGAGGGATGCAGTTGGGCCACTGTTACCCTCCTCTTCCTTCTGATATGGAACGTTATTCATTTTTACGGATATGCGAGGGAACCCGACGACGCCATTTGTTAGGAAACAGGATTCTATATATACATGGCGGCACCATAGAATCAATACCTCACCGGAGACCGCTATCGCATACCGCACTTCGAAACAGAAGACACAAGAGAAGTAATTGAGGCATCATGGCAGCTAAAATACGCATAAAGATGCCTTGCTGTCATTTCCTTACAGGCGTCCTCCGGCTTGGTGTCCTTACGGTTACACATGACACGCAGTTGAACCTCGTTATAACGAAGCCGAAGGGGCCCTGCGAATTCTTCGTTGGAGACGTTGCTTCTTTGATTACGACTGTCGCATGCCAGCGGGTTTTGTTGCCAATGTGCATAACTAGGACAAAGACGGCGTTCGGTGTGCCACCACTCTGCTTGACTGAAGCGTGAAGCTTGAACACGCGCACCGAGAGCACACTACGCGGCCGAACATTGTCTTGGAGGAACAATGAGTTAGAGGGCAGGGAGAGACCTATTTCGTATATTTGCCGCCGCAATGGCTCAGTGGGTAAGGCACTCCGCTACTGAGCTGGAGTACCCAGGTTCAATCCCGGCGGCGGCGGCTCCGCGAAACCCAAAGAGACCGTGAGTGCAGTGCTATATCAGCGGGCGTTAAAGAACTCCAAATGGTCGAAATTAAGCCGTAGACTTCCACTAAGACGTCCCTTAAAACCCATGTGTCGCTTTGGGACGTCCAACCCCCCATTTACAATTTATGTTTCGTTTTCTAAGCGCTGAGCCCCATGCGGGCAGCTGTAAATGAGGGCAACGACAACTTCTCGTCCTTACGAAATTGCCGCTGCTGCTTGCGAATAGTTCTCTTGGTTCGCTTACTCACACAGCTCACGGGAATGCAGGCCATAGCACTTTCCGCATGTCAGGAACATCTTGAGGAGAATGCGTAGGGCAGACCGGAGGATTCGATGATGACAGCCGTCCGGTCAACGCGAAATTTTCGCACTTTTTTTTTTTCTCGCCGCTCGGCCCTGTGAAGCCAGCATAACCTCGATACCGTCGTGTACACTGAGCCACTGACCAAGCTCCAAAAACGAAAATCAACCCGCTGATAGAACCAGAGAAGCAGAGCGCATTTTCAGTGGGCCGTGTGCTGTTAGGAGGTTGGAGCACGGGGAAGCTGCAATCTGTCACGTCGAGTCGGTACGGAAACGTTGGCCACAGTTGCAAATTGACATACACAGTGTTAAATAGTCAGCAGAGTTCATCGAAGGTTCGTTATATCCCCTTGTTAGAAAATTTCACTTCGCAAAAACGAGATATCAAAAAACTACAGAGAATGCTTACTACATTCGAATCGGAGTTAAACTACAGATTTGCGCTACGAGCAGACAGTGCCACGAGACGGAGCAGATGGAAGTTGACTATATGTAAGCTTATGGAACTCCCATCCGTTCGAGATCCAGGGAGGCGAGGACGCTACATGGCGGTTCAAGCAAGCGGACGCGCGTCGCATCGGTTCCGCACATTTTGAGCAAATTCCACCGGACCAAATCATTCTCGCCACCGGATTTTATTCGGAACGGAAAGATATCAAGTGCTGGATCCCCAGGATAGAAATTTCAAGAGGTAGGACCAGTTTTCGGCTTTCTACCGGACTTGAAAGTTATAAAGCGGGCGCCGGCCCGCTAACCCTAACGGGCCACCCAGCTCGACATCGTGAGAGCATGGGCCGCTAACCTTGTCGACGACGCCGACGCCTAGCATCGACGCCGTTTCAAAGACGGACCATATGGCGGGGCCCAGCCAAGACAACGATGTGCCAGCACAATCGTCAAACGTCCTTCTCAACGAATTCCAAGTGATAGATGAAGACGACTTCGGAGACGCCGACTTGGGAAGTGAGGACGAGATCCCGTCCGACTCCTCGTCGAAGCCAGCCGGGTACAACAACGATGCCAGCTGGGAGCTTGTACAATCCAAGCGCCAGAGAAAACTTCAAAGGCGAAAGGAACGCAAAGGCACGGGAACCGGCCCGGACGCCAATCCTCAAGACGGAAAATTACCGGGTGATGCGACCGGCTGCAACAAGTATGGATCAAGGGAGCAGAGCAGGCCTAGGCGAAGAATGCCGCCACTCCCCAGAAGCGACTACAAGATCATTATTCGACCCAAGAAAGGACTCATGGTGAAGTCCCTCACCACCCACCAAGTAGCGCGCGCAATTGTCATGGCGTGCGGCCAGCAATGTAAGGACGAGGACCTACTTGTAAGGCTTCGCACCGGATCCAATATTATTATCGTTAGCACTCCGCACGAGCAAACGGCTCAGCTAGTGCGGCACATTACCCGTCTCAAATTCGACGGAAAGCCTTATGATGTAAACGCTTACGTGGCAGCACCGGAAGACGTCCTGCGCGGCGTGATCCACGGTGTAGAGCCAGGTACCCCTCCCGAAGAACTTAAAGCACACCTACGGGTCAGAACTCAAGGAGTGACCATACTTCAGGCAAGGATGCTCGGAAAATCCAAGACGGCAGTGCTCACGTTCGACGGCCCAGTCTTGCCGAAATTCGTCATTTATTACGGAGGTGAAGTACCATGCTACCAGTACCGCCCCACTAGGCAAGTGTGTTACGTCTGCTTCCAGCAAGGACACCGTTCCGACGTGTGCCCCACACCGAACATTATTGTGTGCGGACTGTGTGGAGTTTCAAACCCGCCCGCCGACCACGAGTGCACGCCCAAGTGCATAATCTGTGGCGAGGCACACCGGACCGGATCCAAGGAGTGCCGAGAGAGATTGAAAAAAGCCAGGCCAAAACCCACAGGAGAAAGAGGACGCAGCGACCAACGCGGGCGACAACCCAAGCGATGGCTCAGCTCAGAGGGAGAGACATCGAGGAGCCGATCGAGGTCCAGCTCCTTCCCGCCTCTACCACCAGCCGGCCCACAGGAGGGGGAGAAGCAAGAGAAAAAGAAAAAGAAGAAGCTTTCCCAGACAAGCGGCAGCAAGGTGAGCTGGGCTTCTTCCACTGCTTCGCACTCGGTAGGAAAGGGTAGTAACATAGACAACACAAACAACAAAGACAGTCGCGTCACAGAACCGAAGGACGCGAACAGCGATGCGCTCAGACGCGAGCTAGAACTTGCTCGAATCAAACAAAACGAGCTCGAACGCAAAGTTGAGGAACTCACAAAAACACTAAAGGACCAACAGCGGGAACTCGACACGACTAGAGCCCTTCCAAAACAACAACTACAGGCATCGAATGAAGGAGACCTTGAAACACGAATGCAACAGATGATGCAGCAGATGATGCAGGATATCATGCAGCAAATCCAATCGCAAATGCAACAGATGCAAGTACAATTCCAAGGGCAGATCGCAGAGATCAGAAGCGCTTTTCGAAAACAAAAACATACCGAAAACATTAGGGAAAAAGCGTACAACCGTCCAGCGCTAACAGCTTTCGCAAGCGAACAAGGCAACAGCAGTGACGCGTAAACATGATCAATACGTATCGGCAAGAACAAGAACACTTAGATATTTGGCAATGGAACTGCAGAGGCTACCGCAAAAAGCAGGCCCTTTTAAAACAATATATAAACACACAACTGACACCTCCTGATGTAATTGCGCTCCAAGAGACTGGAATCAAGCCGACCTTACAAGGGTACGAGGTTTACGAGAGTCAAAACGAAGGTAAAGCGGCCGTCCTAGTCAGCAAAACCATTACCGCCATCAGGCACGATACCATCGCCGACACCGACATCGAGCACGCGCTTGTTGAAATTATTCCGAAAAAGCGACAGGGAAGCAGCACGTTCTTACTTAACGTGTACAGCCCGCCGAGACAAAGAAAAGCCAAACTCTTCGAACTGTTCGATGGAGCGCACAAGCTGGCCAAAAAAAAATGCACTCATCATCGTAGGAGATTTCAACGCCATGGACAGGAGTTGGGGATACCAGAAACAAGACATCAAGGGAAGAACATTAGTGGAAGTAGCGGAGTACTTTGGCTGCAGTCTAATCACAGATCCTGCGACCCCCACGAGAATCGGAAATAGCGTGAGCACGGACACATGCCCGGACCTCACCTTCGTAAGGAAGAGCCGGGAGTCACAGTGGGAAAACATGATGGAAAATCTAGGCAGCGATCACTTTATCCTCCGGACACGAATAGCATCTGACACCATAAGACGCCAGATTGGACAGGCGAAAATCACTGACTGGAACGCGTTTCGCGGGGCTTGCAACAAATCTGAAGGCGGTATCCAATCACTGGAGGAATGGAGCGGCATGCTGAGAGAAACGCGACAACGATGCACAAAAAGTCTAAGGAGAACGACAGCAACGCCTGAAGTAGACGCCCACCTCCTCAGACTATGGGAAGCGAGACGCAGTCTCACCAAAAGATGGCGGAAGCAAAAACACAACAGGAAACTAAAACTAAAGGTAGCAGAAATTACGGCAAAGGCGGAAGAATATGCGATGCAACTCGCGAAACAAAATTGGGAACAACTCAGTGACTCGCTTAGGGGAACTCTAGGCACGGCCAGAACCTGGAATCTCTTAAGAGCACTAATCGATCCGACCAAAATAAAATCAGAAAACAATAAAGCCATCCACAGGTTCATCCACTCCTTCGAGGGATCAGACATCACCCTACTGGAGAAGGCACGAGAAAAATGTTTCGGCGATCACAACCCCCCGCGATACCAAGGAACGTATCGAGGAGCCGAAAACGAGAAACTCGACCGCCCCATAACTGTGGAAGAGGTTTACGCGGCCATAAGAAACACCACCAGAAACACGGCAGCCGGAGCGGACAGAATCGACAACGCCCTAATCCGCAACCTGAGCGACGACCTCATACAAGAGCTCGTCAGCTTTCTTAACAAACATTGGGAGGCGGAGACGGTTCCCGAAGATTGGAAACACGCCGAAGTAATAATGATACCTAAACCTGGTAAAAAGCTACAAATTGAAAACCTCAGGCCCATATCACTCACGTCGTGCCTTGGCAAACTTTACGAACGGGTGGTAACTTTAAGACTGCAAAATTACATGGAAGACAACGACTGTGTACCACATACCATGTTCGGGCTCAGAGCGAAGCTCTCGACGCAGGACGTTCTCCTCCAAATACAAGAAGATGTCCTGCGAAACGTACCTCGGACGGGAGAAAATGTCATAATGGCCCTGGACATCAAAGGGGCATTCGATAACGTCAGCCACGAAGCGATCCTTACGGGCCTAGACAAGCTGGATTGCGGGCGCAGAATCCACGGCTTCGTCAAAGCCTTCCTGTCCGACAGAACTGCCACCATCGGCATAGGAGACCTTCGATCGGACAAAATTCGCACTCCAAATAAGGGAACACCCCAAGGGTCAGTTATCTCCCCCTTACTTTTCAACATAGCTATGATAGGCCTAGCTCGAAAACTAGAGAACATCGAAGGCATCAGGCATGCAATGTATGCTGACGATATAACAGTCTGGACAAACACGGGCTGTCTCGGAGAGAAGGAAGAAAGGCTACAGCAAGCGGCCTCTTGTGTAGAGCAATACCTCGCAGAAAGAGGACTCGCATGCTCGACCGAGAAATCGGAACTGCTGAGAGTCTGGAGAGGCAAGCAAAACCGGACCGTCCCAACCAACGAGGACCTAAAACTCAACGTCTACCTTGACGGGACACCCATACCCGAAAAGACAACAATAAGAATTTTAGGCATGTGGGTTCAATCCAACCAGCGCAGTACTCACACTTTTACCCTGCTCAAAGCAACAACACTACAAGTCTCACGCATGATCACCCGCATCACCAACAGGCGACATGGCATGCGTGAAGAGGACACACTCAAACTAGTCAGAAGCCTTGTAGTTAGTAGAATCACGTACAGCCTACCCTACCAGTGCCTCAACAAAAACGAAATACAACAAGCGGATGCCCTGCTACGCAAAGCGTATAAGACAGCGCTCCGACTTCCGCGCAACACGTCAACCGAAAAACTCATGGTCCTGGGATTACATAACACCTTTGAGGAGCTACGAGAGGCGCAGCTTGAGTCGCAAAAACTCAGGCTGTTGCAGACAACGACTGGAAGAGCGCTCCTGCAGAGGCTCGGATACCGCGAGCAGATGCGAGAAATGACGAGGACGGCAACGATCCCCGACGAGCTTCGCAAGACCCTCAAGGTAGCGCCAATACCAAAAAACATGGATCCCAACCTCCATCGAGGCAGAAGAGAAGCGAGGGCCGACTTCATCGAAAGAACATACGCTCCTCAAGCCACGACCGTGTATGCAGACGCGTCTTGGAGAGGAGGAGACACCAAAATCGCTGTGGCGGCGGTGGTCGATTCGTCTTTACGCGAAATGACCAGCGCGTCTCTCCGAGGCTGCACAGCTGCAGAGTCCGAGGAAGTAGCCGTTGCTCTAGCGGTGGCGGAGGGCTATAGAACCGGGCGGTCGCTAACAATACTCACCGACTCTCAAACAGCCTGCCGAAATTACATGAATGGCAGGATAGGTCGTCACGCGCTCCGTATACTCCTCGCAGCGAGCGACAGAATTAAAAACCAGGAAGAACAAAGCGACAAGTTCCCACACAAAATTGTGTGGGTACCGGGGCACACGGGGGTGGCAGGGAACCAAGAGGCCGACAGGATAGCTCGAGGATACATTACTTTCCGAGCATCCGATGAGCCCGCGGAACTCGCGCCAGCACCCAGGGATTACTCGGCCATACTACAAAACTACAGAGGCAGAAGATTGCGGTATCCCCCACCGCACAAATCTCTCAGCAGAGAGGAAGCTGTCACTTGGAGACAATTACAAACAGGCTCTTTCCCAAACCTACATATACTAAACAAAATGCACCCCACCATATACGCGGACAAATGTCCCTGGTGCGACGGAAAACCTACTCTCTATCACATCACATGGGCCTGCCAAAAGATAGACGTGGTCCCCAAAATACAAAACCCGAGTGCGGAGCAGTGGGAGACTCTGCTGTCCAGCGACCGCTGTGAAGACCAAGAAGGTCTGGTACAGCGAGCTCAACGGGCGGCAGTGGCCAGCGGAGCCCTGGACTGAGGGCAACCGACCACTGATTAGAGGCGGACGACTTCGACAGAGAAGACTCCTGGGGGTAAAATCAAGGAGAAAACGTCTCTGAAGATGCTCCCAAACCGCAGGAAAAAGGACTAGAGTAAAATAAAGTTTTTCCTTCCTTCCTTCCCATCCGTTCAAACACCGTAAAAAAAAAGCAACAGTATGTTGTTTTCGCCTGTGTTATTCTGTTGATTGCATTAATAATTCCGCCGATATTCTACATTATGACGAGAACACAAACTCTGGACTGTGTTTTTTGTTACAATGACCATGTCAGAGAGCTCAGATCATTCGAGCGGAAATCTTATAATCGGGCTGTATTATGGCTTCAAGCTGACAGCAGCTACTGGGATAGGTTCCCTATTCCTCTGCTTCTGTTGAGTCCGCTCCTAGCTGAACGAGCGATTCTAGCCTCTCAGAAAGGCAAAAGGAAAGTACCTTACGCAGTGAATCCATACCAAAGACTGTGAAATGTTTTTATGTCGCCGACTGCCAAGTAACAACATCGGCTTGTACAAAGCCAGCATGTCCCAGTGGGTCTCTGGCGTAAGCCTTAGCAGTGCCACACATCAACGCCACAGCACATTGCGCCAAAGATGCCGCTGAATGCAATTTCCGCGAGGTGGTATGCACGAGCCGCGAAACTACATGATTCGATTTTTTGGTCGGTGCGGCCGCGAGAGTACGTGCCGGCTAATGTCTGTGTTCTCAATGCTGTTCACAAGAGGCCAAGAGATGCTTCCAAGGAGATCCGTCTGCTGGTCACCCTGTAGAGAGATTTAGCAGCACAGGCGAGAATATAGGCCACAACGCATTCGAGATGCCATTTTGCGTAATATGTCTCCACGCTTTGGTTGCGAAGAATTTTAGTGTGCACTGCAGAATGAGCCTTTCAAAAATTCAGGGGCACTTTGACTGTCTAACGTGCGTAGAGGCGGAAGCGTTTTCCGCACCACTTTGACTGCCTCTGTGGCACTGGTGACGTCAGCACTGGATGACGGCACACATAATTAAGTACTATTTATTAATTAATGACAATTACTAACTAATAAATAATTATAATTAGTGGCTAAATACTAATTAACTGCTAATTACGGACGCTTAAGCTTCGACTTTAGGAGTGGAACGCGACAGCGTGTTGTAGCGCTGCCAGGGAGTCCACGGAACGCCACCACCCGTTCAGCGCGATGCCTTGCCCTTTGAACACAACGCTTTTTGAGAAAAGGAAATGGAGCTAATTCTCTGTCATCTCGGTCGACACCCGAACCGCACCGCATGGGAAGGGAGGAAGTGGGAGTGAAAGAAGAGAAAGAGGGGCCGTAAGGAAGAAAACAAAAATTGTGTTTGAGGAAAGGAAATTATTCCAACAGTTCACCCCCTGTGTCTTGGCCACTCCCCCGTAGTGGGTATGTGCCATTCTACTTGAGGCCAACCAACCAACCAAATTATACGCAGTAACTGCCTAACATAACTCGGTGGACACCCGTCATTCATTTGATGACGTCAGCTGCGCCCGTCGGTGAGCCACGCCATGCGTTAGATGTAACGCCTGACAAAGAATAGGTTGGGGCAACCGAAAAGGAAATAAAAACGCCTGACAGACGGAAGAATGAGCCATTAAAGGCTTTCGCCTTAAAATGCTTCATCCAGGACGCTTGAAAAAATTGGAAGACGCTTAAGCTTCGCCATAAGGAGTGGTCCACGGAACGCCATCGCCCATTCAGCGCGATGCCTCGCCCGTTGGAAACAGCTTTGAACACTATTCATTTTTGAGGAGAAAATGGCTGAGTAATTTTCTCACATCTCGGTGGACACCCGAACCCTGCCGTAAAAAAAGGGAGGTAGGTGGGAGTGAAAAGATATAGATAGAGAGAGAGAGAGAGAAAGAGGTGCCGTAATGAGCGAAACGAAAATTGAATTTCAGGAAAGGAAGTTGCAGTAACTGTCACACATCTCGGTGGACCCCCGAAGCCCCGATTATAGGTTGCCTGCTCGAATTCCTGCCGCAAGCTCTCTAACTTAAATAGTGAGTGTATGCTGCTCGAAACGCTGAATGGTACTGCATCATCTGGAATATTCTGTGGCAAATGATATGCATGACACTTTTTTTTCCGACGCGCGGTGCCGGCAACTACAGCTGCGATGCCGACGGCTTTTCGACCGAACGAGCTGTATACACTGTTGCGTAAACGACTGTGTGTGGGATACTGAAAAGGGCGCCGTACGGGTAAGAGGTCGCGCTCATATTCTAAAGGATACTGAAAAAAGAGCGCCAGAGAACTACACAGATAAGAAAGAGGTCGGTCTCATATTCTCAACCAAAAGATATCACCTTAACAGCTCTCGCTGAATATCGCGTCATGTGATTTGTTGTTTTTTTAACCTTAATCCTAGAGTAAGATATATGCGGGTTGTGAGGCATCACACTTGAACAAGAGTGCTAGCCTTCGGTCGCAAGGATGCAGATGAGCAGTGGAAGTAGAAATCAAAAAAATGGCCAGAGCACTCACGCGTGTTTTACATCATGGCATAGGGGCGCGAGTGTGCGAAAGCAACAGGTTGAAGCAGCAGTGTGTCAAATGCGAAAGCTTTAAGCCGTTCCTTATTCTGCGCAGAAAATTGCAGTTGTATCCGGTGATCGCGGTAGTCGCATTTCCGTACAGACGGAAGCCTGCATGACAAGTTTTCTATCAACTGGTGTCTGGCAGTCAATACAGTATATCAGTCAAAACTTTGTAGACTAATCGAAACTACGACTTGAAAGACTCTTGTTAATGCTTCTGGGATTTTCCGCTCACGGCCAGCGCCGCCGACGCCGACACCAATTTTTCTGCGACACGGGGCCCTTAACGCTGTTGCGTTAAAATACGCGGACCGGTAAGGTCGCAAGGAGGTGTATCGCTCGCACTTCTTAAATCTGGAACAGTGCACTAGCTTGACGAAGCTAGTCTTTCGGTTATCTAGTTCAAAAAACAAGCAAACTGCAGCAGAAAGCTGAGGTGTACATGGTTTATGGTTTATCGAGGTTTAACGTCCCAAAGCGACTCAGCCTATGAGAGACGCCGTAGTGGAGGGCTCCGGAAATTTCGACCCCATGGGGTTCTTTAACGTGCACTGACATCGCACAGCACTCGGGCCTTTAGAATTTTGACTCCACCCAAATTCGACCGCCGCGTTCGGGATCGAAGCCGCGTCTTTCGGGTCAGAGAGAGAGAAAAAACTTTATTTACACAGGAATTCGAGGCACGCACCAGGGTCCCCGCACGACCCCACTGCACTCAAGTGTTCATGTTCCTAAGGTCCATAACACTGGCAGCCCGGCCGGTGGCGATGGTCTGCACGGCCGGGTCCTCCGAGCGCAGCAGAGCCTCCCAATCCTCCCAGGTCTTGAGGTTCTCTAGGTCCCGCGGGGGAGGGTCAGCCGAACGCCATAACACTGAGCCACCGTGACGGCCTCTAAGGTGTTCAGATTTTGTATATCGCAATGGTTTCTCTTCAGGAAGTATTGGTATTTCCGCACAGTATGCTCTTGATATTTAATTTTATGCCATGACATTGAGCTATTTCTCTACGGACAGTACAGGATTGCACGAGCTGGCAAGTTCCTTCTTCACGCCCAGACATACAAGATGTACCGAAATTTTCCAGGCCACTGAGTTTGCTTTGAACCGTGTAGGAGGACATGTACGACTCCCCCAAATCTCAGAATTCTAATCGGACGTAGGAGAATTATTATTCACCTTCTGGTGCTTTTTGTAGCCTCATATGGGCCATAAATTCCAGAAAACACTGCTGAAAATGAGACATTGTGGCCTGGGAAATTTTGAGGCATCCTGTAAAGGACGTACGAACCTGTCTCTAAGGGCTATCACTGGGCGCACCAGGAACAAACAAATCAGAAGTAAGCGTCTAAGAGTCAGAATGTGCTCGCACATTATGTAGGGACACAAACTGAAAAAGTCAAGTAAAATGTGATTGATCGCACACCTCTGCACGCTCTTCGCCTCAACTTAATGGACGGTAGCACGACGGTACACTTTAAACAGAAAGGACTAAAAAAGGAGTAAGCAGTCTTCTAGCGCACACCCTTTCATGAAAGGGTGTGCTCTAAAGGACAGTTCACTCCCTTTTAATCCCATATAGGCATATTCGTGTTTAGAGTGTAGCGCCAGGCAGTATGTAATGGTCATGTCGAGTGCCGGAAGGTGTCGAGCGTATACTTTATCATTCTTCTTCATTTTATTTTAATTTATTCCAAGCGTGTTTTGTTTGTACTACTCAGCTCAAAGTAGACGGCTTTCAATGTAGTTTAGAGTTAGAGTTCTGCCGAGTTCGTCGCTTGAGCTTTGTGACAAATCTCTTCGACTCTCAAACAGCCTGCCGAAATTACATGAATGGCAGGATAGGTCGTCACGCGCTCCGTATACTCCTCGCAGCGAGCGACAGAATTAAAAACCAGGAAGAACAAAGCGACAAGATCCCACACAAAATTGTGTGGGTACCGGGGCACACGGGGGTGGCAGGGAACCAAGAGGCCGACAGGATAGCTCGAGGATACATTACTTTCCGAGCATCCGATGAGCCCGCGGAACTCGCGCCAGCACCCAGGGATTACTCGGCCATACTACAAAACTACAGAGGCAGAAGATTGCGGTATCCCCCACCGCACAAATCTCTCAGCAGAGAGGAAGCTGTCACTTGGAGACAATTACAAACAGGCTCTTTCCCAAACCTACATATACTAAACAAAATGCACCCTACCATATACGCGGACAAATGTCCCTGGTGCGACGGAAAACCTACTCTCTATCACATCACATGGGCCTGCCAAAAGATAGACGTGGTCCCCAAAATACAAAACCCGAGTGCGGAGCAGTGGGAGACTCTGCTGTCCAGCGACCGCTGTGAAGACCAAGAAGGTCTGGTACAGCGAGCTCAACGGGCGGCAGTGGCCAGCGGAGCCCTGGACTGAGGGCAACCGACCACTGATTAGAGGCGGACGACTTCGACAGAGAAGACTCCTGGGGGTAAAATCATGGAGAAAACGTCTCTGAAGATGCTCCCAAACCGCAGGAAAAAGGACTAGAGTAAAATAAAGTTTTTCCTTCCTTCCTTCCTTCTTCGCCGTTCAGTGCGATACTAGCAGCGAAGGCTACAGTACAAGAATCTTAGCACAATAGCAGAAATCGCTTTGTTTCAACAAACTGCTCTCTTGATCTGCTAGTAATAGGCGCAATATTTAATTTTTTTCTCTGTGTGTTAGGTGACAGGCTAACGTTCTAATCAGCCTGCGCTACGACCTCCAAACGTTCCGGAAGAAGTCTTATCGAAAAAGGACACATCAGCACATATGTGTCCTGGTAGCTGCAGTTTAAGCGTGTAATTGCTCTTGGGCAGTGACATTAACTCCCAAAGGTGACAAAAAGAAAATACGAAAGAATACTTTTTACTGCCAAACAAAATCTCGTCAGATGATTGTTTCTAGAAACAATGTTTCTGTAAATACTGACAATTTGTTCGCTGAATGTAATGTTTGGTGCTAGAGGTTTTGAAGTCTCCGTCGAGGAAACTTCTGTTCTCCACACTTTTTCTGGACCGATACTCGTTTCCGCTTTATCTAGGTAGATTCGAACTCTTGCACCGGCCTTTGACTCGTTAAAGGGAACTTAACAGGAACGAGCTAATTTTAGTGGAACAGCGCTTCACGTTGCCTTTATTCTTTTCCAGTGACTTAATCCTAGTTCAAGTCAACTGTAAAACGACCTAGATAAAAGTAGGTCACCGCTCGCGAGAGGGAACGTGACTTCTCTCTGTGTGAACTTTACATCTCGAAGTCAATGCTTTGAAGGCCCTGAACGCCACGCTTACAGCCAACAGAGGCAGCACCACGTTTAGCTTTAGGTTGCAGTCACGTGTGCAATCTTCAGGAGTAAAACCAAAACTTTAGACGTCCTACCCGTTTTACAACGGGCTTTGAAGCTTGCCTAAGAACCTTGATGTAATGTACTAATGCAAAGAATGTTTTGACCAAAGCAGCGGTTGTACTCTGACAGTACATTACCTCCACGCGGACTACTAAATGAGGCACATGTCAGATGGTGCTGCAATTGCATGGCTTCCCCATTCTTCCTCACCCAAATGTCCCAGCTACCAGCAACATCGACCTTCACTCAACTATTCCGTTTGGGCTTGCACAACCCCACCCATAACCCTCCCCACGCCTTCCTCTCTGGAAGATGCCCTATACAGCATGGAGCCAACCGACGAGCGACGGCTCATCAAGCGTGCTGAGAGGGTAGCCGGTGGCCAATCGGGTCATGGACTGAAAGCCCTTCTTGAGACCGCTCTGACCAGCACGAACCCGCAAGACCAGCGACAGCTGCTCTAGCGAGTCTCACTGAGGGCCCCACTCAAGCAGACAAGCATACTACAGTTGAACCCCTCAATAACGAAAGTCCTCAAGAACGAAATTCTCGCGGCAACGAAAAATTCTGGCACCCCCGGCGAAGTCCCATAGGGTTCAGTGCATTTGTCCCCTCTCAACAGCGAAGGGTTTTTAAAAATCAGTCCCGCATTAACGAAAGTTTGAGGTAGTGATCTGCAACATTTTTTCGGCACGTCAGCCAGTCGGGAACATAGAATGGGCAAAACTGTAGCAGCACACTCATCCGACAAGTCGGGCCCGTTCATTTCACCTGCCAACAAGCACCGGCGCAGCCATTTTTGTTTACTTTCGGTTGGTTCGGTAATGATGATGATAGCAAAGCATTTTTTTTTTTTTTGCCCGCTGAAAGCGGATTTTTGCTAGCCCGTCTGTTGGCGACTACGCACGCACGTGACGTTTCACGTGACGACACCGCCGGCCAACCGGGGAAGAGCAAGGAACCCTTTTTTTTTCTTTTCGCTAGTGCGCCGACCACGCTATCTCGCCGATCTCGCCGTCCGCCTTGTGCAAGCCGAATTCGCCCGCGACTTGCTTGTGTACAGTGTTTTTTGTTGTTTTTTTGACTGTCGGAAACATGCCGCCTCCTGTAAAGAAGCGCAAGTTTTTGACGCTGCAGGAAAAGGCTGCAATCGTCTACAGACGAGATCGATACGCACCCCATCACTCCTCGCGCACATTTATCCAGATCTTTACAACCCAAACTGCAAACACTGTGGCCAACGTGCTACCTACGATCACATCCTGTGGGACTGCAAAATAGAGCCACCTCCGAGTGATCTAGTTACAGCTCCTTCTCTCGAGCGGTGGGAGACCGTGCTGGCTAGCTCTAACCCCAGAACGCAAGTTTTGGCGTTGGAGTGGGCTGACAAAGTCGTCGAGGGCTATGTACTCTCGACCACTTAACGCGACCTCTTGCCAAGCTCTTCCCGGCGAATAAAATGTTTTACAATCAATCAATCATCGCCGAAGCTGAAAAAGGCAGAAAGAAGACTGACATTAAGGAAGAGTTCAGTATCCCGTGCAGTTCACTTTCTACGATTCTGAAATCAAAGAATGGCATCATGAGGAATTCAGCGACGACGCTATTATCGACAGTGTGCGCAAAGGAAATGAGGCGAGTGACGACGAAGATTGCGAAAACCAAGCACAAGGTAAGCAAATAAGCTCGCGTGATGTGCTTGATGCTTTTGACGTTATCCGGACTTTTCTCGGCGACCACGACGACCACGAAGCTATGCATAGCTTATCAAGCTGCGGAGCCAGAGTCGTCAAGCTCCTGCACAGCAATATCAAGCAGAGAAAAATAAGCGACTTTTTTCATTAAATTTTCGTTCTGCAAGGTAATGGGTGTGCTTATTCGTCTATTTTCGCGACAGCGAAATTCTCACGACAACGAAAAGGTTTTCCTGCCCCGGCGGTTTCGTAATTGCGGGGTTCGACTGTATATTTGATATGAGTTTTCCTCCTCCTCCTCCTCACCCGAGTCTTGTTGACAGCGTCCGGATGCGGTCATTTAAATCTCGGTGTGGATGAGACGACTACCGAGGGAACAAAATTTTGGAGTAAGCTGCAATTTCATGAGTCACCCAATCGTCCAGAGAACGCACATCTGTATTTTCAACATAAATTTGGCGCGCCTACCTCGGAGTAAGCGACGGGTGGCGGCGCTGCTAGGCTGCTACACAGCTGTCACTGCTCTTTGCAGACGCTAGGTTATCCTCCGTGCTGTCTCTAATATAACGCTATGTTTCGACTCCGGTGTGTGCCTTTGCGTATTATCATCATCAGCCTGACTACGCCCACTGCAGGTCAAAAGCCTCTCCCGTGTCTCTCCGATTAACCCTGCCCTTTGCCAGCTGCGGCCACCCTGTGCCCACAAACTTCTTGATCTTATCCACCCACCTAACTTTCTGCCGTCCCCTGCTACGCTTGTCTTCTCTTGGAATCCACTCCGTTACCCGTAAGGGCCAGCGGCTGTCTTGCCTTCGCTTTACATGCCCTGCCTAAGCCCATTTCTTCCTCTTGATTTTGACCAGGATGTCATTAACCCGCGTTTGTTCCCTCACCCACTCCGCCCTCTTCCGATCTCTTAATGTTACACCTATCATTTTTCTTTCCATAGCTCGCTGCGTTGTCCTTAACTTAAGCTGAACACTCTTTGTTGGCCTCCACGTTTCTGCCCCATAGATGAGTACCGGTAAGATACAGCTATTGTATAATTTTCTCTTGAGGGATATTGGTAAACTGCCGTTGATGATCTGAGAGAACTTGCCATATGCGCTCCATCCCATTCTTATTCATCTAGTTATTCCCCTTTCATGATCCGGATCAGCGGTCACTACCTGCCCTAAGTAGACATATATCTTACTTCTTCCAGCACCTCGCTACCAATTGCGAACTGATGTTTCTTTGCCAACACAAAGAGTACTCGATGTACAGGAAGAGCAAAAAGTGTAAATTTTAATTCACTTGATTAGACGTCGTCACTCATCATACTCCGCTGACGTCAAACAATGTCTTCTAAATTCTCTTAATGAGCTGCAGCATGCAAGCAGCGCCCTCGTCTTACCGAAATCGTTCGCGTTTTGCCAGCGAAGTCCTCTTCCTTTCTCACCTTCAGGTTATTGTTCTGCACTTAAGTGCATCACAAAAAGGGGGGGGGGGGGGGGGGGAATCGAAATAAAAATGAAACCCCGTTCTTCATTGTCCTCGTTCCGGTGACTGCTTGCATGTTTTGACTGCTTCAGTTTCAAGAAATAGAGGTTAGGTGGAACCTAAATTCAGTGACTTTTGTTTACTGTTCTCAGGTTACTGCAATAACGTTACATGAGCCACACGCAAAAAAAAAAAAGAAAGAACCGGTCGCGCGCAGTGGGATGACGGGCAGATGTTTTTTTGTCTAGCGCATGCTCCGAAGAAAAGTAGAAAGAAAAAAAATTAAGTATTCAATACCTCCCAGTCCGCTTCCTGAACGCTCCATAAACCTAAAGAATTTGTCAGCCACACTTTTTAAGTTTTAATTAATAGTGACCTTAATTAATTAGTCTTCTTTGCGACATGCGTCAGCCTGCGCTGTGAGCACGTCTCAGGCACGCAGCATGCCCTAATGAGCAGCGGCAGCGAAGCGAGAAGGTCAAAAGTCAATACGCGCATTTACGCAGTTAGCCGGCCTTGTGGCCGCCCCTTTGTAGCAATTTGTCTCGCTTTTTGTTTTCCAGATTCAGCCGATATAGTTTTCTCAAGTGATAATATGCTTAGTGTCATGTAACCTTGGCATGTGTACATATGTGAATAAAATTTTTCTCAATGAAATTATATATCCAAATCGTTACAAAAATAGTACTGTAAGGTTAGCATATTATAGTCTTGTCCATTTTTAAATGACTATAAAATTTCTCTCATTAACCTTGCCGAGCAACCGCCGTGCAGTTAAGCTCATTAGAGTGGTTTGGAATAACGGACACAATTTCAGGGTTTTCTACAATGTGTAATGTATTTAACTAGACGAGCTTTACACTAGTACCTGCTCTTATTTGTATTGCTTTGCTTGAGCCGGAAATTTAAAAACTTAATTATAAGTCTCGATTGCATTGGTGGTTGCATAAATAAAAGACAGTAACAATTATTTAAACTTCTTTACTGCAGTAAACTAAATCGCTTGTGACCCGCTTGGAGCGGAAATGTTAAATTGCTTGAAAGTCTCGCGCTTTCTGACAGGTTAACGCCAAGGGCCGCTTGCATCGATAAGCATGACAATTAGGCAATGAGCTCTCCATAAGCCTAGCGATTGTCCAAATTCTGAAGACCTCTTAAAACGGGAGAAATTTAATGCCTTGGTCCTTATGGTACGAACAACTTCAGGCAAAGCTAAGGAAGCCGTGTAGCGGGTCTCGCTAGCAAATTTGGCAGTCTTAAGTTTCGAAAGCTTGAGGCGTCGAGTTCCTTCCGCCATCGGCAGAATAGGGTCACTCAAGATGACAAACGTGACACGCCGCCAGGCTCGAAAGGAAACCCCTTGGGCTGGATATATTTTAAAAGGACTGTACATTACTGCACCTTGCTCTGATTTGATCTGCACCTTCATACCACTTTCTTACCAGTTCTGTTATTGATCCAGAGAATGAAAAACAACATGGAATTCCAAAGAAACTGGAGACTGAAAAACATCCTGTGACCATTATGCGTCGATCGACGTAGTGCACAAAAAAAGATTTCCCGCCAGCTCGAGGAAAGGAACGAAACAAAATGCACTAAACATTCCATAAAAAAAGGAAGAGCGATATGTGCCGCTTCAAATCCAAATAAGCCGTAAAACGTCCCATGAAGGAATTACTTCTATTGCTTTTTTGTTCAGCTCCGATTCCGTGTTTTACGACGCGGTAGTAAAAGCTTAACGTTCTTAGCAGCACCTAAGTGAGTAGCAGCGCGCTCTTTTATGTTCTTATACCGCTTTACTTTCCGAATCTGTATGACAGACATTCAATATGTTCCTTCAGAAAGAGCTCTACATTAACTTCCCGAACCATGAAATTGAAACAATTTTTTACTGAGTTTTGTTCTCTCCTGGCTCTTTTACGTATCTTAGATTCTGGACAGCGTCGCCAGTACATTCATAGCCAGGAAATTAGTTAGGAGTCCCTGTTCCTTGATCTTTTCTTTGATTCATTATAAGGAGTTTTTTCATGTGCAAAATAATTATATGTAAGCAACAAAATAAAAATGCTGCGACTTAGCGAAGCCTTATACATGTAAGAGCGGTTTGAACAGACCGAATACATTTGAAAGAGCGCTTTCTTATCGGAAATTATGGTATTTATTTCAATACCGAAGAGCAGGAAAAATAGAGGGCATGTTTAAAATGAAGCAATAGTGCTGTGAACTCCATAAGTACGCATTAAACGCTGCTAATAACAGTTTGCTTACGCGGGAGTTTTGCTGGAAGCAGCGACACCTCTGGTAAATGCTTTTGCTAGCACGAAAATTTATTCAGATGAGGTATTTTGTTTGCACAGCTGATATAAAAGGTTACTATTTAGATTTTGACGCACTTGATATCCGCGGCAGCCACACAAGAATTCACAGTAACCTTCAGCGAAGCTGACGATTGGGTGAGTTCGTACTGGCTCCTACCCAGAGCTTAACAGCACGGAATGAACGACGACCAAACACAAAAAGGACGACACAGTGCTATGTCGTCCTTATTGTTTTGTGTCCTCGTTCATTTCGCGCTGCTCCGCTACGCGTAATCACAGTAACTGTATGTTAATTAAATTTAGTTATTTTAGCTGAAAAGCAGGTAAGTGTTGGTCAAATGTTTGGACGAATCCCCTAAGGTGGAGTAGATTTGTAATAAGTGAGTAATTACTCATTGACATCCACCAAAGCGCAGCCATATGGCTACAAAGGAAAGCTATACAGCTTTCACAGCTTGCCGTCTCGGTTAGCTCAGTATAAAGAAAAAAAGTCTCGGTTAGCTCAGTTGGTAGAGCGACTGCTCCGGTGAAGCGGTGGTCCCGGGTTCGAATCCCTTACCGGGACTAATTTTTCTTTTACTCGGAAGTTTCTGAGAAAGCTGCATACCTTTCCTCTGTAGCCGATATGGCTGCGCTTTGGTGGATGTCAATGAGCAATTACTCCCTTATTACAAAAGCAAGTAAGTCATTAATCGACGTAATAAATTTCTAATAATGCGCGTTTGCAAGCTATATTTCATGAAAGTGCTAAATTCATGCCTTGTTCCCGCCTTTTTTTTAGATGCACAGAAATGCCGGCGATGCTTGCCAAGCACATGGTTCAAGCGAAAATTATCACAAATTTTGATAAGGAGGATAAGGAGGCGGTGGTCTAATGCAGACAGCGAATTTCTTGAGCTCTCTTCGTCGAAAAAACACTAACCCCGTGTTGGCCCTTCACTCTGCTTCAAATCGTTCCTAGAGTTGATTTTACCTACGCATGAGCCTTAGAGCCGGACATTTCGTCCGAGATGGGCGCCACGTTCGGCCAAGGCCCCACCAAGTCGATATTCCCTCAACACAAAAATTGGCGGCTGCATCTCTTTGTATCCTTCTATTTGTTGGTTGGATCTTTTTTTTTTTATGCCCGATTTAAACGTTCGCAAAAATTTCAGAGAATGGTGGAGACCAAAAGCTGCTTTACGAACGTACTGAAAGTAGAAAATGTTTTTGAGAGGTCGATAAGATATCCGAGATCTAAATCAATACCCCTTGACATTGCGAAGCAGCGCAGAAAGCTCTTTAGAAAGCCATAGAGGAGATCGCATTACTGTGGCAGGTGGGATTTAACGTCTCAAAGCTCCATGTAGGATGTGAGAGAGGACGTAGTGGAGGGCTCCGGATTAATTTAGACCACATGGGACCACATTTGGGCCCAGTATTTCCAGGAAGAAAGCGACTGCCGGGAACAGTAGTGCGGCTTAAGATATGTAAACAAGTTTCCTCGGCCGTGAAAAGCGGCGAAATCAATATCGGCGTGCCTTTGTCTTCCCAACTTCGTGTTAAAGACTTTGTGTGCGCTCTGTGTTTATTTACTCCCTGTTTGCTCGCTTTTTTCCAATACCCTTTTCTTTATCACTCTCTTGTCGGCAGCAATTGTGGCAGCTAGCCATTTACCTGCTTGTTCTGAATGTTTATATGCCTTTCTTATTTCTTCGGGGAAGTCGCCAAAGAATACCTACCGGGTTCAGGAGGCTGCGACTCATTCGGAGAATTCGAGCTCAGGCCCCTCGCCCTTTCTCTCTCTTCCTTCTCAATCCCATCATCCCTCTTCCCCAGTGCAGAGTAGATAACCAGAACACGCTTCTCGTTAACATCCCTGCCTTCTCTCTTCCTCTTTATTTATCTCTCTATCTCTCTGGGTCAAGGAGTCGAATCAAGCGATGGCGACTTCTCGTATACTCTCACTTTTTTGCCTTCCATAAACTGTTCTTCTTCGCACTTAAATTTAAACCCCTCACTTTTTATTTTGCAACTTCGTGGTGTAGTTTTGAGTAGGCACATGGCCACCATCGTCTTGCACTATACTGGGTTAAACTCGTTAACATCGGCGCGTATTGAGCACACGTGGATTTTTACCAGTGCGAGTTCCCGAGCTTCCAACTGGCACAGAATGAATATAAAAAATTCAGGGGGGTGCTTTGTTGACCTAAAGTGCGGTGAGTCGGAAGCCTTAAGCGCAGTGTTGCTGCTTGTGTCACTGATGTGTGATTAAGATGTTAAGCTTCGCCCCTAAGAGTGGAACGCGACAGCGTCTTGCAACGCTGCCAGGGAGTCCACAGAACGCCATCGCCCGTTCGGCTCTACGCCTTGCTCGACCGTAAATTGGTTTTTGAGGAAAGGAAATGTGTCTGCCTCGCATATCTCGGTGTACACCTGAAACTCGCCGTAACGGGAAGGGAGGACGATGGGAGTGAACGGACACCGTATTTACTAGACGCGCCTTTGTTCATTTCAAACCATCGAGCTGGCATGGCGGAGTGGTAGCGTGCTCGTCTCGCACTCCGGAGGCCCTGGTTCGATTCCCCAACTCCACCAATTTCCTATTCGGTTTTATTTATTTAACTGGTCTGACTAGAAAGGTTATTTAGGCTACTAAGTCAATTAAGCAATTAACTAACCTCAGTCCCACTTACTTGAAGCATCACTATACCATCCCTTTAATTGCTTGCATGGTTACTAGCCAAAGTACAATTGGCCCGTTTGAAATTCGCGCACTGTGACGTCACAATCATTTCGACCAATTGAAAAGCGTGACATTTCTGTCGACAACTTCTGCTTACAACGATGAGGCATTAAAGGCTTCCGCCTTAAAAATTGGCTGTGGCTTAGCTAAGGTTAAACCTGGATATCTGAAGCGAAAAGCTCTCGCTGCTTTTCAGCCAACTCCCAAGCTACCACTTCTGTATCGCTGTTTCTGCGCAGTCCTACTGTTGCTTCTTCTTCTTCTTCCATAGCGAGTGTCTGCGCCTGTTATATGGGCAAGCGTGCCTTAAAAAAATATCTGCCTCTCCCGTAAACGAGAGTAGAGTAAGCATGAAATGTTTACGGGCCTAATGTCATCTCGGTGGACACCCGAACCGCACCGTACAGGAAGGGAGGAACGCCACCACCCGTTCAGCGCGATGCCTTGCCATTTGAACGCAAGGTTTTTTGAGGAAAGGAAATGGCGCAGTAATTCTCTGCCATCTCGGTGGACACCCGAACCGCACCGTAAAGGAAGGGAGGAACGCCACCACCCGTTCGGCGCGATGCCTTGCCCTTTGAACGCAGCGCTTCTCCCCCGGATCACGTATGACAACGAAGTGTAATGTGGCATTTATGTGCTTTTTGCACGCTTTATTAGAAATCGGAAATTATAATTCCGTGCATTATCAAACCCACAGCTCCACTGATATCTTGATAAACATTGAGAAGGCACTGGCAGCAGTTATTTTTTGTGACTCCTTTGGAGACCAACCGGCGCTTGCATGTTGGTCGCGTAGGAGGGCTTACAGAGTCTCGTTAAATCTCGTTAAGTCTCGTACGGTGCCTGGATGTTCTCGTTTCAGAGCCCGGATGACTGGAATTCAGTGCCCGGATGATGGCTCTCGGTCTCGGCGTGACGTCACCATACTGCCGACAACGGGGGCTAAAAGCATTTCATGCTTAATACCCCTCCTTTCAAAGGACGCCGTAGTGAAGGGCTCCGGAAATTTCGACCACCTGGGGATCTTTAACGTCCACTGACATCCTCGGGAGCAATAAACGCTCACCGAGTAAAATACTCGTGTTTGTCCCCTCTGGCCCGAACCCGCCGTGGTGGCGACTTACCGCACCGCGGGTCGGGGGCCACAGCTCTGACTGCTAGGGCTGGCACGCTGGTGCTAGAAAGTGACTACTGCTTCTAGCCCTTTCAGCGTTATTACAAGAATAACCCCCATAACCCATACCAATGTGAAAAAAAAAAATGAATGTTGATTCCTGAGCAGTAAATAAACAACGATAAAATAATCAAAGAGTACCTGCAACAAACAATCCCCTTTCTCAGGAGAACAGCTTCAGTCCTGCTACTGAATGAAAGCCAAATTTTATTATCGAACAAAAGCAAAGTGGTGATTGACTAGCATTCACTAAAAGCACCTTAAACTAAGAATGCCTGCTTGCAGCGTGACTGTACCTGACGCAACTATGCCACGCGACGAGCACCTAATCCACAAGTGGATGGCGTGCGAACGGAAATCACGGAACCGGAAGTAATTTGCACCTGAATAATTAGGGAAACAGAACACGATAATTGGATTAGCATCGACCCAGCCGCCTCTCCTCCAAAATCGCCGAAACAAGGCGCTGCCTTCTCCTCCCACACATCATGCCTCGTTCCATTTACAAATGATTTCTACCCAAGCCTCTTCTCGTCGTATGGTTTGTGTTCTCCTATGGAACGCTCATACATTGCCTCACTAATACGGGGCAGCGATATGGATGCTAGCGCCTCTGTCAGCTGACTGCTCGTGATTAGGAGTGTTCTAAAAATTTATAAGTAAATGCGCGCTTGATTGCAATCCAAAACAGCGATAACCATAGCTGTCTGCAAGTCAATAGAGTGAAATACGCCCACACATGCAAAGAGCCTATGCAAACGCAGTGCATATATGTACTACGCTGTCTGGTTTTAGCGGGCCGGAGTGGAGACGTGAGACCGCGCCCATCCTCGCTGTGTTGGCTCCGGCGCAGCTGCAACTCTTCAGCAGCAGTAAGCTCCTGCTGCTATAGACTCCGTGCATAGCGCTGACTCTGCAAACACTTTTATTTTACTCTGGCTCTCTGCTCTCCTGGCTTTCCCGGCACCCGTCTCAGCGAGGACGAGGACGCGCAAAGCTGCCCTGCGTGTGACGGGTAATTCCCAGTGCTCGCATCGCCTACGGGGATCGAACACTTTTTTTTTCCTTTGTACCAGCTGCCTTGCGCCAGGCACAGATTTGTTCACGCCGGTCGAAGCGGAGAGTTCGTTCCCTGCAGGCATTCGTTCTCACGGCAGCATTCACAGTGCACCGTATAACCTTTAGTTTTTTTTTTTTTGTGCAGTCACGTCCTTTAAAGGGAAAATAACAATGGCGCCTGGGCTGCAACTCGGCTGGAGGCGATAGGCAAGAAAGATGTGATTGCATAATAGACTGTAGCCTAGGCGGCCTCGCTGGTTAGTAAGGGGACCTTGAATGAGCCCGGTGGCGATTGATGAAATGTCGAAAATTCACTCTGTATACAGTGCAGATTTTCTGGCAGGCAGACACCTATACAACGCAGTAGACTGTTCTTATTTTTAGAGTTAGTTTTATTTTTAGTTCGAGTTAACGCGGGCCTCTCTTACAATGGGCATCGATAAAAGCTTGAGTCCAAATTAACTTTACTCGCATTTGAAGTACAAGCAGAAAATTGACAGGTCTATTGTTGCTCGCCTTCGCACCAAACGACTAAGTGTAGGACAAAGGTCCATCCGCAAATTATCCGCGCCTATTACAATCCGTGCTGACGTGACGGATTTTTCCCGGCACACCAGCACTAACAAAACATACAACCTCACTCCACATTTTGTGAACGTCCAGCCAATGTAACATCAGTCCTGCTTCATCAACTCCTTGCACTCTGTTTAGTTTAATGTTATCCTGTGAACTTCGTCTCTAATTAGATGGACGCCTACAGGGGGCTGCTGCTATTTAAAAAATATTGCTACTAGCGCAGGAAACTTCCATTAAAGGTGAGGTTACTCTTAGCGTCATGGCGAGCACAGCAAGTTTTGCAATCAGCGTATAGCTTTTAACTGTACCCGCTAACTTTCTTAACGCGTTTCACAGGTTTAAATCAAAATTTCGATCACAAGCATCATTAAGCTCAGAAAAATTGGCTATGGTTTGACCAATGGACATCCCGAGTCGTATTGCGGAAGCAACTCGGCAGTCTTCCGTACCACTTTGACTGCATTTACACTTTTAGAAGATCGGAACTTGCCCATCAGAACACGGTACCGCTGAAGGGGACAAAACTTACAAATTAGTCGTTTTCAGTGTTCTTCCTTATTTTCAGAATGGAAGTCAGAGCCGAAAGGAAACATGTACTCGCAGGTAGCCGTTGCTCTCTCTCTTTTTTTTTCTTGTTAGGACGCACCATAAAGACGTCTTCATAAGGACGCACCTTACACGGAAAATGAGGCAACTACCAAAGAGCTAAAAATGGTCGGCAGGAGCTTGTGTGTTCATTTTTCTGGCAAAACTTTTCGTTTACTAATAGTGACGTCGATCATTAACAATATTGAACAGAAAAGGCCGAACACACAAGCACACCTCTCAGAACCAATCTACCGTTCGAAAATGCATATTCCTTTAATAGATGACGGCACTTTCCATCGATGGAAAGTGTAAAAACCCTCGGGAAAGATAAGACAGCAGCAAGATCAATCTCTTATCAATATCCCAGAAGGGAGGAGTTCTAGCAGTTCACATTATGTTTCTTGGAGCGCACTCTCAACCACGGCGGGTTATCTGATTATAATGTGGCTATACTTTGACCATTACCCTCATTGTTACATGCTGTCCTTAAGTTGTGGGATATACAGATATCCCTCGCCTGCCCGCGCCGAGTCACGAGACGAGAGCGCATGCCGCAGGGAATGGGGAGAGGAGGGCACCCGGCAACTCTCCTCACTCTCAGCTCGGACGTGACGTCACGCCTACGCTCTGGCGTCTTAGGAACGGGGTGAACGACCCCTCTTGGTTGCAACCGGTTGCTCAAGGGGGGTGCAATGTCATAGGGGTTTAAGGAGAGCTCACGCGGGAACAAAGGCTGTCTAGTCTCTCCTCTCGCGGTGTGGTGACTGCCCGATTGCCCCGCCGACCCCGTCTCCTGCCCGCGCCCTCCCGGATTATTCAACGCCGGTCGACGACGACCTGGTAAGCTGCTGAACCATATATTATCGGATAGAACATTCTTCCGCAGTGTGCTTTGCCTTGCGCTAGGTAAATAAACGGTTTCCTAGCGTACTCTGTTCGTTGCCTACTTCGTCCGAACCCGCCGTGGCTGTGACTTTGCTCCACGGGTTGGGGACACGAGAACGCCCGCGCATAGCTGACACGGAAGCTCGCCTTCCCGGCCGGCTGCTCGCGGGTGACCCCATATCTTGGCACCCGAACGTGGGGCGAACTAGGCATTGAGCAGTGTACTTTGTTGGAGCGAACGACTGTCGACGCGCTAACAAAGGATGGCAGCTGATAGGCCTGACTTCCAGTCTTTGTTCATGCTGTCAGAGCTAGCGGCACAGAGCCAGGGCTCCCTACTTGACTTGCCTTTGGAAGGCGTAAATTTTGAGTGTTCCACGCGGAATAGCCGAGTTGCATTCCCGGGCGCGTCGGCAGGACTTAGGCCTGGTACGGAGGGAACCACATCGGGCACCTCGCCGCTCCGTGGTGCGAACAATAGGGCACCTACGCCTCATTGTTCGACGCCATCAGCGGCTGCGCCCAACTCCGGGGGCGTTAGTCCGCAGTCATCCGAGGTGCTCTTGCAGAACGCGATGCAAGTTATGCAGAGCTTAGCGGGTATGTTGCAAAACAATTTGCAAGCCCCGGCCCAGGCACCCCGTCTTAGGATAGACGTACCTACCTACACGGGGTACCATGACAGAACAGGGGCTAATGAGTACCTCGACCGTCTGCTGCGTTATCAGCAAGCGACAGGAATCGCAGACGCCGAACTGCTCGCGCGTGTTGTGCCTGTCTCTTTGACGGAGCAAGCGGCCCGCTGGTACCGACTAACCGGTAACCGAGCGAGGACAATGGAGGAGTTTAGCGCAAGCTTCCGCGACGAATTCCTCCCCGCAAACTACGAGTGGCGTTTGAGGAGGGAGCTGGAACTCCGCACCCAGCACCCCGACGAGTCTTTGTTAGAGTACGTCCGAGCGATGGACGAACTGTATCGCCTCGCTGACCCTCGCGCCACAAACACGGAGAAAGTTGAGCGTGTCACACGACAAGCGCACCCGACTTTCGCGGCCTACCTGAGAGGAGGCAGGTTTAGAGACTTGGACGAGCTAGCTGCTGAGGCGAAGCGCATTCAGGGAGACATCCTCTCTGCGCGAGCGTATCGGCCGCCGCCACCTGCATCGCAGTCACTTGAGCCACGCTGCGCGTGGAATGGCAGCTCAGCGCGTAGTCCGTCTAGAGCTGAAGCGACAGCACAATTTGCTGACGAGCGTGTCCCGAGGGGTTGGGAATTGTCCGACCGCGCTTTGGACCCCTTCAGCTACGCGCTGCGAACAGCACACGCTGCCGCAGAGCGGAACACCTGTAGCCGAGATCGCGAGGCCGACACGCGGCCGCACGAGCGGCCCCCACCGTCCGCACCGCGAGATCGAGATCGAAACGACCGACCGGAACGTGGCGACCAGCGCCTAGCCCGTCGGAGCCCGAGCAACCGCTGCTACAGGTGTGACCAACCGGGCCACTTCGCCCGCGACTGTGGCCGCCTCCCCGCCCGTGACCAAACACAGTCGGGAAACGGCTACAGCCGCCGGTGATCGACCTTCGATCCCGCGCGGCTTACACAGAGAACCCCGGTTTATTAGCGCCTTTGGCATGTCGCGTAGGAAGTTCTGTTGACTTGCCAGCGCCGTTCATCGAGCTAACGATAGCTCGAAAGAAATTCACCGCGTTACTCGACACAGGGGCAAGCGCTTCTTTGTTCGGTGACGAAGTGCTAAACCATCTCCGCCAGAACAAAATCCGGTTGAGAGAGTGCGATACCACTTTTCGCCTCGCGAGCGGCACAGCGCAATCCAGCGGTGCAGCTAGGATAGTGGTTCGCTGGGAAAGACGCGTGCGGCGACAACGCCTCGTTCATCTTCCCTGTTTATCCGTTCCTGTAATTCTTGGGCGAGACTTCCTAGCCAAGACAGGCATTGTGATAGACATAGCCAGCGGAGGCTATCGAGAGCGCACCACCGGCGCCTTGAAGCTTTTTGCAAAAGCGCCCGCGGCCTCGCAGTCAATTACGGCTCCGAACGCGGAGCTAGCGGGGAGTGACCGTGGAAAATCACCCCCGCCGGCCCGGAAACAAGCATGCGGGCGGACAGTCGCCGCTGAGAGAGGGCCCACAGAGAATGTTGTCGCGGTAGAAAGTTGTTCTACCGTGCCAGTGAGGTCAATGCACCCTTTGTTGTCGGAGGTGAACAGCGTATCGGAGAGGGAGAAGGCACGTTTGTCATCTCTCCTCTACGAATTCAACGCGACATTCACGGACCGGCCTGGCCTGACTACACTAGTAAGGCACAGAATATACACGGGTGATGCATTGCCTTGGAAGTGCAATCCTAGACCAATCAGCTTGGCTAAGAGAAAAGCCCTGGACGGCGCCTTAGACGAACTTATCGATACTGGCGTTGTTGAGAGGTCTAACAGCCCTTGGGGCTTCCCGGTAGTCTTAGTCCCAAAGAAAGACGATACATATCGGCTTTGCGTGGACTACCGCAGACTGAATGAGGTCACGAGAAAGGATGCGTACCCTCTACCAACCATTTCTTCCCTAGTGTCCAACCTAGGTGGGGCGAAGTACTTTACTACGCTCGATGCTAGCCGCGGATACTTTCAGGTTGAAATGGATGAGTGTGATAAGGAGAAGACTGCTTTCACTTGTCACAGAGGTCTTTTCCAATTCAAGAGAATGTCTTTTGGCTTGGTAGGAGCACCCGCTACTTATCAGCGCCTAATGGACCGTGTTCTGGGAGATGCGAAGTGGCACCACGCGCTCGCATACCTAGACGACATCGTGGTGTACTCAAAAACGTTCGAGGAACACCTGCGCCACTTGAGGGACATCCTAGAGAGGCTGAGGTCCGCGGGAATCACTTTGAACCCGAAGAAGGCGCAGATCGCCGCGACCCGAATAACACTGTTGGGGTTCACGATCGACAAAGGCCGCATTCTGCCGTGCGAGGATAAACTCGAGGCTTTGCTTAAGTTTCCGTCCCCGTCAGATCTAGCTGGTCTCAGACGCTTCCTGGGAATGGCGAACTTTTATCGCCAGTTCATCCCGGATTGCGCAGCGCTGCAGGCACCTTTGACAAAGCTTTTGAAGAAGGGCGAGCGCTGTAGTTGGGGTCCCGAGCAAGAGGCTGCACTGCGCAACCTCGTTAAGGTGCTCGCGGACACGGCTGAGTTGCAGCTACCCGACCTAAACCGGGAGTTTGTGATTCAAACCGACGCAAGCGACCTGGGCTTAGGAGCAGTGTTGCTTCAGGAGCATGAAGGCGTCCTCCGACCGGTAGCATTCGCGAGCCGTTCACTGACGCCGGCAGAGAAGAACTATTCGGTGACAGAGAAGGAATGTCTCGCGATAGTTTTTGCTCTGCGGAAGTTCGACTACTACGTCGACGGGGTGGCATTTGTGATCGAGACGGATCACATGGCGCTCACCTGGCTGAGACGCCTCAGCGAGCCGAGCGGCCGCCTGGCGCGTTGGGCCCTGTTGCTGCAGCGTTACGACTTTACCGTACGCTACCGAAAAGGGAAGAACAACGCCGTGGCTGACGCACTCTCGCGAGCGCCTGTCCAGAGCGAGGAAGGTCACGCGACCGACCACCCGACAGAGGGAGAGAGTGAGGGTTTGTCCCCAGCCGTAGCCGATGTAAGGGACGCGGACCGACCGTTGACCCCAGGCGAGAGCGTGAACCACGTGGACTACGCGAGTTCCATGGGGATCGCGTTCAGCAGAAAGGAGCTGCTCGAAGCTCAGCAGATGGATTCATTTTGTCGAAAAGTGTTCGACGGGCTCAGGGAGCCGGGCGGCCGGGCCGCCGCGCACACGGGGACAGCTGGTTTTGCTGTCGGTGCGGAGCGCTTGGAAACAGCTGGTAGTGCTGTGAGCGCGCTGGATTCTTATCTGCTGGATTCCGACGGCGTCCTGCTGAGGTATATCCCATCCGAGAACGACACAAGTGAGGCGTTCAAGGTGGTGATACCGCGGGTGTTGAGAGCGGCACTGTTACGCTACTTTCACGACTCGTGCATCGCTGGGCATGCAAGCGGCCCCAAGACTTACATTAAGTTGTGTCGCTTTGCTACCTGGCTTGGCATGAAAAGGGACGTAACACGCTACGCCCGCTCATGTCATGTGTGCCAAAGCGTGAAGCCCCGGGGTGGACGACCGCCCGGCCTCATGCAGCCGATTAACAGCCAGACTCCCTGGCAAATCGCGGCGTGTGACATCATGGGACCGTATCCCACGACACCGAGTAGGAACAAGTTCCTGCTGGTGGTCACGGATCACTTCAGCAAGTGGGTTGAACTTTTCCCCCTTAGAAAGCTGACGGCACGAGTGATCATGGAGAAGCTGATGGACGTATTCACCAGGTTCGGTTTCCCAGAGCAGCTGATAACGGACAACGCGTCCTACTTCACTGCGAAGGTGTTCGTAGATTCGTGCGCTGCACTCGGCATTAAGCACAAGAAAACGACCACCTATCATGCTCAGTCGAACCCCACGGAACGAGTCAACCGCAACATCAAGCACATGCTTGTCGCGTACTCTGAGAGGCACAAAGATTGGGACTCCTATCTGCCGGAGATCGCGTTCGCTTTGCGTTCGACCGTTAACCGCTCGACTGGGTATGCGCCGTCTTCTCTCAATCTGGGTAGAGAGCTGCTAAATCCGATGGACCGGGTTCTAACGGACAGCAGGAAGACGCCAGTCGCTTCGTCAGCACGAGCTGAGTACGCGACGCAGCTGCGCGCTAAGATGACGGAGGCCTTACGCAAGGCTCGCCGCAACCTGAGCACCGCTAGGGCGCAGCAGAAAGCACAGTACGACCGCTCGCACCGGGATGTTCACTACGAAGTGGGTGATCTCGTGCTTCGGCGCCAACACGTTCTCAGCGATGCTAGCAGACAGTTCGCGGCCTCGTTGGCGCCGAAATGGATCGGGCCGTTTCGCGTGCGAGAGAAGCTTTCCTCGCTCGTTTACAGGCTCGAGGACTTGCGGTCGAAACCGACAGGCGGACCGGTGCACGTATGCGACCTGAAACGTTACGTGCAGCGAGATGAGTGGGTTCAGGACACAGCCCGACCCGCGCCGCAGTCGGAGAACGAGCGCTGCGATCAGCCGGCGAACTCCGCGTCCCGCTATAACTTGCGCCGTAGGCAGAAATAAAATCTGCCTGCGCGGACTAGAGCGAGGGCGCAGGCCGACAAGCAGTCTCGTTAAATGCATGAACGTACGGGCCGCTCATGCCGATCAATGTTACGTGAGACTTACTTGCGTTAACCCTCATGACTCTCGTGAGGGCCGAACAGCTACGTAGCACGCGCTGCGGGAGTTGGTTACATCTGTGTTGACCTTTTCAGCGCAGATAGAAAAGAAGCAGGGCGCATCAGAACGACATCGTTCACGTCTACCAACTAGAAGCCACCATCCAGCTTCGGCAACGCGCCGCGCCCATGGCCCGCCGCTACGCCCAGCCCGCGACCTGAAGCCGCCACCCTGCTGCCACCTGGGCGCCCCTGCTACCTGCCACGCCGCATCGGAGCCAACCGCCTGCCTAACGCCTGCCGACTGTACGCCGCCGCACCCGCCTACCCAAGAGCAAGCTGGCAAAACGAAGTCAGAGCAGCCGTGGCCCCTTTACCACCTCAACCCTGGGCCCTCGCCAGCTAACCGGGCATGCCAGGGCAGCCCAACCGCCCGGCATCTACGTTGGAAGCGCCGCGGCCCTCGCCTCTGAAGCCACCTGACCCTGTCTCTGAGGGTGGCGCAGACACGAACCTGGCCTCCAAGCAATCGAAGCCGGGGCCAAGGAGGCGGTCGACCCTATTCACCGGAGCGGCGCAGCCGCGCGTACTCGGAAGACGGCGACCGGTAGCAAGCCACCTTTCGACATCGCCATCTCGCGGGTGGTCAAGCCTTCGGACCAGCTGATCGGTGCGGGCGTGGCGCGGACATCAACAAGTGTACCAGCGGGAGCCGAAGAACTTCGATTCCTGGATGGCGGAGAAGATTAAGTAACGTTGCGCCCGCTTCTCTGTCCGGGAGGCTTCTTAAGGAGGGGAGGATGTGGGATATACAGATATCCCTCGCCTGCCCGCGCCGAGTCACGAGACGAGAGCGCATGCCGCAGGGAATGGGGAGAGGAGGGCACCCGGCAACTCTCCTCACTCTCAGCTCGGACGTGACGTCACGCCTACGCTCTGGCGTCTTAGGAACGGGGTGAACGACCCCTCTTGGTTGCAACCGGTTGCTCAAGGGGGGTGCAATGTCATAGGGGTTTAAGGAGAGCTCACGCGGGAACAAAGGCTGTCTAGTCTCTCCTCTCGCGGTGTGGTGACTGCCCGATTGCCCCGCCGACCCCGTCTCCTGCCCGCGCCCTCCCGGATTATTCAACGCCGGTCGACGACGACCTGGTAAGCTGCTGAACCATATATTATCGGATAGAACATTCTTCCGCAGTGTGCTTTGCCTTGCGCTAGGTAAATAAACGGTTTCCTAGCGTACTCTGTTCGTTGCCTACTTCGTCCGAACCCGCCGTGGCTGTGACTTTGCTCCACGGGTTGGGGACACGAGAACGCCCGCGCATAGCTGACACGGAAGCTCGCCTTCCCGGCCGGCTGCTCGCGGGTGACCCCATAAAGTAATAATTATCATCAGTGATTATAATGCTGGAGGACAAAGTATTCTCCCAATAATTTTTAACTCCTTGGGTTGTCATGCCAAAGAATAAGCTAGCGCTTCCTTATTTCTCGTATTTCAGGAGGAAGAAAACACAAATTCAGTAATTAGCTCATCATTTATGGCAAATTTCTTTGGAGATTGTAAAGTAAAGCGGTTAGTTAACGGTCTGTACCTCCATAAATTGTTCGATAACAGCGTTTAGCTGTGTCCAGTACGTATTCCGGGACTATTTCAGTCGCAATACATTTATTGATCTTCACCACATGTCCAAAATTATTGGGAAAAAAAATTTATTTTGATTTTTATTGTTGGAAAATTGAAAACTACCATTATATAAATATTGAAGGCAATGATTCATTCTTCCGCAGTGTAGCAAAATCCTTCTTTTGAAGTTCTTCCATCGCTCGCATGGAGCAGTTGAGACTGCCTTAGGAAACCAACGGGGAATGCTTTTCACGATCGCAAAAATGTTAAAAACGAATAAAAATGCAACTCTCTTGACGGAAGATCTGAGCGTATATTGATTCTTACAGTGAAATCTCGCGATATATGAAAAATTGCTTTCATAATCTCTTTCCTGTTCAAAAATGCGTCTGTCCAGAATTTTTGGGCATGCCTGCATTTGGCCTCACTCCTTTCACCGTTCTTTTTTTTTTTTCAATTCGGCGGAACCAGATGTAGAGTAGCGTATGAAATTGGTCCTGAAATTAGTTTCATTGTTTTCGCAATTTCTTGGCTTCCGTTATATCAGATTTAGTTCGAATAACAAAATAATAGCTAAATTAAACCGCCATTATTCTTCCGCTAGCCTTTCTGACGAGGAGCCATTATTCTTTGTGAGAATTTCTTGCCTCATGAGGCCTATATCTTAAGGATGAAACATAAGGTACAAAAGAAAACTGCAGCCTGGCACATAAGTAAAAGTAATTGTTCTTACTCAGTTGGGATATTGTAGTTTGTGCATTTAATCGGCGTCGGGTATTATAAGCGCATTACGACGGAATACTGCTGCTGCTGAAGTTGACTGAAATTGCGCGCAGTCATGGCAATACAAACAGAGAAACTCGGAACAGCCGTCGCTTGGTGGAAGGATTCTTTCAGACGATGTATAATCTTTACACAGTAGGGAAACAACATCCATGAAGCGGAACCTCTCGCAAAGAGAACGTGACTAAACATGTAGTTGCCCCCTAAATCGACACTTGCGAAACAGCTGCTCCGAAACAGTCCCATCCAGAGCCATAGATACACGGCGGAAATCAAACAAACAGTCCAGTGATTTACAGTGAAAGAGAACGCATACAGGAAGTTGTGTGGAAAACTTCGTATTTCCAGTCACGTTTTGTCCCTCTCGTTCTTGCCGGATCATGCAAGCTTGAACAAGGAGACCCATATTAATTAATTATGGTCCGGGATATCGGATTTAGCAGAATATGACACCTTAACGGCGCTCCGAGGTGCGAGTAATAATGCATTCAGCGCACTTGCATGAAAATAGTCCGAAGGAATCTGCGTTTCGCATGCACTGCAGAATACGAACGCCCGGTAGTGCGCCTTGTCCAAATCTCGCAATATACGCGGGAGTTCACGAAAGCTTAACACACAAAGAAATCCTCATGTCTTGCAATGAACCTGAGTATGCATTCCAGTCTGCATACTCAAAAGTAGGGAAATGATGGGCTCGTTATGAAATGCGTATAAAGGGGGCCAACAGTCACCGAAACCAACGAAAGCATAGAGGAATGTTTCTATATGTTTGTCAATCAATGGGAAAATATAATGTAATTATTTGATCATTGAAAGATTACAAAGTAGATGAAAAACAAACCAGATACCGCCGGTGGGATCTGAACCCATGACTCCGAGTTCCGCGTACCGGGCTCTACCAAATGAGTTTCTGTAGTGGCTCTCTAATCTACTTTCGAAGGTATTTATGTTGATGTAACCTGGCATTGAAGGTGTACATCAGCGCCACCCTCGTCCATAGCGGCGAACATAGTACGTCCTGTATTACTGCGAGTGTCATGCGGAACGTGATCGAACTGTGAGGGCAAAAGCAGCATGAGAACCCTCTTACGATACCTATCACATCAAGATTGCCGGATCCATGGCCCCCACTAGCCTATTGAGCCGACTAAAGTAGGCAAATGAGGGGCTAGTTATGATATACATATAAGAAGGCAGCCAGCAGTCACCGAATGCAAGGAAAGGTGAACACTCTCAAGTTTATGTTACACACAACATAAATATCCCCCAAAATTAGATTTTTGCACAGCCGCCGCCATGGCTCAGTTGGTAGGGAAGCATACGCGAAATTTGGTAGTTGTGAATTCAGATCCTACCTCCGGCATGTAGTTGTTTGTATCTACTTTCTCAGCTATTGTTTTTCATCCATAAAATTATTATATCATTAAATTTCCATTGATTAAGAGAAAATACAGAAACGTTCGCTTATGGTTTCCATGGTTTCGATGAGTGTTGACTTCCTTCCTAAGTCTGCGTAGTAGTAGCTTACCTTATTTTAAGCTGAACTTGGCTGGGATTGAAAGTTTTGGTTTGCACGGCGGCACGATAGAGGCAATGCGTCTAAACCAGCGACTGTTGCTTCTCGAACAAGATGGTTATTACTGCTATTTTTTTCCTGCCTACAAAAGTGACAGTAATTTTCTTGTAAGTCTGCCGGCTGCCAAAGTGATATTTGCTGCTATTGCATCAATGTCTCTTTTGCTACCTAGAGATGTGGAACCAAATCCTGGGCCCGATACCAAGGCACTTTTGAAATTGTAGGATGGCCGAAACGCAACTCAGGCTGAACTAAACGATTTAGGCAAAACACTTCGAGAAGTTGACAACAGCTTAAAGGCAATTAAGGGCCATACTCGTAGCATTACACAGCTGACAAATACAGTGAATGACCTTGACGAAACCCTCCAGAAACAAAAAGAGAAAATAATTGCTTTGCAGTACAGAAGCAGATGGAATAGTGTAATGGTGTTTGGAATTAAAGAAAGCGAAGGAGCAACTACGGAAGGGCTCAAAAGTTATTACAGATGTATTTTGGATAAACTGGGCGTCACAGTGGAACCCGTAGAAAAATCCACAGAATCGGGGGGGATAAACTAAGAAACGTTGACCGGTTATTCTTCAGCTGTACGATTATACGTTAAAGCAAGAACTGTACAGGAACTGTAAGAAGCTAAAAGGAACCGGGATATCCATTGGCGAGAACATTTCTAAAGAAACAAAATAAACGCAAACAGCCCTGTAATTCCGCCAAGAAAGAAAGACAGTAAAGACAAAAGGTTCGATTTGAATGCGATAAAATCGGGAGGTTTTCTTCCAGGATGGGTCCAAGTACCGCCGAGTTAAAATTGGCGGTACCATAAAATCTCCCCCTACGCGGAATCGGGAATGAACTAAAGCAAAAGTGCACATTTCGGCTGATAAATCTGAACGCTAAGAGCCTGGTCAATAAGATTGGTGATTTAGAATACTTATTATCTAATTCTGACCTACACGTATAGTTAGCGCCAGTAAAACTTGGTTACACCTGGAAATGGAAGATAACGAGCTGGTACCTCCGAGCAACAGGATAGTTCGTAACGACCGGAAAACCCGAGGCGGGGCCGAGCAGTAATCATAAAAACGGCATTCAATTCCCGCCCGTCCGTGGTATCCCTGATTACGAAAGAGTTGGTGCAAGATAAATTTTGTCAAAACTTCTTATCTCGTAGGAGCGCTCTATAAGCCACCAGATACTCTCATTTCATATCTAGAAAAATTTCGCATGTAGAAAAAAAAAGGTAGCATCAAACGAGAAGCAAATGATGATGAAAACACGAAGCAAATGAGTGAAAAGTAAGTGCAATGCTCAGGCGCTTCCCGGTAAAGCATTCTCGGAAGTGTTAAGTGCGCCACACCCTTCGCTATGTCTTTCTTCTTACTTTTTTTTACTTTTTTGTGGCTTGACACCTGCGGACATCCGCAGCAATAAATGAGCTTCCAAAGCAGTATTGATGCTGATGATTAAGATGCGGCCGCCTGCTTGAAAGCGGAGGGCGTCGAAGCAGGTCCGTGAATAAAAAAAAAAACAGACCGAAAGGGTACCCTTTTCCGAGTCACGATGCATACCTCCACACTGACAAAATCGAACATTCTCCTGTGTCTAGCTTTTCTTGGAAACGCGGGGTGAACAAGGCAGTACTGAACGGCAAATGCGAAGCGAGGCACGGCGTGAGAAGAGACGGCTGCACCGCCATTTTGACAGCGTATGCGGCTCTCTTCGAGATGCTTGGCTTGGCTTAGCCTGGCTGGGCTCTGAGCGCTGCGAAAGCGCACCTGGCAGCTGCGAGTTGCAGGCGTGGCAGCCAGTGTTTTTTTGCGGGTATATCGAGACTTGTGAAGCTCCGTCAAGAAGGTGATGCTGCGGAGTTTTTGTTTGCAGTCTCATGCTCTCGTCCTCAACCACACCGAGCTCATGTTAGCATTTTTGTTTACGATATTGCTCCTACATGGCTTTTTCATTTTCTTTAGTTGTTTTTTCGTGACTTCGTGAGTACTGCATGCCGTGTTTGGCCCTCTACGTACCCTTTGCACGAAACGTGACAGGCACCATTTTGGCGTACAGAGCAGAGCCTCAACGGTGCAGGCCGGAGCAGGTGACGTTAAGCCGATTATATACTAGATACAAGCGCGGCCTTTTCCCTTGCTAGATATACGCCAAATGGCAGCCACTGCGGCTTGAGCACACGCTTCCAAACACTTCTCAAAGCTAGTTTTTCGCAGTCAAACAAAAACCACTTTCGCCGTAGCCATGAGGGCAGATGTCATAATAGAATTCTTCCCATGCTTCTGCTTTTTTTTTCTCAAGTCAAGTCAAGTTTATTGAACAACAATAATATAACCAAATTATTAATTGAATTTAGTACTCTAGGAGGTCTCATGGTTAAAAAACCGTCAGGGGGACCTCCTAACACAATATAAGTAGTTTAAACAGATACTAAGACAGTGGTTGCTAGTTACAAACAACGATAAAAGACAATAATAAAATCGCGTATGTACAAACGAGGGCAAGAAGCGAAAGTGGATCAAGAAATGGAAAAAAAGATTAGGGTACACAGATTTAGTCCATAATTTGCAATTATAAAAAGTTTTTAATACGATGCAAAAAAAATAAAACTGTTGCATGATGATTTAACTTCGTGTGGTAAAGTATTCCATATTGTAATACCAGCAAATATTGCGGAGAATTTTCTATAATTAGTTCAAGCTTTCGGTAGGAGAAGGTTAAGACGCTCAGAAAACCTAGTTTTATTAGCATTCAAAAAATAGTTGTTTATTATAGTTAATAGTTGTTAGTAGCTTACGCTGCACTCTCTCAGGGAAAAGCCGCACGAAATTAATTAGCTTTCGCTGGTCATAACGTGAAGCCATGTGTGCTCGGTAGTGCCCAGGCTAACCTTTCTGACACATTCGCAACGTCCTTCAAGTCTCAACACAGCGCCGGTGTTGCAGCGTGAATTCAGCAGGCGACTACGTGGTAGCTACGGTCAGTGCTGACAAAAATACTAGTTTTTGTTTGAGGCATTGGAAGAATTACCGGCCTAGACCTCATATCCTATTCGCAACATGAGTGGATGCGGATGGTTCACTTCTGTGCCGCTGATTTAACGGTGTCAAACACCTGCTGGGCGCAGGACGCCGCTGCAGAGTTTGAAACTACAATTTCAAAGAAAGCCACTCATGTTTTAATTCCAAACATCCTAATTCCATACATTGCTTTCTACTATACCGCATTAGCTGAACAAAAGAGAAGCAGAGCTTGATTATTTAATTTCAACACAATTTCAGCCGGAGTATCCGGGTTCGAAGCCGGGTACTCCGGCTCGGTAGACGGGCGCCTTAACCACTGAGCCATCGTGGCGTAGGCAAACACGCGGCACTGCAGCAAGAGGCCGAAGCGTTCATTGGGTGAGCAAACTCTCGCGATCAACCATTAATTGCCACCTGCCAGGGTGGGCGCGCTGCCTATCCAGTGTCCGGAACGCACTCAACCTCACAGACGTCAAGCCGCGTATAGTTGCCCGTTAAGGCACGGCTTTCGATCTAACCAAGTTCAAGAGTACTTGAACCGCAGCTAATTTTTTTTCTTTATGCAAGATGGCATCAAAGAACATTTTCCAGGACATTTCACCCCTGCTAAGCGGAGGGCAATCCTCTATCCATCCATTTTATCACCGGTGTGTAACTGGCGGCACTGGGAATCGAACCCCGCAACTTCCGAATGCAAAGTGAATGCTGAAACAATAGGGTCATCGTAGAATAGAAAGACGACAATAGACTAAAATAGACGGAAATATAAAGAAAGAAAGAAAGTAAGAAAGAAAGAAAGGAAGAAAGAGAGAAAGAAAGAAGGAAAGAAGGAAAGGAAGAAAGAAAGAAAGAAAGAAAGAAAGAAAGAAAGAAAGAAAGAAAGGAAGGAAGAAAGAAAGGAAGGAAGAAGTCAAGAAAGAAAGGAAGAAGTCAAGAAAGAAAGGAAGAAAGAAAGAAAGAAGAAAGAGAGAAAGAAAGAAAGAGAGAAAGAAAGAGAGAAAGAAAGAGCGAAAGAAAGAAAGAAATAACGAAAGAAAGAAAGAAAGTAAGAAAGAAAGGAAGATAGAAGGAAAGGAAGTAGGAAAGAAAGAAAGAAATAACGAAAGAAGGAAAGAAAGAAAGAAGGAAAGAAAGAAAGAGAGAAAGAAAGAAAGAAGGAAAGAAAGAAGGAAAGAAAGAAAGAAAGAAAGAAAGAAAGAAAGAAAGAAAGAAAGAAGGAAAGAAAGAAAGAAAGAAAGAAAGAAAGAAAGAAAGAAAGAAGGAAGGAAAGAAAGAAAGGAAGAAAGGAAGGAAGAAAGAAAGAAGGAAAGGAAGAAAGGAAGAAAGAAAGAAAGGAGGAAAGAAAGAAAGAAAGAAAGAAAGAAGGAAAGAAAGAAAGAAAGAAAGAAAGAAAGAAAGAAAGAAAGAAAGAAAGAAAGAAAGAAAGAAAGAAAGAAAGAAAGAAAGAAAGAAAGAAAGAAAGAAAGAAAGAAAGCCTCACTGTGCAAATGCAAGAGTAAAATGTTCGATGTCCGTGGAAGCGAGTGCGACACACCAAGTCAACTGGAGGCATAAAATAGATGGAAACAAGAAACGCAACCAACTGCACGCGCAATATATTGCGCATTTCAGATAAGTCAAAGTGGAAGAACAAGAACGAATGCGCTGCGGGTTCAGACCGGTTATCGTTGAGGGGTTAGGCGAAATGAGATGTTGCCTTCTTGAAATATCACCGTGCCTTCCTTCATTCCGTAGTTGCTGTGCACCGGCACAATTTCCAACGACGCTTACTTGGCGGCGTTTCTCGTCGCACTGGCGGACAGGCGCCAGCCTATGCAGTAGCGTGCATTTTTTTTTTTATCTGGATGCGAGGCACGCGCAATTTATCATGAAAGTTATTACGCAAGTTTCGACTTCCACTCACAAACGCCACTGCATTCCGTGAGTTTCGTTAGCAGCAGAAAGTTTTGAGAGTTTCTGTTGGCTATAAATAAAAATGATAATGAGAATAGTAAAGTGTGGCACTAGTAAAAAAACTGGATATCAGAACACTGCTAACGAAATTGTATTATCTGAACATCTTTTGTATTTCATTGGTCTCAATGTTTTCTGTTTTTACTCTTTAAGGACACTGAGGGCAACTGTATTTAGTTGTCAGCAAAAGCTGATTCACTTACTTTTTCTAACTAAGTATTACCTTTTATCCAGCAGCAAAGTCAGCGAAAAAATTGCATTTAAAAATATCCCCGCCGGTCGATTTAAACTTCTGACGTCTTTACCGAAAAGGGCAGGTTGCCATTGTTTTGAAGTGAATGTAAATGAAGCTTAGACTCCGAGATCAGCACCCGAAATACGTCGCTGAGCCAGGTATTCTACTTGAGAAATCGGCAACACATGCATTTATTTCTATTCTATTTTTCTAGAATATCAAAGCTCTGTTTTTGGTAAATGTGGTCTCTTGGTCTTCCTTCTTTCCATTTCAGCGCTTCTGCAGCTCCTTAATTCTCAACAACGGTTGCCTTCCGAGAACAGCCGTGTTTAGAAGCTAAAGCAAGCGGTTATCTTCTTGGCGCTGTGTGTCTTGTTTTCCTTCAACATTTCTCACCCTATACGCAGCGTCGTTATTCGAATCTGCCAACGCAATAGAACGGTAGCACGCCTAAAATAGATACAAAGGGACGTTATATTCGCGACCAAGCCTCGCATAAGCAAGCGTTCCTTTTGTTTTTTCTTATCCGGTGCCTGTTTCCGTATGCGCTGTTCATTTTCTTTCCTTTCCCAGAAAAAAAAAAAAAACACCGTCCTTGCGGTCTTGAGGCGAGCCAACGGCCCGTGACCGCCCCAGTTAAGCGAACCACTTTTTCCTTTGTTTCGGACGCCTGCCGTGTCAGAAAAGATGACGGTTGCGAGCAGTCATAAGCGCGTAGCCCACACTTCAACTGAACAGAGGCGCGCACTTTCTTGCTGTCGTGTCTCTTTCTGGCTGCCGTTGTTGCCATCTAACGTCTCTGGACAGCCATTCTCGTGGTTAACTGTCTTGTACTCGTCTTCTCCTTCTATCGCCGCGTCTTTCCTTAACACTTGTATCTGCGCGAAATTCTCTGCTCGCTTTCGTCTCACTTATTGTTATTCACAAAACATTTTTCGTACAGATGAAGACTGCTGATTAATATATCCCTAAATTCGCACAAATCGAGGTGAATTTCTAGATCAATGTAGCTTACTTTGATGGCGCAGAGTGTATTAAGATTAGCAACCAACTTAACAGGCTATGAATTCATTAATCGCTCTTCGTGCGTCAAAGTTAGGCATATGCATTTTATGCATTTTAGTTTAGGGTGCCTTAATTGGTGCGCCTGAGATACTGCATAGCATTCCCAATTCTTATTATATACACGCATTTTTCTACCTCTTGTCCATTGACGTTTTGCCACGAAGGAACTTATATTCTTTGCTTCTGAAAAGTGACTTCAAGGTCTTCATTGGCGGCAGCCGTCGTCAGCTGTGAAGAATTGCCAGGCGCTACTCCCCTTTTTAGTGTTCTTTAGGAATGATCTCAGCGCCACGAGTGCTCGTTTTTGGAGCACACACGCCGGCCACTGGCCTAATAGCTTTCGAAGGCTACATGGCCTTTAGTTAATTAACAGCGCTCAGGTTCCTCTTTAATTGTCTGGTGTAAATGTCACGGTCTGGGCAGTCAAGGTTAGACACAACCTTGTCTTCATGGCCACGCACATTAGGGGTTGTCTGCGCGGTCACGTCTAATACGGAAGTGTTTCATGTAAGCTATTTTTCCAAACGCAAGCGGTGAATGAGAGCTTCCAAACTTTTGTTGAGAGATAATGAAGTATTAAACCGTGACAATGGATTGATAATATATAGGTCAGAACTTCTATATTTTTGCTCAAATCTCATATTTTGATTCATTTCATGATTTATGGTTTATGGGTTTTAACGTCCCAAAGCGACTCAGGCTATGAAAGACGCCGTAGTAAAGGGCTCTGGAAATTTCGACCACCTGGGATTCTTTAACGTGCACTGACATCGCACAGTGCACAGGCCTATAGAATTTCACCTCCATCGAAATTCAACCGCGGCGGCCGGGATCGAACCCGCGTCTTTCGCGGCAGCAGCCGAGCACCGTAACCACTGAGCCAGTGCGGCGGCCTTTCATTCATTTCAATACGCACGAATATCCAAAACTGACACAATGCGCAACTCGGCAACGGAAAGCCAGAAGTCGCTGCGCTCTCCTCGGTGTTTCCAGGAATAAGGTTATGCTTGGGTATCCACTGGAACACTATAGTATACTGCTTTGGCAACCTTGGAAAATTTTTAAATACTTCTTATTCCAGCCTAGCGTTCCAGGGTATTAAACTAGCGCTCTCAAGGGATTTCAGTGCCGACTAGGAGTAGCTAGAAGTACCCCCATGCATGCGTAGACCTCGCACTGATGAGATGAAAAGCAAGGCCAAATAAATAGCTTAAATCTCAGCACTCATTAATGCTGTCGCATGAGTAAATTCAAGCGCTCTTCGCTCGCTCAACTGTGGGATTACAAATGCGGATGTAGATGAATTTTATGCCCTCGAGAAAGACTTCGGCGGCGGAAATGGCTCTTGGAGAAAACCGTCAATTTTGTATCTGCATACACGTGAATATTACCAAGATACCGCATGTATATCTGCTAAAGTGTTAACTGTTGAGAAACAAGTATCATGTAACACTTCCTAAGTATCTCTTTGATAGACAAGAGTACTGAAGGGGTAAATAGAAGCCATTGAGGTATTTGCTGTGTCTCCTTTTCAAACTTTATAAATAGGAAGAAGTTTCCGGTCGAGTTGAAACACTTGATGTGTATGGCTTCCAGCAGGTTCCTGCAGCGCGGAAACTAATGGATGCCTTTCATGCTGAGACATCAAACGGAAAATGTGTGTGTAAATTTTTGTTTTTCCTAATACTTCCCCTAATGCAGGATGTCCAACGAAAGCCTTCTTTGATTTAACCTCAACGCCATTCCTTCTCCCTTTCTCTCTGTTTCCTAACAGAGGTTTTGTAAAACTTCACGCATATGACTTCACGTCTCAGCTGAAGAAGTAAACTCAGTTCCCTTTCGTCGTAGATAGTTACCGCATTCCAACAGCCTTGCCTAACACATACCCTCCTGGACTTGCCCTGCAACATTCCCTACGCTCTACACCAGAAGGCAAAACTACCTTAGGTATATTTTCTCCAAAACAATAAAGGTCCCGGGCGATATTTGCCAGGTACCAAGCTATACGCGTTCCGGTACCTATTACTCATGCCGCAACGTTTTCACTGCCAGGCAACTTTTGTGTCGATTGAAGACCACTCCTGAGCCGACTGGTTGACCATTTAAGCTTATGCAACATGCTTAAGGCTTACAGTGCTTGCAAAATGTATGTTCAACTTCAATTAAATGAGCTCAGACAACAACTGCCATATAGTATGCTGACAGCATATATGCACTCTTTCTTGATACATTGAGAGAGCAAGCAAGAGTTATATTCTCACGAAGCTTATATATCTATGACTCGCTGAGGCTGTCGCGTGAAGTAAAGCACCTATTCTGTTTCACAGACTCGAAAGATGCCTTTGATTTGGTAAGTTGGGACCCCAACTCCTTATCAGAGGCTCTGCTTTGTTCGCAAGTTCTAAGGACACTTTTCATTCCGTGAAAAAAAAAAGAATGCAAAACGATACGGCGCGAACATGACACTGGCGCACTTGTTCTGCAATGAAACCCGTTCACTGCACAACCAAGAATACTCATTCGGGCGTACAGTAGAGTTTCTTATGTAATTAACAGATTCCCGGCATTCGCTGTTCATATCAACATACAAAATTGTTTCAAATAATGAATGCCTGAACTCAAGCACCCGAAGTGCACCCTAAGCCCTGATATGGTCCCGTTTTACAAGTGGCACTCAAGGCGCCAGACTGATGACACGACACACTTAGGTTTGCTGTTGGGATGACGATTTTAGAGGTTGCCATGTATGCTATCTATTGAGAGCATGTGCATAGGAGCCATGTAGATACATAATGCGGCATGATTATTGTGCCCGAACAAGTCCATGTGTTCTGCTCCATCGATGGTGAGACAGGATGCATGTAATCTGCATATCTAAGTGGCCATGAAGTTCTTTTCGCTTTACTATTTCATCCGAAAATTAGGCTGAGTTCTATTCAGCTAGGCTGAGTTCTACTCGAGCACAGGCTTGAAGTTAGAGACAATCTTAGTTTCTGGACAAACGCCCATATGCACTGCGTGTTACAAAAATTTGACGATGTAAAACTGTGTGCCTGTGTTTGGATAGTGCGGGAATTCTGTTTGGCAGGGCGCTGCCCAAGTTAGTGAATTTTCTTCAGCTTGAATTGTCGACTCGGGAAATGCGTCGCTGACGGCAAAGCCAATTAGCGCCTGAGGGCGAGCGTCTGAGCCATCAACAATCCACCTCATTTTCTGCTAACCCTCAAAAGCCGAGGAGCTCTGACTGCACTCTCTCATGACTCCCTAACGCTCACCATCCGTAGGAAATTATTATCCAAGGACAATTCCGGAGAACTATTCTGGGCACATAAGTACGAAATAATAAACCTTGTACGTTCGTTAGGCATAATAGTTAAGACGGCTCTGTGCAGTTTTTCGAGTGTTCTAAGACGCAATCAACCGACCTCGCTCCCTTAGATTGACTTGTAAATTTCTAATCATGTTTTGTTCTAAATCTATTCCGCGGTACACAACAGCGAGTTCAGTATTCCATGGGGCCCAGGTGTTGTCGTTTCTATGATATCGCAGTAATCACTTCAGAACACTGCTCACATCACTTAAGTCATATTTATACGCGCACACGCGGGTGGTGTTCTTTGTCTACGTTCTCATCTCTGTGTGCTTATTGATTTGTGAAAGTTAGCAGAGCATTCTCTTTTCACCTAAATCCTCAATGCCACGACCGGCAAGTTGCAATCGACACCATGGCCCTTATTTTAGACAAGGGTACGGGAACTAAAGATGAATTCATACTGCTGCGGCACCACAAAGACAAGGAAGGAAAAGTAATTGCCTAGCGCTTTTGTAACCTTGTTTCGGACTGCGCATGCAACCGTTGTTTTTTTCTATATATTATGCGCTTTCAATAAATTTTTGTCAGTGGTTAGTGAACACTTGTGTTGTTTTCACTCCGTCTACGTACTTGTCCTTGTGGTGCCACAGAAGTATGGATTCGTACGAACTTACCCAATTCTCAACCCTTTTGAACTAAAGATGACCCATAAGCGTCGCCATGCGCTCAGTGAACTAAAGCGGCTGGTGGAGGCCGAGTGTGATGTCCAAGGATAAACAAATGCTAAGTCTTCGGTGTCGAAAAGGTAGGACTGTCATTCAAAAGCATGAGGAGAATAACATAGTGGACGCCGACCCTAATTTTTTAGCTTACTATGCTAAGTTCTACGTTCCTCTATGCCATGAACTGATTTTTCCCCCGCTCTAAGCTAGGATACTTGGGCAGCTTTAATGCTCTTTCCTGCTCTTCAAGTTCCACCTCACATAGTGTCATTCTCACGGCTCACACCTAACCTTTCCATTCGAGTTGAAAAATCCCTTTGACCATTACATTTAACCAAAATAACCGTTCTTCGATTTATCAGGAGAAAACCTGTTTATGATCTCCTTTCCTGCCCTTTCCACGTACTCTTCCATTCGCATTTTTTTTAAATTTAGACAACCCATAAAAAAGATTCCACTATTTAGAGAAGTTGTCCAAGCGATGGTTTTCTGGCTATCTTTGGGTCCTTTTCAAAGAAACCTTTTTATTAAACCTTAATTTTCTGCACAGTATCAAAGCTCTAAAGCATCTGGTCGGCGCTTCGTTTCTTTTTTTTTTGTCTGCTACCATTAAAGCACGAGTAATACAATACAGCATATCAAGAACACAAGATGTGTATAATGCCTACGGTTTCTTGCAGCAAAAAAGTCTACTAGGAGATTAAGTGCGAACAATAGGCACTTCAGTGGGCCAGAGGCCGTTTATAAAACGTACTTTAACGAACAATAAACGCTTTAGTAAGACTAAATCATATTCAACGCACTGTGCTATTGCGCTATACTCGAGAACACTGCGTACATCACCGCTACGCTCCTCGAAATACTGCGAAGATCCGTCTCCGAGGATGCCATTCTGCGGACGCCAGCCGCCGCAACGTGATGGTGTGTCGGTTGCGGTTGTATGATTCATGTGCGCTCGCTAGTGTCGCGAGGGTCCATGTAGGCACGCCCACATCTCCTGCTGTGAAACATTGAGGCGACCACACGCTAAGCCACAGAGCATTGTGAGGCTCGAGTGTTGCTGGGACAACACCCCATCCAGCTTACTTGCTTGCTTCCTTCGCTGTTTTGCTTCTCCTTTGTCTTATTCTGACCGCAGCACGATACACGTGGAAATGGCTTTCCTGCTCATTGGATGTTACCGCGATGGTAAAGAAGCAAACAGTAACGCGGCCCGAATCGTGCCATAATTTATCGCTGCTTGATGATACAACGCGTTCTTTATGGTGCGTACTTTCCTACGTTTTCTCCAGTTGCTCGGAGATGAATTTTCTTTTAATGCAGTAGCATTAGAAGGCTCATCACAAAAAAAAAGTGTGTCGTCGATCACATAATTCCCACGACCGGAAATGACGTCACCAGACCAGAAGTGACAATTACACGTTTCGATTCGTCTTCATTGCCTGCGTGTCGCCAGCTCTAGACACCTCCGGGGAAACATCTTACCACCAGCAAGATAACCCGAAGAGATGTCTAGTTGTGTGTAGACAGACATATGGGCGTCCGCAAACACAACGATGAAAGAATGACCCAAGAATGAATGCTAAGACATCAGCAGCTTCTCATGATACGCATCGCCAACAGACAGTTAGTTTATAAGGTTTAGCGTCCAAAAGCGACTCAGGCTACGAGGGACGCCGTAGTGAAGGGCTCCGGAAATTTCGACCACCTGGGGTTCTTTAACGTGCACTGACATCACGCAGTACACGCGCCTCTAGAATTTCGATGGAGGCGAAATTTGTGAGCAGTAACGCAGTTAGGTGTGCCTGTGAATTTTTGTGTACTTTTCTTTTTGGAAAACAGAGCACTCCGAAGGCAAACATAGCATCACTGGACCTTGCAGTTAGGTACTTCGCAAAGTTTCCCCTGCGCTGTCACACTAGAGGCAATGCGTTTACATTCCCTGATAACACCCACTCTGTAGATTTGTGTCGATTTTAGTTGGGGACTTGCACAATGCCGCTAGCTATAGGTGATGACATAATATCACTTCGTACATCAACACTGTGTTGCAGTTATTCGTGTGACTTTATTTCCGTTCTCTTCAAGTCCTCAGATTTCCAGAATTATTTTCTCGAGCAGTGCTTGCAGTGGAACGACGGCCGCTTATTGCTACTGCCTTGGTCACTAGAATATCAGTCTGTTTAATTTGGCAGGAATAGCGTGTTTCTTTCGTGTGCCAGAACGAAGAGAAAACCAAAACGAAAAAAACAATTTTGCAGGCGAACTTTCGGCGCAGCATGAGGTAAAGTGTATGCTCCATGTGTCAATTAGCTTTGCAAACTCTCTCACAACAAATGTGACTGTGATTACCTTAACCTGGGCACAAGCCAAAGAGTAGCCTGCAGGTCTAGCTTCAATAAGTAGCAGTGGAAATTCGCCACTAAATGGATATTTAGCTAATATGACCAGCAGCCGATCTAAGGCCTGGTGTGTACTGGATACCGCGATCAGAGGACAAGGAAGGTTTCGGCAGTAGCGCACTACTTGGTCTGCGCACGCGCGGTGCTGGCTTCAGGAAAAGGGGACATTTGCCGCGCTTTTTTCTAGCATCTTTTGTCCGTACCGCAATAAACGACGTCTTCATTGTTTGTTCTCAGAAGAGCGAAAGACCCATTGTATACCATGGCGTCGATATTACTTCCTCCGTGTTATTGTCACGACGCTGCTACTGCAAGGAGTTGAAAACAGTAGGCGCCGAAATTCAACATACAAATAAAAAAGAAAATGTTTTCGCCCAGTCCTGGGCTCAAGCCAATTCCTTGAAAGGTGCTAAAGCTGGGCAGCATCGGATACATAGTAGAAGGCTGCAGCAGAGAGACAGGCCCGAGGTGATTGCGAGTGATTACACAATGAACATAAATAAATATAAAGTTATATTAATTGATTACTAAACAAATAAATTTGGGAAGATCAATACGCTTGCGGCAATGTAACAAGTTGGAGTTAGGTCCAATCTAACCGGATATTAAGTCAGAAGTCTTTACGACTTCATGAAAGCGCTGCTACCGCAGCAGGTCACCGTTTCTCACTTTTAAAGAGGCGCCACTGAAGCTGATACGGAAGAAGGGAAGATATTTTTCAAGAAATGCGATTGCGTTCTGTCTCCCAGCGTGCTTGGAACTGCTGGCTTCGACAAGCGAGATTAGTCATCGAGTCCTATTTTTAGTATTCCTCACAAAAACCATGCAGATTTGTGGAAACTGTGGCCGGTGTTCAGTTATCTCCCATTCTGAGCTGAAAATTCCTTTAATTAGACTCAAAAATCTACCTTCAGCCCTTTTTATCGGGCAGCAGTTTGGAAAAGCCAGGAACTTGGAAACAACGGGCAAGTTTTGGTATTTTAAAGGGAGTAAAAACCATGAAAACTTCCTTTTCACCAGATTTTACCCCTAAAAGTTCCTGAAAAGGGAACAATTCTCCGAATGAAGTCTCGCTGCATCAATTGACCACAGTCCAAACCTACATGCTGCGAACAGGACAGAGCAGTTTCAATGCCCATGCCCATGTCCATCAATGTCGTCTTTATTTTTCAGCGCGCAGTAGCCGGCTACTCAAGAATAGAAACAAAAACACGAATCAGTAGTTTTGTTAAATTTGGCCTCCAACTAGCTGACATCCCCTACAGCTCCGATAACGACGAAACATTTGAGTCAGACGGGTCACATGATGTCAGTAATGAAATTGAAAACAAAAACGTTGTCCTAAAACAAACATCTGGCTGAAGTGTTAACATAAAGAGTGTGCCAACAATTTGTTATGGTCATCAGCAAACCGAAACGTATTATCCCACTGTGCGAACTTTCGTGCCTCTTGAGTATAAAAACAACACTCTTATTTCATTGCAAGTTCAGAGCTGATTCAAATCGTTAGAAAATCTTCGTTATTGAACATCGATTCTTATTTACGCCGAAATCCAAAATCGCGTAATCCTCCTTACCAGCTGACCAGGGCGAAAGCGACGCTTAGCAAGAAGAGATGCCGGCATCTTGAACAGTTACGTAAGCCTGCAGAGAACAGCGACAACGCTAATGAATTTCGAATAATGAATGCTGTGGCAGCATATTTAACGCTGTCATTTTTGGCTACCATAAATTCTGGTATAGCTGGTTTTGGTGAAGCTGATTCAGAAAGTGAAGAAAAGAAGTCTCGAAAGTAAATGAGTTGATAAATGGTTAATGACGCCAAAAAGCTCCACTGGTGCCGCTCTTATTGTCCACAGTATTAATGGCGGTAGCTCGCGGGTCCGCCCAGTGAACTTGCTGTAGCTGATCTGTAAGTGCAGAGCTAATCCGCCGCTCCTCCCAACATGCAAGCATAGTGTGAATGATAGGCAGGAGGACACAAGGGATGCCCTGGTATTTCTAAGTCATGCGGAAGGCTGAGGGATGGTCCCCACGAGCAGGAGAACAAGATAAGGGACACAAAAAAAAGCACAACGTTAATCTGCTTGGTTTCCTTTGAGCACAACCCCTTTGTTTCAATTTTTTTTTTAAATTAAGGCCTACAGCTCTTCCCCCCACGTCCCGTATTACCACCTCTCAATTATAAGCCTATTTTGCCATACATAAGTAGAATAATCATCCCAAGTATTCACAAGGGGATTTATCTTCGATACTAAGCGTGTAAATCAAGAGGAAGGAATGGGCTTGGACAGGGTATGTAATGCGAAGGCAAGATAACCGCTGGTCCTTACGGGTAACGGAGTGGATTCCAAAGGAAGGCAAGTGTAGGAGGGAGCGGCAGAAAGTTAGGTGGGCGAATGAAACTAAGAAGTTTGCGTGGACACGGTGGCCGCAACTGGCAAAGGACAGGGTTAATTGGAGAGACATGGGAGAGGCCTTTGCCCTGCAATGGGCGCAGTCAGGCTGATGATGACGACTAAGAGTAAACTAAAATTTTGTGCGGATTGTAAAGCTTCCTGTTAATTATCAACCATTTAAGTTGCTCATTGTTTTATAGCCGCTAAGACCGTTCAGACCGATTGTAGGTAATAAGCAAGTGCTTACGAGGAGTTTTTCGCGATAAAAGATCTAAAGCAGGTACTGCCACTTAGAGACTGTTTTTCGGAAAACAATGAATGCACCTACGCTCGTGATCGGCAAGTGTTTTCTAACCATTTTTGCTCTGGAAGCAGTATGCACTAGAGAGAGCCTCAGTTTCTCCTGTAGTGCAAAATAAACTGCAATGTATACGGACATCGATGTACCCGTCGTATTACTTCTATATTTCACAAGACTCAAGGCGCTTCATCGAAAAGTATATAAAATGCCAAAGACCGTAAAGAAACCTACTCTTGTCGAGGCAGCTTGTTAAAGCTAAGATGTCTCGGCGACCGCGTAGAAGGTGAATAAATGAACAAGTGGAGAAGGCTGGGGTTAAATTATGAAATTGATGAAATTGATGAAATGATTTCTAAAGGAAAGAAAGAGCAAAGGAGCTTGACTGTCTGATTCGTGGCAAAACATGACGCTGAAAAGCCAGCAGGCCGCCATACCCCCAGGTCCCTCACGAGGAAGAAATGTCAAAGACAAGATGCAGCTTCTATGTTTACACGCAAAAGTAGCTAATTACCATACAAGGTTGGTTGGTTTATAGGGTTTAACGTCCCAAAGCGACTAAGGCTATGAGAGACGCCGTAGTGGAGGGCTCCGGAAATTTCGACCACCTGGGGTTCTTTAACGTGCACTGACATCGCACAGCACACGGGCCTCGAATTTCTCCTCCAAAGAAATTCAACCGCCGTGGCCGGGATCGAACCCGCGTCTTTCGGGCCGGCAGCCGAGCACCATAGCCACTGAGCCACCGCGGCGGCACCATACAAGGTACTTATTTCGTAATGCAGCTGCTTTATTCTTTGAGCAGCTTGACGAACACAGCCCCGAGTTAGCCCTGCCTTTGTCTCCTGAGCCTAGGGTTGGCTGAACAGATCCAAATACTTTTATGTAGTCGGACAAGGCTGCGCAGGCTGAGGCCGATGCGCGGCGCACTCGGACAAGGAGGTGCGGGAAATAGGGGATTGAGTAAGGGCTCCTTCTTTGATCTGCCTGCGGGAGCAGCGCCACGGGTGTTTTTGCTCGCGGTGCGTGTGTTGCAACCGACGCCGCCGCTCATTACTCCAGTGCACGTCAGTGCGTGCATTCGCTCGCTGGAGCGCGCCCTTGGTCTACGCTCATCCCGAAGAAAACCGTGCAGCGTTGTGGAAGCCACGAGGTGCGGTTAGAAAACGTACAGAGTCGACCACACTTGTCTAGAGCGCTCGAGCGGTGTCGTCCGGTGGAAATAATGCGCAATTCTAAAAAAGGCATTGATTTCCACTGATAATACTTGAGCTGAGGATGAGCCTAATAGACATGTCCATCACACAGACACCAGCGGCACACCCCCCCGCAAAGCAGCTGCGATAAGATGTAACTTCCTTTGCTCCCCAGCACACCGCTCGAACGCTCTAAGCAAGTGTGATCGACTCTGTAAAAGCTGCACAACAAATCTGACACCCGGATCACCTTTATCTGGCACTGTACTTGCGTATCGTCGAGTGCATTCTACTTTGGCTGTTGCCGCACAGAACCAGTGCGTGCTTACGCACGCAAGCACTGCTGAATGGGTTTTCGCCATGTCTAGCTTCCGCCCCACTGCACAGATTTATTCGACCGGGCAAAAATCCTGCGGCATGCGATGATGTTGGAACGTTTCACTGGTCTCGTCACCACTTCTTTAGTGGAGTTTTTTTATTGTTATTTTTAACAGTTCCACGCCATTCTGAAGTACTTTCGCGTTCGGCTCTCCTCAAAGAAAAAGATGAACCCCCTTGTAATGGGGGAACTATCCGTGCTCGCCAAACTGCGGAATTTTTGCTTGAGAGGGTATAAAAATAGGAAGGCAATGAAAAGAGCGTGGAATACCTCGTTGCTTTTCATATTTTCTGCTTTCTTTTCAGGCTAATCAGTGGCTCCAAAAGGTTTCGCTCGCTTGGCAACCGTTACAAGAAAAGGACTCGTACTTTTCTCTGAAGCTGCTTTCCAGCAGGAGGCGAGTAAGATTAAGACCAGCCCTAGGCGCTGTTATGAAAGAAAAACGCGCCTTTATTATTTTGAGAGACCACACCCTTAAATAAGTTCGACGCTAATAAGGGACGTGAGAGAAAGGTTATAAAGAAGGGTGCCTTTTATTGACAAACGCCTGCCACCTCGGCTTCCTCGACGTATAGTTTGGCGATATAACAAACAGTTAAAACTAGCGCAAGCGTTCAATTTATTTACAGTTCCATGGCACGATTAAAGTGTCGAGAATTGCCAGAAAATGCGTGCTTTCAAGTGACACTACCTACGCATCACTCTCTCAGCACAAATAGCTGACGGACAACGGAAAGGCGGATGTAGCAATGCGTAAGAAAGCATTAACTCACAATGAATTTATTGCATATACAAAAAGCTACAGCGTGTTGAGGTTGTATTGTACGCAAAAGAAGAATCGCTTTTGAAATGCAAGAGCGCACAGCAGACAGTAAAAGATGTGGACAGCGTTCTCCACGCTTTAACAGCATTATCGTTACTTAAATGACGAAAGACAGTGCAACTCAAACGACAGTATATATAGCTATTGTAGCTAATTATTACAATGCGTGAAGTATTTTCAGTTACCATACCTTACTGGCCATTCCACAGAATCTTGAGTATGTCATCGCGGCATATAACGGAGTGTCCGAAGTGAAAAATAATGAGCGGAATCAGCAGCACAAGAAAGCTGATCCTGGTAAAGCGAGTGAGAAGGATGAAACTGCACGTTCAAGTTCTCTAAATATGTTTGAGCGCCATGGTGAATGTTGCTCGCTGCACCAGCACCGTGAACACGGAGAGTCTGTTTACAAACAGGAGGGGTGGGGGGGGGGGGGGGGGATAGCGAGGCGCCTCAGCTGTGAAAAACACGCCTGGCTAAGTGAAAAGTTTTCACTGACCCAAGTGGTTCTGTCGCTGGGCTCAGTCCCTTAAAGTGAAACCTTGGACGTAGCAATTTGGCCTAAGTAAGTTTCAAGTCATCGCTAACCTCATACCGCATAGGCAGATGAATTTACCACCGTGCGCGCCAGTTTTCCTTACTTCACAACGTTGTACGCTGAGAAGCACCTTAACAACTGAATGACTGCTTTTCACACGCTGGGAAGTGCATGTTTTTCCAAACATGCATCCTCTCCGACTTGCCAGTTAAGCATCCTTATGCAAGTGCATGAACCAAGCTCAGCGACTAATTGAAACCGCCTGGTGGCAAGCAGCCACAACGTACACCGATTCAGTGGAGTACGCAAAGTGCCACCTAAAATTTTCAAGTGGTCTGTAACAATGTTACTCTCCTTGAAGTTCCGACTAATCTACAGCAAATACCACCTAATACTGACGCACGAAGGCTGTTTTGCACGCTAGACAGTACACACAAATAAGGTGTGCAGGGTACAAAGACAGAGGCTGCACAACAGAAAAAATTTACCTGTTCCTCTCATAATACTCACACGGCCGCTCAACCGATCTCAAAGAAAACTATAATTTAGCGTACTTAGCCCCTCCCGTGGTATGCTGTGCTAGCAAATTAAAGTCCGTTCTCAGCTACAGGGGACAAGTGGAGCGAAAATGGAGCGGAAAATAACTCAGCCGCTGCTGGGTTTCGGAAGCTGTAGCTTTCACTCCTGTGTCGACAAGTTTTGAGATTCGACAGAAGGAAGAAAAAACAAACAAGTAATCGAAAGCAAGTAAGTGCTCCATTTGTAATCAATTCGGTAATGCACGTGCAGAGCAGTGAATGCTCATGGGGCTAAAGCGACATTGCATGGAAGAAATAACTCACAGAAGCGACCATGAATTGTTCGGATTTTGCATTGTGATAGATGCTGACAGCGATGACCATGCCGTAGACCTTGATAGCGTGCAATTGGAGCTGCCCAGTTGCTCCCGACTATTTTATGTTCCAATTTTCTTTCCAGACGCGAGACGGTTCGCAATGCTTTCTTCTTTAACTTTCTGCGCCGAAACTGCTTTCCGTTCTCTGTTTAAGTGCGATGTCGAGAGGGATTTGACGGCTTTGTTCTAATATCGAACGATAGAAAAGAGTTGCCTGCACGTGGCGGACTATTACTGTTCCGTTTTCAAAGGCCGCTATTCTGCGAAACAGCCAGTTCCACTTAAACTATCTCCGACTTCAGTTTTCGGGTAGTTAAATGCTTTGTTCAATATCGCTATCAGCACTTCTTCCGCAGTTTTTACTCTTCTTTTCTTTCAATCTTTTGTCACGGCGTCTTTCTTCACATGAAAGGAAATGAAAGCACCTCCTATGTCTCTGTCCGTGGTTCTTTTTTTACACAGGTCCTTTGAATCAAATTCGTAAAGGGAGTAAGCCAAAAGCTGTGCAAACAGCTTGGCTAAGGCTTTACTCTTCAAAAGGCAAACAGCAGTACCAGAGCACACCATGCGACACCATGCAAGCGACGTCAAAAGCAGTGACATTGATAGAGAAACGTTTTATCTATCAAATCGCGATTAGAAAGTTTGGCTCAGCAATTAAACGGTCATTCAGGCTACTTAGAGCGTGAAGTTGAGCTATAAAGTTGAGCTATAAAGTCCACAACTTAGCTTCCTTTAACTGCGCAAACGCAGGGCGCCTAATTAGTCTCCTTGTTGTACCAAAGTATCTTAGAAAATAAATGGCAAGACGTGTCCTAAGACTAACCTAGTTAGCATCATTAGTTTTTCCATTGTCTTTTCCGGCGCTGGTAGTACCTTATTCAATATAATAACAAGAAAGTTAATGCTCCAAGTGCGGAAAAAGGAAAGAAGCTGAAGAACTAGTTTTCCGTCTTGGGTAGAAGGGAATATCGAGCAAAGGCCTTTCATCTTTGTGAGTGCTGGAAGTTCGCAAGAGATCTAGGGAGAAGACAGCTCAAATATCACGAAGCAGAACAGATGGACGAGACAGAGCTTGTCCCGTCTACCCTTTCTGCTGTCGCTTGCACTTGGTGCAGCTTTTTGCATTGATCATTGAGAAACGTGCGCTACTAACAAGGGTGAAGCGGCGTAGAAAGATTCTTTCTTCCGCTTGTGCACGTGTTCTGCTCTTGTCTTGCCTTCGGTGCTGCTTTTTGCATGCATCGTTGCTAGTTGGTGCAGTTTGTGACTTCAAGGGTTAATTTGGTGTGCGTTATACAGTAAGTAATAGTTTAAGCCCGCCAAGCAAAGGTCTCCCGCTTAATAACATCGCCCGCACGAAATACATAAAAGAGAACGGAGCCTATTAAGACACCAGCCCTTCTAATCGCGGCATCATCGTTACGCAGAAAAGTTGAAAACTACAAATTCTGACCAAAGAGAAGTCAAGAAATTTGTGAGCTACGAACTGCGAAGGAGCATCTGCATATTACTGTGCCTTTCTTAACTAATGCATTCGTTTAATTAGATTCGATTCAAAGACGTATGAAACGTTAAATAAAAGCGCGCAACACATAATCAGTCGTGAAAGAAAAAAAAGGGAGAGTCGCCCAGCTTGGAATGCATCACCGAATTTCTTGTAATGCTGGAGGCAAACGTCTCCGAAGCGCGTGCACTGTGAATGAAGCCGATAGCTCTATTATTAGCCGCCGACCGGAGGCTACCTTGTGGAGGTTAAAGTCAAAACCTTGTTCTTTCATCTCCACAACTGTGTTTCTCAGCCGGTGGCTAATATAGTGCTATCGGCTTTCGTTTACCGCACCCGCGGTTCAGATATTTTTTTTTTTTTTTGCCCTCGGCACTCGAGTGTGCCATTGTGCCCATCAGTTCATACTGAATTAAACCGAACAGCGTCCTTTACCGAATGGAGAAAATGTAAAGAAACGACAACGCCGGGGATACTAAGAGAACAGTGATGCGTTGTAAAGACGAACACAATAGAGTCAGTGAACCACGTGTGTAAAACTGGCATTTGCACATAACCTTGCATATGTCGCCTGCGGTGCGTTGCAGTAAGTGAAATTTTTCCCGGTCTCTATTTGCGACACCACCTGAATACCACGCCTGCTGCAACAAAAAATCCGTACCAAGTGCGAGGAAGAGGATTCCTCCGTCACTAGTTTGGTTTAGAAATCAGCGGCAAACTCTAGATTACATTTATTTGGAACTCGCTCACTGCGCATTGCGCAACTTCATCCGACGACCAAACTTATCACCTTTCGCGACCCCCGACAACAAGGCGTTCCCACCCTTCGCCAATTAGTCATTTCATTTTAGCGCATTCCGACTCCTGTCCACCCCAAGATAACAACAAAAAAGACAGTTCTGCCGCACTACCCTGGCTTTGCAGAAGGAGTGGAACGGGGAGCCCACGCCGTTTGATTAGCAGTTCCATGAAAGCGCCGCAATACTTGTCGCGGACAACGCACCGGCTGCGGATTCAATCACAATTCCTCCTTGTTTCATTTCGAGACAATAATAGTAAGATGCTGGGACGTCATGTTGATATAGGAGGGTTAATTTTTTGCTCTTGTACTGCTTACACATTTTGTGCGCGTTTGACTGTGTGTGCATGCATGCGTGTGTGCGTGCCCGTGTGTGTGTGTGCGTGCCCGTGTGTGTGTGTGTGTGTGTGTGTGTGTGTTTTGTGCGTGCGTGCGTGCGTGTGCGTGTGTGTGTGTGTGTGTGTGTGTGTGTGTGTGTGTGTGTGTGTGTGTGTGTGTGTGTGTGTGTGTGTGTGTGTGTGTGTGTGTGTGTGTGTGTGTGTGTGTGTGTGTGTGTGTGTGAAAGCGGAGGGAGGGGGTACTTCTGATCGCGTCTCCAGCCGCGCTTTAATTGAGCTTCAGCGTCCACCGAGGCAGTCTGGTTAAGGATGTGATCGATCTGCGGAAAATGCGACGGAAACGCGATCGATTATCGGCTCTCCTTGGCGGGAGCTCGCGTAAGAACCCCGAACGGCGGTGGGCTCTGCTCTTGTGTCTGCGTCCGCGTCTGGCGCGTTTGCAGTGCGATGCGCCGAGTCTCGCTTTCGCGACGAGTGTCACGCCACGCGGAAAAGAAGAGAAGAAATTTGTCGCAGCGTCTCCACTTGTAAAAGGATTTCTCGACTGCGCATGCTTCGTGGTGAGCCTTGTAAGCTGTGCAGGTATTTCTTGAATAACCTATGCTATTGTGAATACGCCGCTGATGCATTACCAGCTACTTGTGCGTAGTGACTTCACTAAGCCTGTCCCCAACCCGTTACTTAAGCGAGATGTTGGAAATGCGGACACTGAATAATTCGCGTTGTGGGGCTAAGCTCAGTGTATTATGCTCTTCAGTCAATGACGCGAAAGAGTAACCCAAGCAGTCACGACAGCAAGGACACGACCCAAACACATACGGTGGTTGTTGTGTCCATCGCTTATACAGAACAATAAAATCAGACCTAGGCGCTTTTTCTACCTGGCTACTCTGCTAGAACAGAAAAATGTAAACGAGAGAACATAGGTAGCTTCGCATGTCTAGTCATTTAGGCCTTGACCGACAGATCTTTCCGAATGCACGGCGTGCGGTTTTAGGTACCCAGAACTGAAACTGCGTTCAGAACGCTTTCATTACCTTTTTTTTTTGTGCGGCACGAGTAACGTCACATATCTCTAGGTTTAGATTAGGACAAGAATGGCTCCGACATGATTCCTGCTTTGCGCCGATCAGAAAATATAATATGCGCACATACGCTTTTTTTTTCTAAACATTCGAACAAAATGAGGTCATTATTAAAACTTCCCTAGAAATTAAGCTGCTCTGAAATAATTTCCTACGCGACAATTAGGAAAACGAAATAAAAGCACAGAAGTGTCAAATATGTCAAAAAGATTGTAATCATTCTCAGATCAGTAATCACTTACGCACAAAACCTACCAATTAGGAAACATGTGATGCAAGACCATTCTTGACGAGTCTCTAAAACTCGTCATTGATCACTGCCGCTACTCCTTAGTGGGAAGAAAAGCTTTATCGCATTTTAATCTTGCTCTTTCAAAACCAAGAAAGAGACGAGTGCAAAAAAAAAGACGAAGAGAATAAGCTCTATTTCTGCCGCAGCTGTGTAATAACTGATAAAAAAAAAGGTAAAACCTAAATGAATGACCGCAAGTAACAACCAGTAACACGGGGAAAGCCTTGACTGTGGCTAGTATGAAATCACAGATTAAAAATTAAAGAAAAGTAATGGGCTAAACTCAAAAAGGAGAGCGGAGCGCACTCCTAGCGAGTTACCTAAACCTGCGAAATTAGCCTCAGTACCACGCTTTTTAATTAGCAGGCACTTGTCAGGGACATTGCATCACACCCGCCTTTCTCGCTCTGTTGTTTACCCAAGGAGATTGCCGCTAGCAAGCACTCGCGGCAGACTTTTATAATCACCGAGTACAGCAATAAGTGCGGCTATCCTGCAATACGTTCCCGTTTGCAGTAAAACTGCTCTTTGCTTGTTTCGATAAAGGCCCTGATTATTGCTTGTTTCTAGAAGTTTGCGCCACTGATATTCGTTTCTCCATTTCTTGAGGATGTCCCTACTATCTGAAGTTTCTTGGCCACCATTGCTCTATCCAATCAAACAAGAAGCAGGCTACTCTAGATGGTTCTACCTCAGAGGATTAGGGCCAAATTTTCATTCGTCTTCAATTCATCATCCATGTAGTCATTTTTGTTTCAGTACACATCTAGGTTTTCAAACTTGCAGTGTCTTTTGCATTATTTTTCAGCTGAACCCTTCAGCCATAATCTCCATGGTACACCTACTCGATGCTGGAATAGTTTTTCTTGATACAGCTGAAGTGATAATAGCGACATGGTGTATGCTCGGGGTCTTTGAAAATGATATCGTGCTTAATGCCGATTAATTACAATTCTAGAAATGTATGTCTAAAAAGCAGTGCCCGTTATGTTAAAACCCTGCACTGTGACCGGCTGCACATACCTATTCGAGTACGGAGCTCAGTAAAACATTTCCTTAGGCAGAACATGTGTGATACGCCTCAACAGCGTACCACAATGGTCGGAAGAAACATCGACGTTCTCTATGCAGGTACAATGGAGAATGGAATTTCAATAAGCGTTACAGCACAAAGCGTGGAGCGAAAACCACGTTTCCTGAAGAAATCTACCCCAAAGGGTTTTTTCAAGGGCATTCCTCTTTCTCCGACGCAAACAGCCGCTTCGACAGCGTCTAGTGGACTGTCTGGTGAAACCACTAAGCGACAGCCGTTTTCTTTCACGTATTATCTTCACTCTCACGGGGTTCATCTTTGCTTTCATTCGCTTTGCAGGACAAAGAGGGCACCCAGCAATTTTCATACCGACGGCCCTGACCCCCGTTTCCCTATGACGCGAAACTCCGACAGCATCCGCTACCCTCTGCATGGAGGAGTCTACCCATCCGGACAAGCTTGCAAGGACAGGCACAGCACAAGAGCTTCGGATACGGACGGCAAGGGAAGGTGACCAAAGAAAAGGAAATGCGGGAGGGCTAGTATGGCTTTCAGACGCTTGCTTGGTCCTGGACGCTTGTGTAGGAAGGCACCGAGGGTAGATAACTTCGGGACATTTCTGCGACAACAGGAGCAAAGCCAATCTCATCATCTCGAACCTTGCCCGTTCGCGGCGCCCTCGCGTGTGGCGCTTTCTTTGCCATCCCTTGAGAACGAGCCGCTGCTTATTGGCTGCACGTTCCCTTTGCGAACTGTCTTCTTCCAGCCTTGTTGTTACTCTCTCCTCGGAAACAGCCTCTTTCTATGGTTGCATTTTTGCGTTCCTTCAACTTGGCGATTTTCATAATCCGTGTTCCAGGTTTGTTTCTCTCTCCTGAAAATTGGCATCGTCTCATATGCTGACAAGCGCTCGCGGCTTTGTGTCCCTCGAGATACAGAGAGAGAGAGAGATAGAGAGAGAAAGAGATACAGTTTATCGAAAAGAAAACTTGGAAAGTTCTTCCTGATGCTTCTCCGAGAACTTAAAAGAAGCATAGAAAAAATGCTTATTATTGTTTGCCACGTTCGTCATCGACATGATTTTTCCGAATCATTTTCCTCCTCGTGGACCTCCATCGCGTCGCTTTGCTGTGTGTACCAACGCATAGACTCCTTTTTCCGTGGCGGTAACACACACTGGCCTTATTACGTCATATTGCAATTTCGCCTCAGTCGTAGAGTGCTGTTTGCAGAAAGTATGAGCAGTATTTCCTGAGAACTTTCTTTCTCTCTTTTCCTCGGCACACGCACTGTCTCGCTGATTGGTAGCTACCGCGCTTTTATCCGGTATGCGTCCCGCTGCACTCCAGTAAATGGGACAGAAATGGATGCACAAGTTATTCATACTTGCAAGCGAGAGCGAAAGATGCAAGACAGCGATGAAACGCGCATGCGACCTCTATATCATTTTCGTGGCGGTTAATTTACACTTAAGCATTTTTGTTGCATACTTATTATCGTTGCGGTTCGAGTACGTCAGCCAGCCTTCAGTGCAGTCGTAAAGCAACATGAGGGACGGAGTCAGAGAATTTGCTCGAACCTCTTTTCTCTAAAATGAAAACAAGAAAAACTATTTGCTTGAATTCAAAACAAGAAACATAATCGCAACAGTGCCTTTCTTTGCGGTAAAATGGGAATGTGTATGTCGGTGTACGCTGTGTAGACAAATAAGAGACAGACTAAATCTCAAGTAATCGGCCATGAGATTGCAGTGCTCGCCACACGTTGGTGCGTACAAACGGGTCAGGCTCAATTTCCCGAAAGCAGGACATCAGGAAATGCGATGAAGGTGCACCCCTCGAGTAAAAGAAGTCTAACGTATAGGTAAAGAAACTGAAAAACCAAGGTTTCAGTGTGCCTAGCAAGACGAATACAAGACAACAAATAGTACTAATATAAATTTAAAATTTCAGGGGGGCACTTTGTTGACCTAAAGTGTGGTGAGTCGAAAGCCTTTAGCGCGGTCTTGCTGCTTGTGTCACTGATGTGTGGTTAAGATGTTAATTAAGTACGCAACTGTTGGTGAATCTGAAATGCTGGAGACACTGGAGGGCGTTTGGGAGGTATCCTTCTGATTCGACGCCTTTCTGCAAACACTCTCCAGCGTCCTAGGCAAGGACACGTTGGCAATCCTTTCTGTACAAAACCATGTAAATAAATACCATGAAAGAAAGAAAGAAAGAAAGAAAGAAAGAAAGAAAGAAAGAAAGAAAGAAAGAAAGAAAGAAAGAAAGAAAGAAAGAAAGAAAGAAAGAAAGAAAGAAAGAAAGAAAGAAAGAAAGAAAGAAAGAAAGAAAGAAAGAAAGAAAGAAAGAAAGAAAGAAAGAAAGAAAGAAAGAAAGAAAGAAAGAAAGAAAGAAAGAAAGAAAGAAAGAAAGAAAGAAAGAAAGAAAGGAAAGGAAGTAGAGAAAGAAAGAAAGAAAGGAAAGGAAGTAGAGAAAGCCATTAGCACGCTCGGCTGCGGAGCGGAAGGATGGTGGTTCGAATCCCATCGTGCAAAAATATTTTTTTTTCTGGCCTGACTAGAAAAACATGACATCTCTGCTGACAACGTTCTGCTGACAACCTTCTGTCGACAACCAGGAGGCATTAAAGGCTTCCGCCTTCATAAGTCACAACGGCCCAAAGTTGACCTTCTTTGTGGCGACTGAGAACAACATTAAAGGGTAAGTAAACCACGCACTGGATCCCAATGCAGCGAGGGCGAGAGCAGCCACGGCCGGAACTCAGTCAAGCAAAGCCAGCGAGCAAACAACCGGCTGGCCTGGCGGCAACACGAGGAGTAGTGCTTTCTCACGCCGCGCTGACCGCAACTGTGTCGCCTCCCTTCCCGGTTCAGAAGCGGGCGCCTAACTGTAAGCTTCGATGGTGGGAACAGTTAGGGGTGAGAAAAACAAGCAGTAACGCGAAATCGCTGCTATGATTGAAACCGTTGAAAGAAAAAAATATGCCAACCACATAACCTTATTTCTTTTTCAGTCAAATTTCTGGAATACCTGGCACCGAATTAGTTAAAAAGTTCCGAAGGGCGTTATTCGAGCTCTGTCGCGTGAAGCACTTGGTACGTACAGTAAGCGTCAATTTGGAGGTACTCGCTTTCGGGAAAGTCGACGAAAACAAATAAATTTCAAATAAATAAACAAATACAATAAATAAAAAAGTAACAAGCAAAGTAACAAGTTGTCGACAGAAGGTTGTCAGCAGAAGGTTGTCAGCAGAAAAAGTAACAAAAGTAAAGTAAGTGAAAGTAACAAGGACGAAGAGACCAACTTATCACACGTATTTTGTTCCCTCTTCTCGCGAATGAAAAGCACGCTAGAGTTCTTTATCCGAATAGTTTTGCTCTAAAGTGGTCACCTTGATTCATTTATTCCCTCATATAGTGACTAATGCGCTGGCAACTCTCTCATGTCCCTATAATATAGTGTAAAATTTGGACGAACTAATTCTGCTAATAATATAGCTTGCAGGGCATGTGGAAATAACAACGGAAGTGTTCCATTGTCATCAGTGACCGAGAGGACAACGATGCCGATGAGCATTTATCAGATTAACACAGTTTACGACAATCCACACTGCCCTACGTGGTACATTTTCACCCCTAATGATACTTCGAGTCCTCGGATCACTTGCAGAATTTTTCTGTTTGCATTTACTGCGTTCGCACTACGCCTATTCAAGCTGCTCCAAGCAATGTCTGCCATTTTTGTGCACCATATAAAGAGAACCAAATCTATAATCACAGGTCCCTGCCGTCGGGTACCCACAGGTGATGCAATGTGCACAAGCTTCCCCAGGCCTGGTGCTCGGCTTAATCAGGGGGAAATGCTTGGGAAATGCGTCTTTGAACCCACCTTCAGTAAACGAAAATATCTTGTGCCATGATACTCTTTGCCAGCAGATGCCCTAGCGCTATAAAGTTTCACTATCATCATCATCGTCATCAATAACAGGTTTCTGAGCTTCCACAGTAGCGGGGGCGCTAAGAGAGGGAGAGGTTGCGAGCTTCGCTAGCCGTTTCTTTTCTCACAATAAGATTAGTCAGTAAAATAGAGTCCCGTTTATTTTTTTTTCCTCAAACATCTGCTTCATAGTGTCCAGGTGGTACTGCACTTGCCGTCACTTATGTCTTTTTTTTTGCTATTTTTTCGAAAACGTGCCCGAACATCTCGAGAAAAAGAACAGCGAACGCAACAGCGCGCTGCCTCCTCTGATAGCCGGCTACCGCAGAGAGAGCAGGCGGAGCGTAGCCGAATCAGTCGAGGCGCCGAAGCGCGGCGGCTATCGACATCGGAACCTCGACAACTCCGAAAATTCGCTGATGGATCCAATTTTTCGAGCGAGAGCCGGAAACTCCTCCAGATCATCGCTGATTGGTTCTGAAAGAACTCACTTCTGCCTTAAGATCCATAAAGCCACGCCGACTCCAACCGGAAAGCCTAAGACTTAAAGAGAGCCTATTCTTAAAATCGTAACCCATTTCGGTAGCGGATTCGGGAAAGCACCCTGATTACTACCTCCCGTTATTACTTCGATAGCACAATACGATCGCCTCTTAAAATAACAGAGCACTGAAGAAAATGTTCACTGACATCGGCATCACAGAGTTTTCTCTACGCTTTGCAGTCTGTGTGTAGGGCACTTCATCTTCCAGGAACTTTCGTCGTGGACAGTATTTCAGCAAATTCCCAAAGCTTGTTTAGACGTCTTGTGAGTGTGCCCAGAGAAGCACCGCAGTTGCCATCGTTCCATTGTGCGCTCGCGAGCAGTTACTGATTATCCCCAAAGATCCTTTCGCCGAGGATTTTGTGTTCCTCGTTGCTTATTTTGGGCTCAGCGGCTGTTTTAAGGCGAAAGCTTTTAATGTCTCATCGTTGTAAGCAGCAGTTGTCGACAGAGAATGTCACGCTTTTCAGTTGGTCGAAACGGTCGTGACGGCACAGTGCGCCAATTTCAAACGGGGCCAATTGTACTTTGGCTAGTAACCATGCAACATATTGAAGGGACCATATAGTGATGCTCCAAGTAAGTGGGACTGAGCTTAGTTAATTGCTTAATTACCCAATTAGCCGAATTAACTTCTCTAGTCAGGCCATATAAATAAATAAAACCTAGTAAGAAATTGAAGAAACTGGTCGAGCTCGGGAATCGAACCCCGGTCTTCGGAGTGCGAGACGAGCATGCTATCCACTCCGCCATGCCAGCTCGTTGGTTTGGAATGAACAAAGGCACGTCTAGTGAATACGGTGTCTTCGCTCACTGCCATCCTCCTCCCTTCCCTTCCGGCGAGGTTTAGGTGTCCACCGAGATATGAGAGAGAAATACATTTCCTTTCCTCAAAAACCAATTTACCGACGAGCGAGGCGTAGAACCGAATGGGCGATGGCGTTCTATGAACTCCCTAGCAGCGTTGCAAGACGCTCTCGCGTTCCACTCTTAGAGGCGAAGCTTAACATCTTAACCACACATCAGTGACCACATTTTAGGTCAAAAAAGTGCACCCCCCCCCCCCCCCCCCCTGAATTTTGACGGGTGTCCACCGAAATATGTGAGACAGTTACTGCGTAATTTTCTTTCCTCAAATACAATTTTCATTTTCTTCTAGGGCCATCTTCGTCTTTTCTTCTTTCTCTCTCACTTCCTCCGTTCCTCTACGGTGCGGTTCAGGTGTCCACCGAGATGACAGAGATTTACTGCGCCATTTCCTTTCCTCAAAAACCGTTGCGTTGAACGGCAAAGGCATCGCGCCGAACGGGTGGTGGCGTTCCGTGGACTCCCTGGCAGCGCTACAACACGCTGTCATGTTTCACTCCTAAAGGCGAAGCTTAAGCTTAATTAGCAGTTAATTAGTATTCAGGCATTAATCAGTAATTAACCATTAGTGATTTGCCATCACTTAGTAACTAGTACTCAATTACATGTGACGCCACCAGTGCCACAGAAGCACTGAAAGTGGTGCGGAAAACGCTTTCGCCTCTACGCACTTTAGACAGTCAAAGTGCCCCCTGAATTTTTGCTCTCTCCAGGGGGCATAAATATCGGTCTATCGCAATAAACTGACAGTGAAAACTGCATGTGTCCTGTCTTTCTTCCTGTTTGTCTTTTCGTGAACTAGGCAACTTACATTTAATCAAGAATGCTCGAAAATAGTTCAACTTACAAGTTGAGAGAAAGTGCAGTTAAGTAAGCCTGATTTATTTGGATTTTGTTTATCGTTACACCTGCGAATAGACACACAGCGATAAATACAATAGTGTATGAAAGTTAGACGCACTGTTCTGGGAAAGTTTTTCATGTAGCAGAGTTATTTTTAGCGTTACACATGTTTCGATAACAACTGATATTAGGAAACACAAATCTTTCCATAGCAGGCAAAATTTAATTCGCAATATTCAGCTGCGGCGTAGCAAATAAAATAACTGCTTACAGTGTTTTGAAATATTTACAAATGCTAACTGAACTATTCGATTTGTTATGCTCTAATGAATGCAGTATTGTTAACAAAGCTGGAAACGGTTTCTCGAGTGATTGGCGCTTCTTTGTTCTTTTCCTGATAACACTGCAGTCTGTTTGCTGCTTCCAAGACTAAGTAGATGAAAAAACAAGGGTGTATGTCACATATTATGCTGAAAACATCCCAGTATTTTCCAGAAAGGACGCATGCAACAAAGATGAAATGGTTCTACGATCAGAAAAACATGGAGAAAACGTTTCGGTTGCTATAATAAGGTTTCCTTCCAAGGCGACTTATGTAAGAAAGCCAAAAAGCTTCCTCATACTTATTAAAGCAATATATATCAAGAAAATGATGAGAACAAAGAGAAAATAAGAGCATTTATTCCCCAGGCATTAGACTGTCAGGTTGCTAGGGGCTCCATAATTTTCTGTCAGGAACTTAATGCAACTGGTGCAAAAGATTTGCAATGCTTGTTGAGGCCAGGAAAGAAATCTTTGCATGTAAGCGATCGAAATGTTATGACTGCAGCATAGATACTTTTTCGTAGCAGAAAATGCAAATAAACGGACCGCTGTTATAATAACAAAATAGTCGCCCAAAAAACGCCACTTTTAATCCTCAAAGCAGCTAAAGAAACAATGATCTTCCAATTACAACAAAGTGTCGTGACGTAAATGAGGCTTACCTTAATAGGCGAAAGCTTTGATAATAAGTGTAGCGATTTTATTCTATGCTGGCGCTCCTCTCGCCATCATTGTACCGCGGACGGGGTCGCTTTCTGCAGAATGCGCTAACATTAAAACGCTTGCTGCCAGTCGAATCCCACTGAGCGCCCTCACGCAGCTTTGACGTATTACTGAAAGTATCAAGCAATTTTTTAGATGCGCGAAATATTTTTTTTGGTTTTCTGCATTTCCATTTTCTTAAAACCAAATGAAATAAAATTTTCACCAGAAGATGTCGTCCATTCAGCGATTACAATTTAGCGCAAGTCGTTTCTTTATAGACTGGTTGTTTTCATTATAATTTTACGAGAAGAAACTATTAGCAAGAAACACCGAGCCTAGCCTTAATTGTGGAAAATTTCTTTCTAAACTTCTGTCACATATTTGTGGAAACTACATAAAAGCCTCGCTTTACATTTTTACTAGAAATCTTGCAGGCTAATCCTTGCGAAATACGGGTTACTCTACTGCAAAAAATGCCGCAGGGTATTTCTTTGCGCAGTTGGGTAGCTTTTCGTTGCTCCATCATCTACGGTTGTGAGTGCGTGGGTGCTGTCGTGTGGTCGAGGTGAGCTTCGATCTTTATTGGGGAGGTGGGCTTCCCATGTATTGCATCGTCATATGCATAAGGGCAGAGTACAGTTGCAGCTGCCACTTCTCCGGCACAGGGGATGGCGAGAAACCTAACAGCTTTCTTCAGCACGAAAATGATTGCAAACGATGCATGGTTGTTTTGTTGTAAAACCATTTACGAGTCAGCCAGCCAGTGACATCCTCTTTGACTGCATGGTCAGATGTCGCATAAACGTTCAGGCTTAGCTGTGCACTGTGAGCGAGGTAGTACGTAGGAGCAACTCACGAAGAGCGAGTGCTAGTCCGGACTGCGGTTAGCGTGGTCATCCTTCGTGCTTCAGAAAAACAATACGCTTAGTGAAGGCAACTCAAAATCGCTGTCTAACGTGCCGCCTTTTCAAGTTTTATACGGCTTCTAACTGCGCAGTAGGTTCCTATTTTTTTTTTCTCCACTTGAATTCAAGAGCGCGTACAAAATGATAATTCAGTTTTGCTAGCTTTCACTACAGAGCCGCTAAAATATAGTTCTGCACTGACTAGCTTTGCATGGATAGCATATGTTGCGGACGTAGTGAAGTAAAAATATAGTGGAGAAACCTAATAACTTTTTTATTCACTCCAAGGTTGCTAATCACAAAGTGCTGACAGAAAATTAAAAAAAAAGAGGTTACGCACAAAGACTTGCACAAGTAAAAGTGAAAATCATTAAAGCAACAAAAAGTGAGCAAGACAACGCTTCCGGAAACATTAGCTATTGCTTCGCGCGGATGCGAGGAAAAAAATCAGACAAGTAAAGAGTAGCATGTTGACGATGAAGAAAGAACGCCGACCAAAGAAAAACAAAAACAAAAACAGACGTTTCGGCTCCCGTCCGGGAGCCTTGTTCACATTGAAATGAAGCAAGCAGCTGAGTGGCATTACATATGTTTGAAAAGAGGGCGCAGAGAGCGTGCGTAGATGGGGTTAAGATTTCCGTCGTTGCGGTTAAGGGTGTGACTAGTAGTCAGACGAGTTTTCGTCGAACTCTCGACTTCGTAAAGAGTAGCAAAGAATGAGCTGAGCGGAAGTACATGATGGAATGAAGAGAAGAACACCTGTCCTTGATTTCGCCTCGCGGTAACATCGAGCAGGAAGTGTTAGCGTTTCCTCCTTTTTCGGACGTTGCCAAATCGCGCCGGGCGGCTGAGCATTGCCTCGGGGATTTTGATCCTACTGGATGCTCTGCGGCTCACCGCTGCAGGAAAGGCGCGTTCGTTACGAAAAAATATATGAAGTGCTTTCAGTTCATGTTTCGGTTCCTTTTATTTCGCAGCACAAGACAGCCTTTGTGTGAAAACCTTTTTTTTTTTTCTTTTTACAACGGAAGGAGATGCCTGGTTGCCATCATAAGAAGATAGCGAGGCGAGGTAAACCGCAGTAAAAGTACAGTGCCTCTGAGTGCACCCTGGGGCTGGGACTACTGGAGCCTCGTCTCAAGGAAGCAAAGCTTTCTTGAAAGCATGTCATACCGAATTCGCTATGTCACAGTGAATTCGTGTACCGACGTCACACGCACGAAGTGGTCGAACTCTTCGTGCCTCCACCAAAAGCAAAAACCGTAGAACACTGACTGAATTTCGGAATACGTTTAATCCTACTGCCTCTTTTTTGGCATTTCAGTGGCAAAAATGGATCGAGACAGCGAGATGAGAGAGAGTAAGCCGGAAAGAACGAGAGGAACAAAACCTAAGCCTAATACAATTGTCAACGCGAAGCGAGAACTGCTTGTGCATTTCAGGGCCCCGGAACCGCACTTCGCACTGCGCATGCAAGCATAACTTCATTGTCAGAGGCCTGAAGGCAGAAGAAATTGCAACGGGAAACTTACAGTCTTTGCCAAAAGTAACCAGGCTGCACGGTTTGCTTCTCAGTCGCATATTCAAACTATTTGCAAGCTCTCACGCTGTAAATCTCTTTATGGTAAGGAGAACCCCTGCATTCGCCTTCAAAGAACCTTTTGATCTTTAGGGAAGCCGTGAGGTATCTACCATACAAATGAGAAGCAAACCATGCAGCCTGATTACTTCTGGCAAATACTGTACGTCTGAAGCCCGAGAGACGCTTCCAAAGACACAAGCGATTGGTACACACTAGCGACATGATGCATCGATACAGTAATCGTCGAGATCGAGAAGAGGAATGTGTATGGTGAATGAACGGACGGACTGATGGACGCATCTTCTTTGCCAAATGTAACTGAGCAACAGGTTTTTTTTATTATTAACCATATAACGGAGCCTTCACGGCAACCCTAAAGACCGAAATGTGTCAGAACGTGAAAACAAGACCTCGCCTTACTTTACACGTATTCAGAGCTCAAGGGTTGCCATAATTGTTTCGCTACGCTACAGTTACCCGGTTACTTTTGGCAAAGACAGTATGTACCAACGAGAAGATCAAATTAAGCCCATCAACACCCCGGCTAAGTGTCCGGTTTAGCCTGCCTGCATATTTACATCACCTCGGCTGTGTATACTCAAGCTGTTACAGGCTATCTACTACAACACGTAGATTAGTTCCATGCAACCTACGCTTACTCCTTTTAATATCGGTTTTTCCATTCTTTTTATGTATGCTTCACCTGTTTTGAGCTTTCATTACTTTTCCGTTCGATGAACTCTGCGGCTAATGTCCTCTCTTGCGGGTGCTTATCTGCGGCGCTCAGTTCACGGCAACGCAACACAAAATTTGTTTCCTCTTTTCTTTGTGTCTACTTTCCAGCACATTTTGTGCTTCAACGTCTGTACGGCGCTTTCCTAGCATGCCAACGCGTCTACGGCTTTGGAATAAGAATTCACTTCAAATTAAAAATATTATTTATCATATCCCGTTTAGGCGAACTTTGCTCGTAGCATCAGTGCTGCCATGATATTTCATTCGGAAGATTTCTCTTTTGCTGGCAACCTTAAGAACGAAGTTTCAGAAAAGAAAACTTCCACTGCCTTCGATAAATTTTAAGAACCATAATTTTCGTGCTTTTTCCCGAAATGGTGGAGAATTCAAGCTGCTGCACGCAAAAAATAGCTAGAAATAGGGAATTATTCGTATAATTGAAGAATTTCCTGCGACGGCATGCCACATGACTGCAGTGCCGACGCGTGGCGACATCTGGAAACGATGCGTTGCCATTAATAGCAAAAAGAAGAATAATGACATCATAAAGCATATAGAGTTTGATGCATCTCGAGGAACAATTTTTTAAAAATGTACAGGATAATTAAAATAGGTTATCTCGGTTACTACAACCATAACTGTAAAAAGGAAGATGCATAGAACTCGACACGGGCATAACAAAAAACGCAAGCAAGCCCTCGCCTCAGAGTTTCCGCCTGGCGGCCAGAAAAACATCTCTGACTTCGTGGTAAAACAAAGGTTTTCAAATGTTAGGCAAGCCTATCATTTTGGCTTTTCTCTCAGGAGACGTCCAACATCCCCTCCCCCCCTAAAGTTCCTGCACCCGCACTAACCGCGTTCATCATCTTATTTCCTTCCCGCATTCAAGCTGTCCTCCTCTGAGGCGGACAGGAACACGAATCTGGGCCAATTCGTCTCCCGTGCTGTCTTAGGTGACAGAAGGCACCCGCCTACGCCGTCCCAGCTCCGCACACTTTGCAGTGTCACCTTCAAAGCACATTTTGGTAAGTTTCAGGGCTTCTCTTGCTATTTTCTTTTTAAGTTCTTCTGTTCTCCTATTTCGTTTTACATTCTGTGGTATTAGTTTTTATTTTGTAGTTACTCTTGGAGACGGTGCTTTATTTTGTAAGCAGTATGGTCGTTGCGGCGTGCCAAAATAAAGAGAACAAAGCGTTTGCTGTTCGCATGAACACCATTACCCTTGGCTGTGCATTGTTTTTCCTGGGCGGCGTTTGTAGGACGAGCGATGGCTTCAAGCTTTCCGGTCACGCAGAAAGCCCAGCACGTTTTCTGTAGTTTACTTCTTTAAAGAAACCGTTGGACGGGTTTGTGCAAACTTTCAGCGGCCATTCAGTCGTCTACCACCAAGACTTATGGCCGCAAAACGCGGTCAGTGGCTTTGAAGCGACGTCTTTTGAGTGCCACTAAGCGGACTTTTATCGGCAGGCTTGAAATTACGCAGAAAAAAGAAAAAACGCGTTCAGAGAATGCGCTGTGCAGTTCACTCCAAAGCATTCTTTTCTGTTGCGTTTCCATTTTCAGAGCATAAATTTTCGTGTGTTTGACTATATTTGACTAGTCATACGTTAGACTAGTTCGGGACGCCGTCGCAGGGTGGCGTCGGTTTCGTGAAAAATTGGAAGCGGCATTTAAGCTCCGCCCTAAGGGTATGGCCACATATTGTAGTGGGTTAATTCCCATATATGGAGATGGTTATTCTCTACTTCCCGTTCATAGATCCCTGGGCGTCCTCATACCCTTCGTGGAGCAGTGGTGCAGCGTTTAAGCGATGCGCCCCTGCCCTGCGATGGCAGGGGCTCCCAGCGGTGGGCCTTATGCGGCTCAGGATGCTCTTCCCGAGTGCCCATTCATAAATTTAACTGCCACCTACCACGGTGGCCAGTTTCCTCGCTATCCGGTGGACAGGTTGTGATGGCGTTACAAGGTCATGTGACCTAGGTGGCCCACCTGTCTCCTCGGTTGTTCGTTGGGAACCACCTGCCAGAGCAATGGCTCTTTTTTTTTTCGCTCACAACAAAGCCGCCGACAACTCCGACAACGCCGACACCGAAATTTCTGAATAACGGGTCCTTTAACGCCAATTGGTCCGGTTTTTTCATCTTCTGATTGTTGCACGCCTTCACCCGCCTGCGTTCTTCGAGTTGGGCAGCACGCATGGTTTCCATGGTAGCTTTCGTGACTTGACGAGCCTCCTCCATCAGCCGCTTTTTTTAGCTGTACAACGCATTAGGCTTCCTAGGGTGCTTTTGGTTGTTTACGTGCCGCTGCGTTCGGCCGCTTTTTTATCGCGCTGGTTTCTCTCTGGTTTCGCCTTTTGACGGGCAAAAGTACTCGCCCGCACTTCAGCGTATTTAGCGAAAAAAAACAGGATGAACAATGATGGAGACGTCGACACAACGTGAGAAGCAACCCCGTTCGAACCCGAAGCTCCAGAGGCTGTGACGACTGCGGATTGGTTTGAGAGATCGGGAAAAGAAGCTGCTCACTTTGCGTCGAATCGTGTTCGAATCCCGTCACTCGGGGCGATAGCACAGTGAAGTTTTTTTCTGATGGATACCTTGTTTCGTTCGCTATTATCTTAGGCCTCATGCTCGGCTTCAAGTTAGCAGCGGTTTCTGACGATGTTCACCTTGGTTGGCCAGGAATGAGGACAAAACGGATTTAATGCTATAGACGTGACTTTTTGTCTTCCTGAGTTCTCTTTACGACCAAGGCACACTTTCGCCCATGATACTGATGAGAAGCCTTGGCGGGATTTCATGTAAAAAATATAATCAAAGACATTTCAATGGATAGGATAAAAAACAACAAAAACGACTGCAATGATAACTAAGGGTTGGAGAACACAAAGCGATACGTATTGGTATATGGAAGCAGTTGCAGCCATAAATTCATTTAAGAAAGTGGCGCTTGAATGGAGATTGTCAGTGCTTGTTCTGCCACCTGAACGTCTCGTTCGGAGTACTAAATTCTATATAACATAAAACAACATAGCACAACTAAGCTTTTTTTGCAAAAATACCACTTACGGAAGCTTGTGCATTGCACAGAAAAGTGCATACACGCCGAAGGGTATCTTTACTGGGGCCTGTAGTTGATCAACGCATTTACAAGCCCAGCCTCTGTGGATCACTATTATTTTTTTTTGTTTTTAGTTCCCTATACTCCGTTTCATACATAGCAGTCAACGCTGCCAAAGCTAGCGTGCCTGTTCGCGCAGGCTAACTACACACGCAAAAAGTAGTTCACCGTACAACCAAAGAGAACACAAACATATTTCGTAGCTACAAATCTTAAGTGCCATGACTGGCACCTCCTGGACTTCGGTTTACCTCTTGCGACATTTTCGTCCTGCGACTCGTCGAAATTTCGAGAAGCAAAAAGTACACGTGGCGGTATGATACGTGGTCGGTAGGGCGAATCGCTTCTACTAAATTCGCGCCCAAAAAGTAGTTCACTCTCTGTGAAAATTATGGCCAGAGAGCCCGAACACTGAGCGCCTCACAGCTTCGACCATGATCTTCAATGCTACCACATCTTTTTATACCGCTCTTTGTATTCGTCCAAACAATGCGGAGTTTCGAGAAGAACGAATGATACGTGACGGAGTAATATGGTTTCGCGGACGCACTACTTCTGCAATCTCCGCAGCGTTGCCTGCTATGTATGAAACGGAGTATAGTGAAGCAGTTAAGAAAAAAAGAAGCAGGACGATGTTTACCACCATAGACGGTTTCAAATGATTAAAGAACGGACAAGGATAAGCACCTAACATTTAATAAATTGTGCGTTACAAAATACTCCATTGTTCACAAAACATGCTTTTCTTTAGTCCTTAGTTAAACAACACCATTTGGCCGCCTCTTCGCCGAACAATTCCGCCCATGACAACTGCTATAGGCCTTCCATTTTCGCGTAATGGGCAAAACTACGAAACATGAAACTAAAAAAAATGAAGACTACCTCAATTTTCCAAGGCAACAATAATCAAAACACTGTACGCTCGTTTCAAGAGTCATCTTATCTTGTCAGGACCTCTCCACAGAGTCAGAAATTTCTTCAGATAAAAACGAGGCATATGAAACAATCACCACGCAGCTTTAACTTTTTCTCTGCTCCTACAGTAAGCCATCATCCAACAAGACAGCCTCACAACACTGAAGTCTTCTGGCGCCAACAAAGGCTTCACTGGGGCGGCTTCATAGAGAGTCAGCTTCTTCTCGACGATCACTGTGGAGCAGCAGCAGTTGTCCAGATTAACGACCCGCCTTCTCGGCCCTTAGCTCGCTGGCTGTGTGCGCGGAGTCACTCAATTGTTCTTGCCGAAAAGGATTTCCGGGCACGGAGTCTCTTCGGCCACGTTCTTGCGACGAATTTCGTTTCTTCGTCTTCTGTCTGTTTACGCTTCTTTCGTCCTCGTCAGTGTTGGCTAAAGTCGTATTTCCTGGCCTCGTTCATTTAGCCGACACATACTTGCCCATCGGATTTTACTTAATTTGTAACAGCTTGTTTTTCTCTACAAGTTTGTCATTAGCCAGTGTTGCGTGGCAGAAACAAGAGCTTCATTTGGCTGACGGTATTGGCATTGCCTCGGCCACAAAGAGATGAGCTACAGGTTCTGAAAAGAGGTCAAGAGACCTGCCTTGTCCGCAGTCTTCCGTCTGTGTACGTCGTTCGATCTGGGAGCACGTATTTGTACCGTCGCTACAGTAGACCCTCGGAAATTACGAAGTTCGGCAGTGATAATGCAATCAACGGCTCGGCTGGTTGCTCCATATTGACTTTTCCGGCTGCAGAATAGAGCCGCCGGCTCTGATAAAAGAGCGGGTAGATTGGTGAACTTCTTCTCCCTAGCCACGTTTTTCCGTTGTGTGTAAATATTTTTTGTATCTTAACATGCTTTCTTTAACGGTTCCATTTCTGCAACCTGGCAGAAAGTGGATAAAGCAGCTAGTGAGAGTTAACTAAAAGAAAAGTAACCCTAAATAGCACATACCGCGTTATGTATAATCATGCTCAGTGAAGCCTAACCTTGAATTACGTTTCCCAAAAACGGCTGGGAGAGATCTCATAGAGATTTATTTTTTTAAGTTGAATATCAAAAATTAAGGTTTCTAGGGAACAGCCGATTTATGGACTTATGTTGGCAAGCAAGCAGCGTAAGTTTAGCCAGAATCAGTTAGGTAAACGCGGCCTGACATGCTGTCCATTACTCCAAGCGTAAGTATCTTCGCAGCAGCCGACCAAAAGAGCTCTTCTGCACTTTTAACCCAATACCAGCCATTATGCACGGCTAGGTCATTGTTTTACAAAAGCCAGAACATAATCAAGTGAGTTTATTAGAATGATGACGTTTGTGTAGCCTCTGGATCCTACCTGCTTTACTGGGTAATCTTTTTTCTGGTCTCTCCTTGCCTTTTCCTCTATTGTAAATAAACGGCTAATAACTCATGACAGGCACTGCAGAGCCACATGATCCTGCATGAGCTGTAAAGAAGAAACTCCGCTGCACCATTTGGAATTCAAAGCATATAACAACAATATCCGAGAATGGCGTATTTATCTTTCCGCCATAGCCACTCGGTATTTGTTTCCATAAATAAATACCCATGAAGCTTTCACAAGTAAGCTTCAATAATTTGCTATAAAAAACATGAGCATTCTTAGCTTGATAGTTCACTCTACTTTATTTTGAATAAACGCGTGGTTGCACCTTTGCTGCTTAAGTAGCGCACACAAATGTGGCTGATTTGTCATAGAAACAAATATGGTATGTCGTACGCTTTTTGACATAAATCATGGGTATATAGTGGTGCGCTGCATTTTAGGCCGCTAAAAAACTTACGTCAACGGCACTTCACCGAAAACAATTCAGTCTGCTGTTTATCATTTGGCTGTATAACATTCTAATGGACACTTTATTCCAAATCTAATTTTTAAAAAGTTAGCGAACTATACTCAATAATTAGTGAAGAAGTGAATTAGCTTTCTATAACGAAACTAAAATGCAGCACAGCAGGCTACAAGGCTCTCCACAGCACACTCACTTGGTTTCATCAGCCTAGGGCACTCCATCTGTTTTAAAAACTTTACTACATTTCGCTGAGACACCCGGTGTAAACAACATGGTAGCAGCACCGTTATCCGACTTATTCAATTATCCGGTTATCCCGCTCATTTGCAATGGTTGTTCTGCTTGTATGTTTCGGATATGCAGGATTATAGCACAATACGAGTCGTAGGGAACAATTACAGTGGTAAACCGTGCGAAGTCACCGCTGCGGCCCCATTCAAACTTTGTTTTATAAATAAAATACACCCATACGTTCGCAACCACTGATTTCCTGGTTATTCAGGAGACTGGCAGCTTACCGTAAACAAACAGCGTCTTCATGCGATTACCCGGAACAGTGGTGAGCGCATCGGATGGCAGAGTGGTCAGACAAAAAAAAAACACTACCGCATAATCCGTCAACGATGACTACTGCTATAGCACACGAGCAGCACACACTCAAAATCCGTAGCATCAACACGAAAAGCCGACGGTCAACAGCCGCGCACAATCATCCAAAAAGGTGGTCGTGTGCCTGGCATGGGCAGGGGGAATGGGCGCATGTTTATCAACGGATCACCCAGCGTCGTCCCCATAACGCCCCTCTTCGGCTTCCGCCATATTCCAGCCTACCCTGGACTAGCGGATCGAAGCACAGCCGCAGACAAAGAGAAGAGCTTGGATTGAGGAAGCAGTCTCTGCCTCGGGCAGTCAGCGCGGGCTTTCATCCGCGCCTACTGACAAAGGAATGGCGCCATGTCGGCCGTGGTTTTGCAACCACGGAAGAAAGTGTTTTTGTTTCCGATCAACGGTTCTGTCAGTTCGTTCCTTTATACGCCAAACTCTGCTGCCATGGACAGCACACTCCCTCCTGTTGTCTTTAAATTACCTGCTACTCATATCTTGCGATGCTTGTACTGGCGTTGTTCCTCGTCTTTCTAACCCAGTTCCCGCTGTTCTCGCTTGGATTTCGGAATGAATGGCGTCTTGTGATGCTCACTCATTTCTCTGCAGGCAATAAAAACCGAAACATGGACGATACCGCGTTTTCGTAGTAGTTATCTCAGAGTGCGTCCGTCCTTTTCTCTCTCTCTCTCTCTCTCTCTCTTACGACGAGTATAGTATAGTATAGTATAGTATAGTATAGTATAGTATAGTATAGTATAGTATAGTATAGTATAGTATAGTATAGTATAGTATAGTATAGTATAGTATAGTATAGTATAGTATAGTATAGTATAGTATAGTATAGTATAGTATAGTATAGTATAGTATGAAAGAAGCCAACAGCCACAGAAACCAAGGGGCACAGGGGATTTTTTTTTTAATTTATTTATTTATTTTGTGGTGTAGATCAATTTAGAATATTACTAACATGTTATCGCTTAAAGCTAATTGATTAGAAAAGCAGAAGAAAAAACAACCACTGCCGCCGGTGGGATCCGAACCCACGACCTCCGAATTACGCGTCCGGTGCTCTACCTCTGAGCTACGGCGACGGCTGTCAAATCTTCTGCTTTCGGGGGTATTTATGTTTACAGGTAACCTAACCTTGAGAGTGTTCATCAGCGCCACCCACGTTCATAAGCGGCGGACGTAGAACGTCCTGAGTTACCGCAGGTGTGACGTAGAACGTCATCGAACGGAGAGGGTGGAAGCTGCGTGAGAACCCTCTTATGCTTCCTATGGCGTCAAGGCTGCCAGAACCGAGGCCCTCGCTAAGCAATTAAGCAAACAAGGGAAGGGGAATGAGGGGCTCGTTATAAATATGAAAGAAGCCAACAGCCACAGAAACCAAGGGGCACAGGGGATTTTTTTTTAATTTATTTATTTATTTTGTGGTGTTGATCAATTTAGAATATTACTAACATGTTATCGCTTAAAGCTAATTTATTAGAAAAGCAGAAGAAAAAACAACCACTGCCGCCGGTGGGATCCGAACCCACGACCTCCGAATTACGCGTCCGGTGCTCTACCTCTGAGCTACGGCGACGGCTGTCAAATCTTCTGCTTTCGGGGGTATTTATGTTTACAGGTAACCTAACCTTGAGAGTGTTCATCAGCGCCACCCACGTTCATAAGCGGCGGACGTAGAACGTCCTGAGTTACCGCAGGTGTGACGTAGAACGTCATCGAACGGAGAGGGTGGAAGCTGCGTGAGAACCCTCTTATGCTTCCTATGGCGTCAAGGCTGCCAGAACCGAGGCCCTCGCTAAGCAATTAAGCAAACAAGGGAAGGGGAATGAGGGGCTCGTTATAAATATGAAAGAAGCCAACAGCCACAGAAACCAAGGGGCACAGGGGATTTTTTTTTTAATTTATTTATTTATTTTGTGGTGTTGATCAATTTAGAATATTACTAACATGTTATCGCTTAAAGCTAATTGATTAGAAAAGCAGAAGAAAAAACAACCACTGCCGCCGGTGGGATCCGAACCCACGACCTCCGAATTACGCGTCCGGTGCTCTACCTCTGAGCTACGGCGACGGCTGTCAAATCTTCTGCTTTCGGGGGTATTTATGTTTACAGGTAACCTAACCTTGAGAGTGTTCATCAGCGCCACCCACGTTCATAAGCGACGGACGTAGAACGTCCTGAGTTACCGCAGGTGTGACGTAGAACGTCATCGAACGGAGAGGGTGGAAGCTGCGTGAGAACCCTCTTATGCTTCCTATGGCGTCAAGGCTGCCAGAACCGAGGCATTTAGTAATATTCTAATTTAGTAATATTAATTTAGTAATATTCTAAATTGATCAACACCACAAAATAAATAAATAAATTAAAAAAAATCCCCTGTGCCCCTTGGTTTCTGTGGCTGTTGGCTTCTTTCATATTTATAACGAGCCCCTCATTCCCCTTCCCTTGTTTGCTTAATTGCTTAGCGAGGGCCTCGGTTCTGGCAGCCTTGACGCCATAGGAAGCATAAGAGGGTTCTCACGCAGCTTCCACCCTCTCCGTTCGATGACGTTCTACGTCACACCTGCGGTAACTCAGGACGTTCTACGTCCGCCGCTTATGAACGTGGGTGGCGCTGATGAACACTCTCAAGGTTAGGTTACCTGTAAACATAAATACCCCCGAAAGCAGAAGATTTGACAGCCGTCGCCGTAGCTCAGAGGTAGAGCACCGGACGCGTAATTCGGAGGTCGTGGGTTCGGATCCCACCGGCGGCAGTGGTTGTTTTTTCTTCTGCTTTTCTAATCAATTAGCTTTAAGCGATAACATGTTAGTAATATTCTAAATTGATCAACACCACAAAATAAATAAATAAATTTAAAAAAAAATCCCCTGTGCCCCTTGGTTTCTGTGGCTGTTGGCTTCTTTCATATTTATAACGAGCCCCTCATTCCCCTTCCCTTGTTTGCTTAATAGTATAGTATAGTATAGTATAGTATAGTATAGTATAGTATAGTATAGTATAGTATAGTATAGTATAGTATAGTATAGCATAGTATAGTATAGTATAGTATAGTATGGTATAGTATAGTATAGTATGGAGTATTGTATATTCTTGGCACTATACCTGGTGAGGCACTCCGGCGAGGAGCACCACCCAAACGCAGAGTTCTGAACTAGGCGTAGCACACTCCGCGCTTTCATAACGCCGACGCCGCACTGTAATCCCCGCGGTGGCCCTACTATGTTGCCGCATTTCAACGAAATTTCCGCGTAGTGATCTCGGCAGCCACTTTCTCGTCTCTGCGCATTCACAACGCTTGACTAGTCTGAGCCTATAGTGCTGACAGCTATTTAAAATTACACATCAAAATTTTTATGCTGCTTTAAATACCGGGCAAGAGTGGCCGCCATATCCGACCACGTTCTAAGCGTGCTTATAGGAGAGCGCAAGCCAGCTTCTGTTCGAGAAACTTTAGGCAATTTCTCAAACGACTCTGCGTGCTTGCGCATGACGCAAGTTTTCCTGCGGCTTATGATGCAACACCAATGCCGTAATGAGGCGGGCGCCCATAACCGAAGGCACGAAAACAAAATAACGTCGCGAGACAGCGAAAGGAAATGCTGTACGACATGAAATCACCCCGAGGGCTCGCTCCCAGGCTTCTGTTTCCGCTATCCACTTTTTTATTGTGTCATATGGCTAAAAAAAATAAAAAACAGGCAGTGCCTACATACTAATGGACACAAATTGTTTACGGTGAAACCGGTCGACGCGAAACCACCTCTGCAGCCCTCATGTAACGGAGCCTTGCGCGTCCTGGTCTTTTTATAATAATGCCACCCAGATGTCGCAGAGAGTATATAACTCTATTTTCATATGAAATTGTTGTTGTTCCTTCAAAAAGTTCGCGTTGTCAGCAGGCCTTCATTCTTCCTCTCGTCTTTCATCTTGCAATATTTACCGCTACCTGAAGCTCCAAGCAATACAAGTGGCTGCGTTGCATTTTTCAGTGTTTGCCACAATCTGTCCATGCCTCATCAACATTTTTCTGCCGAAAGCCTACCTCCGATCAGCACACAAACGAGGTAAATCAATCACCTGCTCCGCCTTAGCGTATCCAGCTATTTTGGCGAGGATTTCTTCAAAAAAAAAAACGAAAGATGCGGAGCGTACCGATTTAAAAAGCACGAGCCTGATCGCTGATTTTAAGTCCCCAAGCAGGTGCGGCTCTGTCAAATATATTAGCCAATTATTCGGCACGCTTTGTCGAACACAGAAGAGAAACCAGCGCTGTAAATCAACCACGAGTGGAAATCAAAATAAAAAAGGAGAAAGTCATCAACAAGAACGTTACAATTTCGAATCTAAAATGGGAGATTATTGCTACCCGTTTTCTGCTCACGTTTTGATTATTTTCTTTCTTTATTTATTTTTACTATCTCGCTGCGCTCTCGGATTTCGTGGTGCCGTCGTGCGACTGCGCTTATGCATGCATAAGTTCCCACGGGTTTTTTCCGGCCAAGAAGTTCTCTCGGCGCGACAAGCATTATTCAACGTCACGGTTTCCTCCTCTTCCAAAAGCCGGAGTGAAGTAGATGAAGAAAATGGCGGTGAAATTCCGAGAAGGCACACCCTTCCCTCAAACCTTTATGCGAGGGCTCGTCACGACTTGTACGTGCCAGGAAGGACGGCAAAAAGCGCAGCAAATTGATGCGGGCGATTCCTGAGAAGCCAGCCATGATGAATCGCCCTACAAGGAGGCCGTACCACTATATGAACCTGAGGGCAGTCAGAGATAAAGAGCAAGAAACGACGAAACTTCGAGCTACTTGAACAACTTGAACGCTGGCATGTAATGCACCCGGGAACTTATCCCGGGCACCGAACTAATAAGCGACGAGGATGTTGAACAGGGTGTTGAACAGGGTGAGGATGTTGACAGGCACGGAAACCGTGCCCCAGTGCCTGTTGGCAGTAGTCAGTCAAATTTTTGCACTCCTTCTAGAGCGTTAGCTCTAATAACCGCATTGTTGTTGTTGTTGCAACTGAGAGAAGGATGAAACGGTAATTGCACGGGCCTGCCAACTGGCTCCAGCCGAGCCACCACCGATGCCATTCAACCTGAGGACATCATCATCATCATCATCGTCCGCCGAGGCGGACACTGGCTGAAAATACAGATAAGCGGTCGTAGCCTTGAAGAGAAGTTTATTGGACCCATAATTCATACAAAGGGACCACAGTCCCCCACAAAGACAAAAAAGCGACTAGTGTCGCTCGGTACAAACAATCTATGAAACAAGTACACGACGGCGACTGCTGTCGCCGTTCACATAAAATCATTCACAGCACAGAATGTTCAAAGGGTCCATAATGTCCAAGCATCGCGGGGGGAAGCACGCTCACTAAATACGATGAACGCGCACCACACACTCAATAGGGCAGGAGCCGCACCGTGACGTAGCCGCGCTTCGTCACCGCCTCCCCCTAATACCGGCATTACTCATACTCAAGGTGGAATTAATATGAAACACAAGGCCGTTCAAGTGGAACCAGTGGGTAGTACCATTGATACACAGATTGTGGACCACATAATTGGCGTAGAATGTTCGGAGTGATACCAAACGACAGCGTGTTACGGAGCATAACAGTACTAGTTGAATCGAAGCATAGCCTATCATATAAATTTGCATCGATGACCTTTAGTTCTCTAAACCATGACGTCTTGAAACTTCAAGCGTCCATTACGGTCAAACTAATTGACGTAGGACATTCGAAGTGGAGTAAAACAATTTGACGTCTTGCGCTGTATACGTTGACATCAAAAAAGTAGATACCCGGATATAACGAAGAATTTGTACCGGATATAGCGAAGATGGCTAATGACGCAATATTCGTTCCATATTGCTAACGCTCGATACTCATACGCTGCCTAAGCGTTTTGCTCTTATTTGCATACCGAGGAAGTACGGACGAGCTGAAATCCTTATCATTATTCGTCGAAAAACGTCCCCTCCTTTTTCGGCCACTAATTAGTCACAATCCAAAAAGAGAGCGCTGTTACATCAACAAGTTCGCGGTGTCAGACCCATTGATGGAAGTACTCAGAACAGGAATACGATACACGTGGCGAGAAATCGTTTGACGGTGTGCCGATGGTCAACACCTTCCTTCTAGGAACCAAAGGCAGACGAAAGTGGCGAACTGAGTGAAAATAGAGGTAGAATAACGATAAATGCTTCAGGCACAAAAACGCCTTCAACTATTTAGAGAATGTTCGCTAGACCATCGAACTTCCACGCCCATCAAAGACCAGGAAAACACAAACAAATCACATTACAGCTATCCGAGGCAAAGCTATCATACTGATTAAATTTTTTTTCAGGGAAATAACTGGCCTTCGAGAGAAACGCCATAAAGAGAAAAATAATCACTTGCATTTGAATCCCGTATGCCTCCCACATTAAGGGTCATTTTTTTTTGTCCTCTCATTTCAACATTGTTGAGTGCTTGCACTTCAGCAAAAGATGTGCTTATAGACTAACACCGTGTTTACAGACGAAGAAAAGGGGCGCTCGGGGCAGCCGTACTCGACTGGGGGTTAAAAGTGGGCTGAGCGCCCATAGGGATACATAGAAACGAATGCTTTCAAAGCACTTCGCCTGTGATGTTTTCCCTTCGTGCAGAGCAACCATGAACATCCTAGAACAGATGGTGAAAGTATGAAACGTTATTTCAAAGCCGTTGTGTTTTTAAACCAGCGCCAAACGTGCGTATGGGAGTCGCCCGCCGCTAAGTATTCGAGGCAGTACCACGACCCATTGAAACATGTCAGCAAAGCGTACTAAAATATTTTTCTCGTTTCACAGAGCACGCATGGAGGCGGTCGTTCGTTAACAGTTAGCAAGGGCTTTGAAGTCAAAGCATGCTAAGTTATTTCGAAGCAATCTTTTTAAAACGCCATGATAAATGTGTTTTGCACAGCCGGGAGACTGCCCCCAAAAAGGCGCTCTGTCCACTGGGCGTTTCCTCCAATCGTGCAAGTTTTTATGTTGTCCGACACGCTGCCAAGTACGCTACATTTGCTCTCTAATTCGCTCGTTCTAACTAAGCAGCCTAGAGACCGTTACCTGAAAAAGCAGTTCTCAAACGCCATGGCAAACACACGAAACACAACAAACGCAGTGTATAGCGACACCACCGCAGCCTATACCTCCGACCACCTCCAGCAGCTCCGGCGTTGCCGCCAGCGCCACCTATGCGTGTAATCACGGTGTGAGTCGTCTACTACAATGCGTGGTTTGTTTATCGTGCTGTTGGAGCACTGTCTTCTATGTAAACCTTTCTATCGCTAAAACGGCAGTGTTTGCGAGGGAACGTATCGCGTGCGAGAAATGTCAAACTACGCGAGAAGCTTGCGAAATTTTAGGAACCACCCGCTGATTTTGGCAACCACTCTTTTGAAGGGGGGGGGGGGGGGGGGGGGGGGCTTTACAAAACACATTTATTGTGGCGTTTAAAAAAAATAGCTCCGAAAGGACGTAGCAAGCTTTGTCACACTCTTCCTCAAAGCGCTCGCCAACTGTTACGAAACAGCCACCTCCATGGGTACTCTCTGAAACGAGAAAAATATTTCTGAAAGTTTTGCTTGTATGAGTTTCTATAAGCCACACTTCCGCGTGTATCCTCAGCCGGGAATCATCCCTGTGCGCACATAACGTAGTGTTTTAAAAATAGACCGCCTTAGAATTGACGTTTCATATTTTCACAATGTGTTCTAGGAAGAACTTGGTTGTTCTTCACGAAGGGACGACATTATAGACGCGCTGTGGAACCTGAAAACTGCTTTGAAAACTTTTGTTGATGTGTATTCCTATGGGTTCGAACCATACTTTTCACCTCCAGTCGTCCCAGCCGGTTATAGCAGCCCACCACATCTTAAGTCACAGATAGGTGTTGGTCTATATTAGTGCTACACACACAAAAAAAAGGAGTCCGTCAGTGTTTTCTTGAATCGTTTCCGAATGACCTCGAGTGACTGTTAGTGCTAGCGCTGGTGGCACTGAAACGAGCAAATCGTGTACTAATATATCTCGCCCGTAGCATCCAACTTTCATATGAAAAGCACATAGACGGGGAGACTGAATTATATCTTGCAGTGTAATTAGGAAGAGGAACCAGGTAATGCACCAGAAGAGGGTCTACGAGCCAGAAAGAAGTAGTATGAATTCCCGAAGAGCCAAGTGTGCATATCGAAGGCCCACATTAGAGTTTAAAACATTCGCCGCCAATCCTTCCACAGTTCATTCGAGGGGACAAATTGGTTTCGTATGTGTTTTATTTAGGCCACCGTCTGCTAGGCGTGAGACACATTTGAATTTTTCATGTTTTCGTGGGAGCTGGTTAGCTATAGAGCGCATGCCATAGTATCTGATGTGATCCCGTGTTGTCGGAAAGAAACTTTTACCCCGTAATGCACTCTAGCACCAGGCATTCATCCTGATGTTTTGGTAGAGTCACAAAATACATCGGAGACAAAGTAATTTAAATATATTACGCAGGAACAGCTCTTGCGTGTTGGCAGCGATACCATTCCCTCAGCATCAATGTTTGTAAAGTGTGGTAGCTCTCGACGCAACGTCGCATGTGTTTCTGTACTCGCTTCGTCCTCTTCAACATTCTCAAGTGCAGAGCGCTGCTTCGACACACGTGCGCTACAGGCAGAGGCAGCCGCTTCAGCGACCCGGGCCTTCACATCAGCGCCTCCAGCAGCCATTATTTCGGTTAACGGGTTGTTGTATTGTAAATTTCTTATTTCTTTTGTAGCCTAACTTTAAAAGCAAGCTTTACACAGCCTGCTTTTGGCATATAATATGTTCCATCACGACAAAATGCCTGCTCCAGGTCTAAATTATTTTTCGCGCAAGTACGGCTTAATTTTTGTAGAGCAGCTTACAGAGAAGATTCTTCACCGCGCTGCCAGAAGTTACATTTGGTGAGAATTCGATCGAATCTGGTCCGGTCATGACGCACGTCAGAAGATGAGAGCTGAAACATGACGTTTCGCAACCCTAACAGGCTCCTTATACATCTGCTTCCACGAGTCCCTCGAAAGAAGGGAGAAAATAACAAAAACAAAAATAACACCATAAAACACGACCAGCCACTCTCGTTCAAAACCTGGGCGAGCAAACCAAATTAAGGCCCAGTACAACCTCGAAACTTGATGCTGTGTCGTAATAAAGTTCTTTTTCACTCCATGCCGAGATGGTATTTTTCACCGATAGGAAACACGCCAGTAACATGAAAAGAAAATCCCTAAATTTTAACTATACCTTCTTGTTAATTCCTGTCAACTTACTTCACCTCCAGTTTCCTCTTCACGCCTGCTTCATGCGAGCCACGGCGCTTCATCCGGACTTAACCCAAGGATTTACTTGTTCGCAAAGAATACTAATATGGCAGGTTTTCGCAATACAGATAAGAACTTTTCCGGCTGCGCACAAAAAAAAAAATTTAGTGGACGCTTAGGAAATGACCAGCCTGGTTCGGCGATAGTGCAAGGATCTCGCCGGGCTCGACAAGCAGGACATAACACTACCACACATGTTCCACACACGAACTGGCATTGATGACTCGTGTTATTTCACATCTCGTCGCTTGAACCTGGCACGCACCGCTAGTTCACAGAGCGCCACCGGGCCTGCTAAATTTAGAAGCGGAACTCTTCTCGTGCCCACGACAACAGTCGTCATGCCGACAAGATCGTGCCGACAAGTTCCTAAAGCTATGGCGTTAAAAAAAATATCTCAGTCGTAAGAGATGAACACTAAAGGAAGAAATATATGACGTCGCAGTCTCACATGACGCCTCAAACGAGCCAGACTGTATTATTTATTTATTTATTTATTTACAATACCCCTAAGGGCCCTCGTGCGAGGGTATTACATAGGGGGGGGGGGGGGGATACAAGCATAAAGATATGGCACAGGAATTTGAACAAAATACACGTAATAATGAATTAAAACTAGTAATGTACACAAATAATAACAACAAACAACGCAGAATAAAATACTCAGTAAATGCACACGATATGGATACGGATACGAATCGCTGCAGTCTTTAACAACTATCTCATGAACACACGTCCGAAATCTCTGCTGCAACGAAAGGAATGTGCAGAAGTAGAAGAGTTCATTGACGGTGCTGGCAGTAACAGCAGAAAAATGGTCGGCGCAGACACGCTGATGGTGTTGACAAGCCTAGCTCGTGCATTGATGACGGCATATATTAAGCTCGCATGCGTGTCGGACGCCGGCGGGACAAGGGTTCACAAGATACAGACATGGCCTAAAGACAAATAGCGGTCGGGTCGCGCTGAAGCGCCTTCCTTCAGCTTGACTCTCTCGATTTCCTTTCCTTCTCGCTTTCTCCCCGCCTCGTAATCAATCTCAATCTGTCTGACAGAGTCTCTACAAATTCAAAAGCGTGCTCTAAGAGTGTTTTCTTTTCAGCATTTTTTTTTATCTAACGGAATTGTTAAAGCCTCTCACGTTCAAACGGTGATATACTAGAATACCGGCACATCGCCGTTCTAGAAAAAGCAAGACTACCAGTCATTCCAAAATAGAACAGATATGTATCTAAAGGTCTGAGTGAAGAGGTAAATCAACATATGATAGACTGAAATTATATTTATGTTTCAGCTTCTACAATAGAAGTAAGAGCGACGTGACGTCAAAAATTTGAGTGAGGCATTCTCTTGGCAATGTAAATATTCGGGCTTGTTAATTTTTTTTCACGTTCACAGGTGCTGCGCGAATGCAGAGTACAGAATGAATACCTCAGTTCGCAATAAGCGTCCAGTAATGACTCGTGAAAATCTTCGCTAAGTTGGGAACAGTCTGCAAAGAAAGAAAGAAAGAAAGAAAGAAAGAAAGAAAGAAAGAAAGAAAGAAAGAAAGAGAAAGAAAGAAAGAAATGAAGAAAGAAAGAAAGGAAGAAAGAAAGAAAGAAAGAAAGAGAGAAAGGAAGAAAGAAAGAAAGAAAGAGAGAAAGAAATAAGGAAAGAAAGAAAGAAAGAAAGAAAGAAAAGAAGGAAGAAAGGAGGAAAGAAGGGATGAAAGAAAGAAGGAAAGAAGGAAGGAAAGAAAGAAGGAAAGAAAGAAAGAAAGAAAGAAAGAAAGAAAGAAAGAAAGAAAGGAAGAAGGAAAAAAAGAAAGAAAGAAAGAAAGAGAGAAAGAAAGGAAGAAAGAAAGAGAGGAAGAGAGAAAGAAAGAAAGAAGGAAGGAAGGAAGGAAGGAAGGAAGGAAGGAAGGAAGGAAGGAAGGAAGGAAGGAAGGAAGGAAGGAAAGAAAGAAAGAAAGAAAGAAAGAAAGAAAGAAGGAAGGAGAGAAAGAAAGAAAGAAAGAAAGGAAGAAAGGAAGAAAGAAAGAAAGAAAGAAAGAAAGAAAGAAAGAAAGAGAGAAAGAAAGAAAGAAAGTTAAGAAAGAAAGGAAGAAAGAAAGGAAGGAAGGAAGGAAGAAAGGAAGAAAGCAAAAAAGGAAAGAAAGAAAGAAAGAGAGAAAGAAAGATAAGAAAGAAAGAAAGAAAGAAAGAAAGAAAGAAAGAAAGAAAGAAAGAAAGAAAGAAAGAAAGAAAGAAAGAAAGAAAGAAAGAAAGAAAGAAAGAAAGAAAGAAAGAAAGAAAGAAAGAAAGAAAGAAAGAAAGAAAGAAAGAAAGAAAGAAAGAAAGAAAGAAAGAAAGAAAGAAAGAAAGAAAGAAAGAAAGAGGAAGAACTAGAGACGGCCAGAAAAAAGTCACCATTGGAAGATGAGCTATTTGAGCTGACTTTCTGACAACGACAATCTGAACTTACACAAGCATCACCTGTGCAGTTATTCTACTGGCCTCTGCTACTTCCCGCGTAAGGCGATCTTAAAGCCTGCTCAGTATGGCGTACTTATCCAATGGCAAAAACAGCGCGCGTGGCAGTGCGCTTGGAGTCATCCCTCACGGCTTCGTGCCTCGTTGAAACTGCGTCCCTTTGACGCAGCGCCCCGTTCGGCCGCTGCAGCGGCCGAACGACTAGGGGACAGAAGTGGTGTACTCCACGCGGCGGGAGCCGGAGCAACTAAAAACTGCGTTGCAACGCCATCTAGAGGCGACATCTGGGATCGAGACAGCCAATGCTTTACCTCTATTATCAGCAGGCACGTCGCATGGCTTGTTTCAATGTTTCGTGCTTTACCTCGCCGAAATGCCCCAGTTTTCCGTTTCTCCGGTTCCCGCCGGGTGGAGTATACCACTTTTGTCCCCAATAGTACATCGCACGAATGGGCTGTCGTATCAACAATCGTTTACGAGAGCACAACTACACAGAGACACGAAAATGTGAGGGATGACTCTCAGCGTTGTCACACGTGCAGCTCTTCACGTTTATTAGGTAAACACGCCATACTGTGCAGACATAAAGATCGGCTTACAATGAAAGTAGCAGAGGCCAACCAAATAGCATGCCCAGATGATGCAGTGTCTTTGCCGAGGACAGAAAATCTTAAATTTCTATGTCGATAATAATGTCTTGGTATTACATTTTTCTTTATTCATTTTTCTCCTACTTATGTCTGTCGCCCCCGACGACTGTCACAGTACACACTTTAAACACGCGCTTCCAAATTGAACCTTTTGAAATCCAGAGCTGTATATATGTGTAAGTGTCATTTTACTTTTTGACCTGCTTGACTGTGCTGCTTGTTAAGGATTCCCTCCGGTAACATAGTCTTTATGTATCCTTTCACACTATACACACTTCGTGTTCTAAATTCAGTGTGCTATGTATTACTAGAGCAACTTTTCCCGCCAGCCACTGCGTCGCTTGCCTCGTCGCATTTAAAATAAAGTATATTGAATTTTTATAGCCTCTCAGGGGCCTTTGCGGGTGCAGAGAAAAGAACCTATGGAGATGCAATGAGGACCAGACTAGGAGCCGAATTCTTTCATGAGCTGCGCGCTTGGAAATTCCGCTATCGCGGCGCACGCGCGGGTTTCGAAGTGAGTTGCTCTTCTTTTCATGGCTTGAAATATTTTTAACATTTAAAAAACGAGTCAAAACATCGGGACAAATCATCTCAAACCATACGTTACTGGTCATTCAATATGATATAATAAATTTATATTAAATTTAATACACAAGAGATTTCAAAATAAAACTGCCGGATCAATCGTGTGAGAGACACTTGAAACTTATTTGGGAGATGTGTGCTAATTTTATACCTTGTGAAAATTTTCAATTGAACTTCTGTAAATGCGTGGGGAAAAGTGAAAAAAAAAATTGCCTTGCTTCAGATGGTTAACAATAAACTTAGTTTTGCGCCCTCTTTTGACGTACTCTAGTAAACTTTTTGAAGCATGGATGAAGTTAAGTCCACTAACACACTTATTTTATGCGTACGAGCGTAAAATATATCTACTACCACCTAGGATTCTCGAACATATGCTTGAATGCATGTCACAATGGCGCATCGGTATGTAAACCACGGCAATCTGCGCTTAAATTTATATAACGCACATTTAATTTCTTTTTAAACAGGAAGGTTATTTTCTAGCCGCATATTGTGGCTTGAGCCATATAAAGTAGTAAATTGAACCAAAGTTGTTATTGTGGTTCACATGTTAGGAATACAGGGAATTTTCTTTGCACAAGCACCCACCAAATCTTCAATTGTAGTCGACTAAATACACTGCATTCCCGTTTCATGAGGGAAACATGCATGGAAACGAAAACAGGAATTGATTCTTTTTGTGACTCCGAACGGCATAAGGGTCCATCAGTTCCGGCGAGCGCATGCAGTCCGCTTCCCGTCTCGTTCAAAACCGCTCCCAAGTGAAATGTTCATGGCAAGCGCGGTAAAGGTTTTAGTGCAGGAACACAGCACCTTAAGCTTGCAAGCCGAGGCGTAAAAGATACCGTATTTATGCTATTTTCTTACGACAAGCCTGTGAGCGAAATACAGAGACATCACTTTTACGGCCTTCGTGTCCGACGTAAGAAAGGAACGGGGACCGGCGTCGCTGCTTTGATTCGTATTTGTTCGGGGTCTGAAACGCTGGCCCGTTTCAGCCTTGCATAATGCTTCTGCCTGTGCGCAGTCAAGTTACGAAAGGACGTAAGAGGTTCATGACAAAAAAAAAAATAAAAAAGTAAGTGTGCAAACAGCGATCCCAAGCGTGCAAAATCGTAGGCACTGGGCAGTCATTCTTTTCTTCCTTATAGCGTTTACCCTCCCCCCACCCCCCGCCCCCCTTCCTTTTTTTTGAGAAGAAAAAAAGAATTCAGATATTGGTGAAAGCACTCACATGGAATGCGACATGATCTACGAATTTTTCACTTGGTCTGTTGTTCTGCTCGGACATCTCAGAATCTCACTCTTTTAAATATCTGTTTTTGATTCAATATCTTTTTAAACAAGCTGAGATTTACGATCGCCTTTAACGAAAGCCTTTGTGAAAGAAAGGTAAAAAACTAGCACAGAACTTTTGTCTTCGGTTAAGGTATTCTCCTACCGACGTCATCAAACTCGCGTTAGCTATGCGTGCTAGTCCAGAAAAAAAAACGCTTTTCCTGCTTCGATTCTTATCGTTCGCGCAACACGGACGTACTCTCTCACTAGGTGCCACTTTATTGCTCATCCAAGCTGCGTTTTTGATGACACTCAGTCCAAAGGCATTGGCTGAGGTCAGGGATTTCGGGCTTCTCACTTTCTACTTCAGTGAAAAGAGTTTAGCACTTTTGTTTTTGTTAAACGCCAAACAAATAAAAGAAGGCGCATGCTCGTCTAGCGATGCAAAAAAGATGCACTGGAAATTTCTAGACATTTCTTTTGCGGTTCGCAAGAAACTTTAAAGGTCAGGTTTCAAGTTAAACATCACACCGGCGCCTATAGTGTCGTGTCCTCGGCTTAGCAGTTTGCTTTAATTAAGATTACCTGGTTAAGCTAAAATTGGTAACTTAGAATGACTTCATCGAAATGGTCACGTCTTTCGCACTTTTGCGCAATGCTGGGTGTTAAGTCCGACCGAGAGTCATTACGCTCGGTGAGGGCCTCATTGTGACGCAATGCCCCCGAGACACAAAAGTGGACACGCATTCGATCAATCTTCTCGCTGTGCCTGAGGCTAAAAAAAGTAGCACGCCTTAGGTTCTCGAAGCGGTTGATGGACAACTGAGACCGCCGAACGGTTAATTAAATGTGGCTACGTCTTAATAGAGCCTGTCGTCAGATCCCGTTGAATTAGAGATAGGTGAACGGGTAGGGCCAGCGAATGCGCTTTGTTTCCGTTAATCCGAGTTCATCCTACTCAGCATGTCTAGAAGACAGGAAACAAAACATGTAAGTTCATTTGTTTTACGTGAACCTAGCCGTTGACTAACGACTGCCCCGAGAGAAATAGCGCATAGAAATCTATAGTTGCACCGAATCACATGCATCGAGTGCTTCACATTACGTGAATAAATTCCCCAGAATAAATTACTTAATGGATAGCAAGAAAAAATGATCCCAATTGCTCCAAGTCAGCATCGATAATAATGTTTGCGTGTCTAACAGTGTGTGTTTGTTGCAGCATAAGTAAGTAAGGAAATAAGTAAGTTGCATAAGTAAGTTTGTTGCAGCTTTTTCATTGCCTTGTTATCGTTTGAGGCGCCATTACTTAGCACACAACTCGGACGGTAATGCTGCTAAGATTAAAGCGTGACGAAGCCATTATCGGTCCGATTCACTATTACTCACACCATCCGGATGATTGCTTGACTTAAGAAAACGGTACTGCTATTTTAATGTTGCTTCAAGATAAAATCATTTTTTTTTTTGCATTTTTACCCAGTTTGTTCTCTTCAGCAACCTTTAAGCACGGCACGAAACGTTTAAAAGCGACCATGCAGAATCAAGCCGTTTTAGCATGCATGGGCGTTTCTGAAAGCATGAAAGCTTAGACTACAAAGGAAAATCTATTTTTTATCTTTAACTTGCTCAGAGCTGCGTCAGCCAATTTGTCGTCCTTCCTCATGTAACTTACATCCGAGGGAGTAGCCGTTAATGTTGGCGCAAACTAAGCTGCCCTGGTTGGTTGCGGTCTAAAATCAAAGGCGTTTTCCAGCAGAAGACAACGCAAAAATTCATTGAGTAGGAAAGCGCTGTAGAAGACTTTCGCGTTTCCAGCGTCTGTCTTGCATAAGTATGCAGGCCTTCGTCTGCTTACTGATGCAAAATGCCTGTTTTTTAGACTATACAAGCGAATTCAGATGGTTTCTTGTCATAAAAACAATAAATCACAGCAAGCGGAGATGGGCACAAGAAAAAATTGAATGACGTACGAACGTTTATTTGATATTTCTGAGGAATTTTGCGAGTGGTATTATTCTTAATCAGAAGCAGGTGTTTTCTGCTTACAGATATTGTGCAGTCCGAAAAAATACACGTACAAACGCTAGCATGCAACAGTACTGATAACTGAGTTCATATTCATGTGAATTATCGCTTCAATGTCTGGCGCGAAACAAAAATTACGTTTTTCATTGAAGAGAACTCGCTCGCTTTCTGTAGAATTGAGAAAAAAAAGGAAATTGCTTCCCTGAACTTTAACATCTATAATGTAATGAATAATATGCCTTATATCTACTTTAAATTTGAACTTCAAGCGGTGGTGGTCAGTAAATGCCGACTATGTGCGAAGAAGCGCACTTCTGTAATACGACTAGCGTTTGAAAAAACCGTTCCCTTCTCTTACTACATTGGAGAATTACGTACTTTATTTAGTGAACGGTGGAAGAGCACCAGGTGGTCACGCATAAATTGCAACTTGATTTAGTGTACCCGCATAGGGATTGACTAGTTGATTCGTTTCAAAAGCCAGAGCGATTGCAAAGTACTTCTCGAGTAATACTTTGGCAGGAGGAGCGACAAATAACTTCGATACGCAGAAAGCACGAAATTAATCACGGGAGTCGGCCTTACCTATGATCAGAATCCTTCGTCTACTCGATGCCACAAAGGAGAAGGGAATGGCACCAACGTAATCCGCTTGGGATGACCTACGACGACTTCATGCCCGGCTCCAGTCTCCGAGATAGATGCGGTCAGAGAAACAGAAGCCCAGCGAGCCAAGCTGTTGAGGCAGGAAGAAAGCAGTGCGCTATAAATATAAGCACGGAAACGTCACTTTGTACAGCTCCACAAATGGGGCATACAAATGGCAAGGTTGCGACGTCACAGGCAGTGCGCTACTTCGAAGACGTAACGATCAAGAGAAGAATGAACGCGAACGTCAGGCAGCGCGTAGAAGCTATCAAGGCTTATTGCTTCTTTGCTGAAATGAGCATTTTTGAGCACGTGCGGCCCGGTGCTGCAAGTTGCAAGAACGACTCGTAATACTTAGCTGTGTTTCATAATCTTGGTTTGTAGCTTACTGTGGCCAATACAGCGACCAAAATTTTTTGCTACAACTGTCGTTTATTGGGCTGTTCTGTGCGCGACAAACTAACCCTAGCCAGATCCCATAACGAGAATGAAACGTTGTCAAATCAGACAAAATTTACAATGGTTTCTCCAGATTCTCTACAAAAAATTAAGGGCAACTATTTATAGTTGTAATGTAAGATGATGGTGACGATAGTGAATTTGAGTGGCGCAAGTGCTCCTTTGGTCGAAGAGCACCATGTCACAGGCTTTGGTTTTGGCTTATGGGTGTTTAACGTCCCAAAACGACTCAGGTCATGAGACACGCCGTAGTGAAGGGCTCCGGAATTTTCGACCACCTGGAGTTCTTTAACGTGCACTGACATCGCACAGGGTACTTGTCTTTAGATAAGGTAGTGTCAGAGATCCATTTTCAAAGCATTTAACCCCCCCCCCCCCCCCCCCGAGTCAAATTCTCATTCCGGATAGAAAAGTGAAAAATAAAGATAAGAGTAAACCTGCACCCAGTCAGAGGTTATGACAAGCATAAGCCAATAAAACAGATGTAATAAGGAAAAGCGCTCAAAAATAAATTATAGAAAAAGCCAATGGAAGAAAAATAAGGGAGTACAAAAAAAAATGTCCAAAGGCAGAGGCCCGCGAGGGTAGTGACGCCCGGCACGAGAGTCGATTGGCTTAAGGAAAAGGCAAGGTTAAGTCGAGCGTGTCCGAGTAGAGCAGAAGTGCTGAGTGGTGGCCGAGAGCATTGCACCACAGACAATCCGAGCACCAGGCCAAGGGAAAGCTTGTACCTGTGTGCATCACCGGTGGATAGCCGGCCGCACTGAGGTTCGCACCTCGCAGCTCCCGCATGCGATAATAGTAAAAAGAAAAAGAACGCAGCTGGTCCGCAGTAAACACTGCTTTTCTACGCGTAAGAGGAACACTGACAATGGAAACTTGAAGTACTGCGGCTTCTCAGGCAAGGAAGAAGTCTGCGCTGAGACGAATAGGGCACTTTGTGACTTCCCTGAGGTGGGCATCTTAAGCTTATCTGACATGAGCTCTGCTGTGACTCCTCACGTAAAACTCTTTGAGCCCACCGCGGTGGCTCAGTGGTTATGGCACTCGGCTGCTGACCCAAAAGATGCGGTTTCCATCCCAGCCGCGGCGGTCGAATTTCTATGAAGGCGAAATTCTAGAGGCCCCTGTACAGTGCGATGTCGGTGCAGGTTAAGGAACTCCAGGGGGTCGAAATTTCCGGAGCCCTACACTACGGCGTCCCGCATAGCCTGAGTTGCTTCGGAACGTTAAACATTCATAAAGCATAAACCATAAAACTCCTGGCAGAAGCGCCGCATCCAGCCAGACCACAGACATTAAGAGCTCGCAAGAATAAGGAAGACCGCATGTGGGAGGTGCAGGGTTCGATCCCCTGTGCGGCCGGGTACACACCGGTGGTACATTGGATACAAGCTTCCTCTTGCTGGTGCTCGGCTTATTTAGGGTGCAGTGCCTGGGAAATGGGTCTGTGACTCCACCTTTAGCAAACGAAAATACTTTGTGCTATGACACCCTTTCACTGCAGATGCCCTTGCGCCATAAAAATTCACTATCTATCATCAGAATAGGGAATGCTTCCAGATACTCGTAAGTACGCAGGATGAACTTGCGCCGCTTCGTATGTCACATTTCTCTGGCATGCGCTTCGATTGTGCGCGAAGAAAGTGAATTCTTTTGCTAAATCCTGCTGACAAGCAGTTGTAATAAACACTGGCCAGCAAAGTCAACATGGCATTACACAAAGTGTGCGATTCCCAATGCACTAAGTATTTTCGAGCATACCCCCGCTTTGTTGGCCTCTCATACACCAACGCAGCTATAGCGTTCACGCAATACAATCACGACGCCGCTAAACTGTGTGTCCAGCGCATCAAGGAGGGGACCAGCCATAAGGTCCCTTTTTTATTTACTAAAGCAGTTTTCGGCAAACACTTCCTCAAATGCTTGCCGCGGAGGGTTGACTGCAATGGCGCCTCGATGGTTGCCATCTGTTAAGAGCCCCCACTGGCAGTGCGAATAAAGCTAAACACATGCAGCCATGACAGCTGCACAATGCATGTAACCATCGCAGCTACTATTGCTCCGCCAATCTCCTTCTACTATGCTACTTATGTGTAATGGCACGTTTTTTAGGCAATAGTATCACACACCTCGCGTAATTCTAACAGTGCGCGCAATTCAGAAGAAAAAAAACATCAAATAGATTGCTGCAAGATTCTTCGAAAGAGCTTGCGAGCTGCGATACACTAGCACAGCATCACCATACAATATGACGCCCATACTGAAGACGGTGGTCAGGAAGAAGCAAACTGAATGAGCCTTCACTGTCCTGAGTGTTTCTCAGCATTTTCGTGTGTGTCTTTTATGCGCTATTATTTCTTCCAGAAGCTGCGTACTATCTCGCCCGACTAAAAGTTTTGTTAAACTTTCGTAGAATGGCGACGGAAGTGACTTTTATAACTTTTTTATAGACGACGTTTCCAGGTTAGGAGAAGGACACTCTTCTATTTACCTCCTACTTCTCTTCGCTTAGCGACATGTGATAGAGGAATATTTTTTATACATAAAAATCTTTCAAGCAACTTTTATTAGTGGCAGGCAGGAAATTCACTCAACATTCAAAAATGACACTTAAACCTCTTGAAGTTGTAACTCAATCAAAAAGAACTGATGCCCGTCGAACATCTAAGTCACCTTTACGGCCATTGTTAACACTTATGTACGTGCTTTCTATCAGATTAACTACGCAGTCCAAAGAGTTATGAGAAAAGTTACACCTGCATGGTTAAACGAGGTTGCCGAACTGTCTTCCGCTAATGATTTGAGCGTTATTTTAACTCCGGCTACAAGGCTTCAAAGATAGCACGGCGTCCACTATCATACTTAGCTTCATATTTTACGAATCCTTTGGTGTACTTAAAGCTCAATGAATGTCGCAGTAAATAAATACTAAGAATAGGCTGAACCTTCCATCCTCATTCCCAAGTTTTCAAATGTAATTCGGTCGTAAACTGGGGTTTTATAATTTCACTTTTTTGCTTGACCCTATTCACCAAACTTCATTTCGAGCTAGAGTAAATATTTGTTAGCACACAGCTCGTTAGTTTAAGAATATGTTGAAACCGACGAACAAGTTTAATCTCATCACTGCTGCCCGTAGACATTTTTTTTTTCTGACATGACACTATGCAAACATGCCTTCGTAACAGCGTTTCTCATTACTGGTACCTGCCTCGTTCCCCCAATTTTATCCCGCTCCAGTTTTGCAAAGCCGGAAATTGCTGACTGTGCCTGGTCTGGTATTAACCTACAACCTGCCAGCGTCTTCATTTTCTCCCGACGCGTTTGGGAAACGAAAGTGCAAAAACTGCAAAGATAAAACACTAAAAAAAAATTTTTTTTAATGTGATGAAGTCAACCTTAGTCGTGACGCTTTCTTTTTGTGCTTGCGGTTTCCCAGCCAAGGATACCCTTAGCAACAATGACACCAGGTACACTGACTTGTTTGATGAGCAGCGTCATACACTGGCGTGTAGAGGCAAGTAAAAACAAAAGAAAAGAAAAAACAAATTTAGCGGCTTGAAGCAAAAGCTCAAACATTAGCTAATACATTAACCTGTATATCGTGGCACCAAAATTTACTGAATGGACGTTTCTAGCAAACGCATTATTTGATCTCAGAACTGTGAGTACAACCTCTCTTCTAATTTTTTTCCCGCGTTCTCGACGTCTTTTTCGTTTACAGTATGGATATGGCTAGAAACATTAGGATAAGTTTCGTTTCCCGACTTTTAGTGGATATTAGGATCTAACATTTCGTTTCTATATTTTACGAGCCCAAAATCTTCACATCCTTCGAAACCACTTACACCAGGGAGCGCTATTAACAAACAAAAACTGAAAAAAAAAGAAATGTTTTTTTAATATAATGTTGCGCTGTACAGCACTGGAAGTAGAACATCTACCTAGTCACTGCTTTCATTTAGTGAGCTCGCCCTGGCTGGAACATGAGCACTGAAGCCCGCGTCAATCGCTAGAGCAACGACGGAGGCTAGCTGGTTTATATGTTTCAAAGATATCCACCATAGCGGAGGACCACCTCTTAAAGATAACGTAATAGTAGCTAAAGCCTGTATTTCTCTCCGTCGCCACTTTTTGTTGCGCTTAAGTCGTGATCCTTAAATACTGCGCGCTTGTTGGGAACAGCGTTAATCGCTGATTGCCTTCTATTTTTTACTCTTTACTTCTTCCACGAAAGCGTAGTTTAACTAAGCCGTAGACTAGTATAGCCAGTAATTTCGCATTTAATCTGCCTCTTTCGGATCATTTCATGGTATTAACGTAAACATGGCTGCCATGCAACGAAGCTACGACGCTGCCATGGTGAAGCTTACCGTAAACCTTACCGTAGTGACTAAGGTGTAGAAATCGCAGTTATCAGGAATTTTATACGTTAACCGCAACATGCACAGTGAAGAAGGGAAAGGAGAGGAACCCCTGAAGAGAAGGAAGACGCAGTAAATGTCTCCCTCTTATTAGGCACCGTAAACTATGCCCCTATTTTTGTCGCCGAATTCCTGGCCATTGAGTTGGCCTTAATAAAGATTCCCTGCAGTATCACTCAGGTTATCGCACTTTCAGAATGCCTTTCTGTCTTGACAGCGCTCGAAAAATCGAGGGATACTCCTATGAGCCGTTTCCTTCAATTTTTTATTCCACCACATATTACCGAAGTACGCTAGCTTTCACTGGGTCCCTGGGCACTGTAGCATTGTTTCTATTGAGAGGGCTAATTTTTTAGCAAAGACCGCCCTTGGTGGACATATATATATTGCCCCGTTCATCCCAAATACTGTCTACTTTACGCGCACGCGTCCAACTATTCCAGCGTCTCCACTCCTTGAGCCATGAGCCTCCTGCAGCGGATTTTCACAACCTGGCATTGCCTTGGAGTGTGCGGATGTGCAGTTCAAGGCAGTGTGAGGTGTCCATGACCCTCTTGCGCTGCAAAATACCGCGGCTAAATCTTTATTTACGTCGATCGGGGTTATCTATGACCAACCTTTGTGAATCTTGTGGAAAAATTGAATCCATCAGGTAGATTGAATCAGGTAGATTCAAATGAAGAAAATTGAATCAAGAAAACTGAATCAAGTAGATTCCTCTGCTAGAATGAGAATTCACTACTTTTTTTCGTATTTTTCGTACAACTTCTGGTCTAAGCCGCAAAGTTGTCCAAAAACTGCACTCCTTGTACATGAGTGCGTTTGTATCCGCTATGCACCCTGGCAAATCCCCCGCCGTGGGTATATGCCATTGAGCCTGAGGACATCATCATGATCATCACTGTAAACCTCATCGTTGGGAAAGGTGTAGAGGTGATGAAACTGGGACAGGAAGAGACAATATCAGAGATAGGGACCGTGCATAGCATAGAGCGTGAGTAAATCCAACGAGCATGCACCCATGTCCATGGTGCCACTGCACCCCAAATGCCCTAAGACTGCAGGCGACGCTGCAGGCATGCTCAGTGAGCGTGGTGAGCCCACGCAATTCTAAGCCTGTCAACGCGATCAGTGCAGCTCTAACTGCTGCACGTACTATCCAGATCACATTTAGCGTGAACACAGCAGCACGTGGCGTCACATACCATCAGTGCACTCTAAAGGAGCCGCAGAGAACCAGAGTACAAGCGCACTGCATGTCTAACGAACTGCGTAGGTAAACTGGTTTTTCAAACATTTTAGAATGCACTCACAGAACGCCAGGCTGAACGTTTCCACGTTTACGTTAACTACGATAACGATAGTATGTTTAGCGGTTTAAATATTAGCCGTGGTCACACTGTCGCTCTCAGGGTGCGCTAAGGAAGCTATGGACAACGGGGGTGCCTCAAGCTAGCGCGCCTTATCTGCCTCTCCAAGATCCCTACGTAGAGGGTGGAACACGGGGTGTGAAGCGTGTGACACGCTTAGGCCGGGCGCTTGTCGTGACGACAGGCAGGGCATAAAGAGAAATGCAGCCTAAGACGAATTCATAGTTCAGTACAGGCTTAACCAACTCGAACTAAACTACGCTGACACGGTTTATTTCGCAAGAAGGCTGCAAGGAGTAGATGAGGTTAGCTAACCGAAAGATTCCTCTATCCTGCACCGTCAACCTGATTGCAGACAAGTGACCGTAGCACTGGGAAAAATTTATTGCTCCGTTTGGAGGAAACGAAACGATGACCTTTGAATCGCTGTACGTTCAATTTCCCAAGCTTCCCTGTTCTTTCTGCCTGGGAGCGGAGTAATAACTTCAGCGCACCTCAGGGACTAAGGTAATAAAACAGTTGCCTGTGCTTAGGTTATGGCTACGTTCACACGTAAGAAAGGCGCAGGCGCTTGTAACTACATGTGGCGTCATGAACAGTCAGCGCTAAATGAAACGCGAGCAAGACAACGAAAATGGAAACTCCAAAACTAGAAAATTTTAGCTGAAGGATAATGAATGGTAGTACGAGAAGTTTTTCATTTGGATGGTGATGAGAGGACTGGATGAAAGTTTTAATGAACGCGGCCTGTTTTTCTTCTACACAACCTAATATTTTAGTGTTTTTGTGTGCAGATTTCAGTTATCCTGTTCGCACTTCATTCGACGTTCATAATACATTTATACAAAATTGATTCTACTTTGCTGCATCGCCGTGCAAGCCAAGCCTATATTGAGCATAGCTATCTGTTAATAGGTATTTGTTAATTCGAGAAACTTAGTTGTTTGAGTCCTGAACATAATCGACACAAGACTTAAGTAGTATAGTTCACGCATAGACTATACGCCAAAATTCGTCTTTCGCAAGTGACACCACCGACGAACCTATATCATCTTCATCGGCCTGAACCAGGAGATAAGAAATAACATATAATATCCACTTCTTTCATCAAAGACGGTGCTAAAATGGGTTTCCAACACAGTGGTATCAGATTCTCCAGAGTGAAGTCAGCACTTTGGGAAATTTATCATCACACTTGTAACTAATTTACTTTGCTTCGTAGAGTTACAGCGCAACTCAATGCCTAGCTCACAATTAATTGTTGTTGAAGAGACAAACAACCATGTGTGAACTACGTTAGAAGTAGCGCCGTAACTCACAAAGCCGAAGTAAGATAGTTTCAGACGTAGCTTAATAATACCCGCTCTACGTAATCTAGCGGAACTGCTAAGTATCAGTGTTTTTTACTGCGAAGTTCTAACGTCGACCATCCTTCCCAGAAATGTGACGTCTGTTGAAGTGAAGCCTTCAGACCAAGCGAGGAGCCTCCGCACTGCTGAAGCACACTCCCACCAGCCACCTTCCCACCGTACCTTCTTACACGGGGAGCTGCCCACCCACCAACCTCCATCCTCGATACACCACCCCACCCCACACCACCGCCGACCCTCACCCTCCTGAAGCATCATCCACCACTAATCGCACAGCTCTGCCGTCCAGAAGCGCCTCCGACAAGCAACCCGCCTACATCCACCCTTCACAAGGCTTCCATGCATTGGATGCCCAGGAGCGCAACGAAAGAAGCGACATCGACATCGAATCCAAAGACACAGTGGGAGAACCAGCTTCTCTTCAGAAGCGCCACCCTCCAGCCACCTTGCCCAGCCACCCCTTTAGCTGGGGGCTGGCCACACAGCCAACGCCACCCCTCAACCACCTCCTCCAGCAAAACTATTTCGAGTTTGTGAATCGCCCGTTTTGTATAAGAGTATACAGTAGAGTAAAAAGTATCAAAGTAATCATTGAGGGTAAGTCCAGTTGCTTTCTCTGAACTTATAGTATGCTCGAACTATTCGAAATGTTGTGTAATATATGTACTTCATCTCTTAATGCATACGTTAAGATTTCGCAGTCATGGCCATAGTCTTTCCCAAGTAAACAAAATTTCGCCGAATTTTTTTTTTTTGCGGTTCAGTCACACATCATGGTGTCCACGAAAGGCCTGAATATGTTTTCAATAAACAAAGCAGCATGAAATTGTGGTTTTTAATTGCAAAACGATAACTTGTACTCTAATTTTTCGGTAAAGCAGAAACGTGGTTTCGTAGTTTGTATACAGCGCTTCGTTGCTGCCTTAAAAAATGTGTGGCTGGCGCCTCATATGGTTTACTAGTTACAACAGCGAAGTCCCAACAAGGCTTATTCGTTACATTTCTACCAAACAAAGCTGCCCGTAAGCCTGCGCGAATATATTTAAAGAACATAAACCGGCTCCCTACCCTGCAGATTAATGACTTCTTCGAGCTCACAAAAGATTCTTTCTTTCTATAGTTTTGTCTACGAAGTAAGTATTGGCAATAAATCGCATTCTTGTACGTCTAAAATAAACATTTCGCACTCCAAACAAAGCGGAGCCTTAGACAAAATACAAAATCTTCTCTTTTTTTTTTGCAGGCATTGCATTTTCTTTTTTTTTCATTTCTGTCGGCAGCACTGAAATATCTCAGAGCCAGACGATGCGGACAACTTTGAGGAACGCCAGTGCTATACACGGAGCTTTTCAGTTACTCTCAATTTGCTCCTGTAAGGAAAAAAAGATAGAAGAGGAAAGTCATATGAATAGGAACGACTGGATAAGTAAGTGGATTTCTTCCCACCAAGTAATTACCATACCGAAATAGACGCAGTTTCAGGCGTATCTCCCTAATGACATGTACGCACATGTACGCCTTAAGCCATCGCACTCCCGTCATATTTAATTTCTTCTTTATTTATCCTTTACCCACAGCGCCAGTTTGCCATTAGAGGGGGGGGGGGGGGGGGGACATATATGGCGTAACACATAAATGCAGGTAAATGACTAAATGACAAAAAAAACAGGAAAGCAAGAAAGCGGCACAGTCACCTACAAAACAAACAACAGAGAAGAATAACAAACATCGACTCAGTACGCACGTACAGTCGAACCTCGTTATAACGAAACGGTTTATAACGAAATAACACATATAATGAAGGAATGACGATTCCCCTTGAAAGCTGGGTGAACACAGGCTACAACGAAACTAAAGCTGCCATTAGAAGTAATCGCAGGGCTCGTTCAAATTTGTTATAACGAGGCTCAACTGTATATGCCGAAGTAATGCTGAAAGAGCTTCAGATGTGCAGTTCACCTAAAAAATGTACTTTAAAGGAGAAACAAAACATCAATGTATCAAACTGGTAAATGCAGTGGTATCGCTACATAAAACTCTAAATATGCATTTCACGCAAGTATTCACACTCTCCCTATGCATCGCGGAATAGCTGTCCACAAACACTGTCAGCCGCAGCAGCGTTCCTTTCCTATTAAGCGTGTCCCTTCGAAGACTCAGCGCTTCGCGCCCGTGACACTTCCGCTTCGCGAACGGCGCGAAACAGGATTATAGTTCGGATCATTTTCTCGATAGCGCGCTTACTCGTTAGTTACCCTGTCACGAGGCCTGACGTTGCAACGATGTTGAGACGAGGTGGGAGTGGAGAGGGACACATTTCTCTCCTTGCTCTGCGCCTGCAAGTGCATCGCATGAGTGCATGGCGAAAAACGAGAGCTCGCACCCTACTAACAACACAGCTTGGGATTTTAATCAAGGGACAACGACACCTCCACAGGGACAGATATGGGAACTTGACAAACATTGCTTGCTAATGAGGTTCGCTCTTCATTTGACACGCTGCGATTCAGTAATTGCAATGTGCGAAAAATGGCAGTGTGCCTTCCGTAAGTACAAACTCTGGCTTGAGCAACGTGAATGAAATTAAACTACGTTCTCTTCTGATTTGTTTTTCTTCAGCACGTTTTTTTGTGTTCTTATTTATGTATAGAATTCACTAAATGCACTGAAATCTTTATGACTCGCCACCTCTGCCAATAACCTGAGCGAAAATGCGACAATAAAATCCTTCCCAGTTCAGGCAGTTAAATCATGTCACAAATGCGCAGCGAGCCCTGTTGGCCAACTTTTTCAAGGCCGCTGATGACATGATTCACAGGCTAGTGCACATAATCCTGTAACCGAATTAGTTTCTAGAGGAACATAATTTATCTTCAAGCATTTGTGTGGTTAATCTTCAATCTGCCACCGTTCAAACAGCCACAGTTCAATCATTGCTGTCTGTAAGCAAATCAAGCATATCTTCTTTTCATATCTTTTTCAAAGCCTTACTTCGAAGGCATCTAATGCTGAAGTGCTAGCACCGAGCTTTTATTGCACGCTGTTGTTGCTGTCTACACTGATTTAGACAAATAAAATTTCGAACTGCATGGCTCCAAACTCTCGCTCTCGAATCTTTTTGTTTTTGATACTCAGTGGCATAAACGTTCTGAGAGTCCAAACACGTGGGATCGATTTCCAGCCGCAGCGGCCGCGTATAGCCTAGATAGCAAAGAAATACAAAAAGGTGATTTTGTTGTGCAATGTCAGTTCACTTATTTGTCGCAATAAGTGAATGTAGAGAGGGGAAATTGTGTTCCTTGTTTCGTAGAGATTTTATACCGGTGCTGAAAAACACGATAATACCATTGCTTTTTGCACACCATTTGCGTCTGCAGCTATGAAGGTTTAAAATAAGAAAGTTCAGCAGCTACAGTTTTAGAAGCATTTTAACACCTCAGGAATAACGAGGATGGTTCTATATTGACACAGCCTAAAACTAAACAATAATAGAAGGCCATCGACATTTTCCTACAAGAGAAATCTCTTTTGCCATTTATTCTCTGACTTCCAATGCGACTTCAATTTACCATTTTGTGGAACGGATTCCGTCCTATTACGACGCGGTACCACAGTCGCCTTTCAATTTCGCCCTCCACACACCATCGAGGCAGCGTCTAGTGAGCGGCACAAGAACCTCCCCCGAGATTACAGCTCGGCTGCTGAGAGCACGAGTGTTTTTCTCTCGCACCACAACTCGCCTCGATGACCAAGAGCGAGGCCCCTGACAAAATTAATAAAGGCCCTGGTGCCAGAGACATAGTAATGGAACCATTTTTTTTATTTATTCGTGCGCGTTCTTCCGCTATTCAATGTCTTTTTCTTTTTGCTATTCCTACTTCTTCCAGTGCAGCAGCATTGCCGAGCAACAGTCGAGGGCATTGCACTAGACAGCAGTGATGTGTCGCGAAAGTGACAAAGCCCGTACACTGATCAGTAAAGCCTCGGCGAAATTGACGCAGAGAGGCGGCAAAGAAAAAAAGGGAACACTGCATGGAGACCGAGAACCGGTCGGCGAAAACCCAATTAACAACGAGCGAAAAGAGTTGGCCTGAAGTTCTGTGATCGCTTGCCTAGTCCGGGACAGGCACCACGGGCTAATTTCGGAGCCTCTCTCCCTTCTTCACACTCTCTCCCCTACCCCGTCTCCAGCTGCGTCTACACGCCACTGTGCTCAGGCCCGCGGTGCGTATTTGCTTTCTGCGAATTTCTTCTTTCTCCGGCGTGTATACTGTAAAGTTGCTCAGCCATCTCCCAAAACTTCTGTGATCTCTACGCTCGCATGATCATCTTCTTGTTTTCCTTATTTTTGTCCCTCGTAGTTCACTTTACGGCCCCTTTTTTTGCTTTGTTTGTTGAAATCTTTTCTTAGCTATAGTTTGCAGAAGCCTCGCCAAAAACAGCTCCGAAGATATTTGCTCAGCAGTGATGAAAGATCAAGGCGATAAGAAACTGAGGCAGATATTCTTAGCTGTGCTCTTGTTTCCGCTTTCTCCGTTGTTACTAGGAGATTGCATTAGGCTTCCGTCAGTCCCTTCATCTAATTTTGTTATTTTTTATTATGTGGAAATTTACTTCGTATGTACCAATTACAAAAGCGCCAGACTCAAATTTTTGGTGCAAACACTGTCGAAGAGTATAAGGCACGGCTCGAAAAATTGTGGTGGTTTTTACCCTTCGGCGATACATTTATTACAGCTTTGATACTCGTCACTGGCTGATCTTGAAGGCGACCATTTTATTCCCTGCCTTTTGTTTGGTCCTGCATTAGTGCGCATTATGAACGCTGTCTCTGGGCGCAGGCAGAACAGCAACGCCGTTGACACACAAGATAGGTTTGGTTTGGTTTATTGGGTTTAACGTCCCAAAGCGACTCAGGCTATGAGAGACGCCTTAGTGGAGGGCTCCGGAAATTTCGACCACCTGGGGTTCTTTAACGCGCACTGACATCGCACAGTACACGGGCCTCTAGAATTTGTCCTCCAAAGAAATTCAACCGCCGCGGCCGGGATCGAACAAGATAGGCAACGCAAATATATAGACACTATTTGGTCACTGAATGGTTAAATTGAAATAATTGTCCCTTCCTAAATTTTACAAAGTTGTCCCATGTTCCGAATTTTTACTTTCTCTCCACATTGCCTTCGTCACAAATGTTTCTTCTTGTAGCTAAAAGCCTGAAATAACATGCACCTCAGAAAGTTTTAAAAAACTCAGGGACTATCAGTGCACATCCTATACAGAAATGACAGTGTGACACGCCGTATCTGTTCTCTACTGTCCTCCTCACCCTCGGCCAACCGAGGCTTCACATGCCAACGAAAACACCAGACACTCTTCGTGATAATTGTTGCTTTAATGCTAAAGCACTCTAAAAAACACCATGTGAACCAGGTCATTCATTCATATTTTCTTATAGCCAGCAGTTAAACTTTCTTTTCGAGAGTGCCTTTAGCCGTAAAATTCTGCATCAGCAAACTGCGCTCAAGAACTGAAACTGCCAACGCCGCAGAAAGGGTGCCTCTGATTTGTTCAGTTTTCGCTATATAGTTCAAACCCACCGCCGGCCGTGTATTCTATATCCAAGTTTGCATGCCGTATTTTCTTTGTTGTATACCCCGTTAGCTTTATGAATTTAAATTTTCGTTTCTACATTTACTTAAACAGTTCTGGTTTCAGTCGACTTAATATAGCCTGAACGGCCACTTCATTGTTGTTATGTACAGTATTGAAAGCAAACAATGATCTTGAATGGCTTTCAAAGACCGAAGATTTATAATCCAAAATGAACTGTCGTACACAGAAATGGAATAAAGCAAGCCTTTAGGAGCAGTAGTCATGAGTTTCTTTCTTCGAAAAAGTGACTGTGACGATGGTTTCAATTGGAGCAAAGCTTTCAAACAGCGGCAGTTTCCTGCCGCGCGAACCATGTTTCAGCGGAAGTCTCCGTGGGCCGTTATAAACGCTCACCACAGCCCACATGTGCTTTGTCGAAAGGAAAAGAAGGAATCAAATAAAAAGCAGTTCTTTGAAAGCATTCGAAACCTGTAGAAGACATCAAGAAAGATAAGAGAAACATTGGGACGAGGGTAACAGAAAGAGGGCACCGTCTGAGTCCCCTGTCTCGACCATTTGATGGCCGAAGAGCTGCTTAGTAAAGGGAGTGATGCCAACGCTGTAAATCTAGGTGCCATCAAAAAAAAAATTCGAACTGGAGTGGGGAGCTTTTCTCTGTCGGCTGGGTTTTGGGCTTTGTTTCTTTACTTGTAAAGAAGTCATTTAGGCTTCAATATTCATGCCTGGCTAAGCGTCTGGCTCATGTAAACGAAACAAAACGGTATAGCCTGCACATTCAAATTCTGTAACGTCACCCAAGCTCAATATGCGCCTGTTTTTCTGTATTTTAGTAGTATTGTTTTTGGAGAATGTCTGGGCTCCCATCGCATCAGTCATCATTACAGCACGTTAAACGCTTTAGACAAGAAGACGGCAATAACATCTCGTGACGAACGTAACCTGAACTCCTTCCACTTCATCTTTTCTCGTGCTGGCTTGAGTCAACGTAAAACGGCAAAGACGCTAACGTAGTCATTCCACATCACATCACGCCGACCTCAACTGCCCTTCTAAGCAAACACTTTATCCACTTTCACTCTTTTACACCACAGGTTATCTTCACTGCTCGGTGCATGCTTTCAGCAATGATGTCTCATCTTAATTTCCACTGTGCCATCAACAACGCCCCTCTGTTCTTGAAGGCGCGTCCGGTTCGACCACGTTTAGCTTCCACATTTCAGAAAACGCCTGATAAAACTTCGATAAAATGAAACTTTTAAATGAGAAAAACAGTGTTCGCAACTATGTGTGGCATCTGACTTAAAGGGCAGCTGCAGCACTTTTTGAGAATTTCGCGATATTCAAGGATTCAAATCTATATAGGCTTTAGGCAAAGCATGCCAAGTGTTTTTGCACTAGCATCTAAAATAACGACGTAACCGACGATTGAATTTTGCGCTTCTCCTCAATGCACCGGAGGAGTGCAGAAAAATTCAGCGTCACGTCACGGAAGGTATGATTTCAAATTACCGTTGTCGTCAGCCACATCCTACCCCGACTCGTTAGACGCTGCCAAACAACTCTCGGCAGGGTTTGCCTTCGGTAGCGTTGCTTTTTTTCCTTAAAAGCAGGCGTTTGTGCGTTGGAAATGCACCGATACCAACGATTACGTCATCATGCGCCCCCCACTTGGCGTTGTGCGCTGCGGAGAAGCTTGAAGGACGTCCGGAATATAATCGGCGATTACTTCCCTATTTCAAGTGATAGCCCAAAAAGACTTCGCATATTTTACCTGCAAGTTTCAAACATTCCTATGCAGTTTCCCTGTAAACCACGATAACATGCCCGCGATAAGTAGTACTGGTTTTGTTCGGTTGATCAAGCCATTGAAAGCTGTGGTAAGAAAAACATTTGTAAACGTTCACCAGACTCTCAAATCGAGCGTGATATACGAAGGCCAAGTTCAGCCGAAGCACTCTCGCTACTACCCTGTATGCTACCTCAGGCGGTGAACACACATTGTTAAACGGGGCAACGTTTCAAGTTGTAATGTACTGCCAGTGACCCCGATTAAAATTGTTTGTGTCGAAACATGAACAACCATTACTAGTTTAATTGCATGTGCCTGCAGTTATAATGTCACCAGCAATGGTGTCGATTTAAGCAAACCAAGGGTACGTGAAGAGGACCCGTTTGAAATCAAAGCCAAGATATATTCCAGGTCGGAAAGAAAAAGAACAAAAGGAATATTAGCTGAAGTAATTATTCTTCATCTAATAATTACAATCGCCTTCCTTAAGCTTATGACCTGTGCCTATACATAATGTTTATATAAAACCGTGTACGCTTCTATTAATTATTTCTTGCTAAAGCGTCACCAATAGGTTGCGAAAAACAGGAGAAAACAATATAACCGACAGAAATATTTCCGCTGTTGTTTCCGAAATAAATTACGTGCTAAGAGCAACGTTATTTACCACTGTCGTCAGCACTCGGCCGGCATTCGAGAGAATAGGCTTAACAACCCTCCAAGCTGGTGCCAGCTTGGCAAAAATCAAAGACGCGCTAGTATTCTCCAACTAGAAGCAAGGGCTTGCTAATTAGCTTAACATCGACCGGGTGTCGTTCCGGCCATTACCAAGCTAAAACAAACGTTCCTGTCTCACCCAGCTTTCCTGCTCTGAGCTCCTTTGTTTCTATCTCATTCTTTTTTTTTTTCTTGCATTGCCACGTTACATCATTGGGGCTTGCCGTCATGCCACAGGTTTCCAGACGCGTTGTGTCAATTCAAAAACAATGAAACGCACAGTGCTGTTCTCGCACCACTCGTGTGGACTCGTTTGCAGCTTCGTCAATCTGTTAGCGTCTCAGCGCTGGAAAGGTGACAACGCACTTGTTTTCACGTCGGGTTTCGCTTGTGCAGAGCTCACCTCTCCCACAAGGCCGCTTGCAGCAACGGCGCCCTGCATGTGACAGGCGGTTTGGCACTGGCGGCGCTTAGGCGGCTAAAGCTTCTCTTCGAAATGGCTCCGACGGCATTATGGCACGCAGCCCTATTCTTGTCCTGGTAACAAAACCTGGCAGCCCTCGCCAACGAATGAAGTTCGTCTGCGACGAACCAGTTTCTTGATTTCCTAGGTTGGAACGAATCTGTCCTTTGAAACACTTTGATTTCAGAGTTTTTGTAACGCTTCCTGGCTGTCTGCACCATCCCAGGAGATTATTCCGGCAGTGATTATACTATCAGCGTCAATTGAAACGCGAACAAGCCAATTGAAACGCGAACAGCACAACTCGCAGATATTATACTAGGGAGGCAAAATACATGAGCAGTAGATTTTCCCATCGAAGCAGAAAAGATCGCTCTTCTGAAGTGCTAATAGCCCGCGCCTGTATTTCATCCCCAGCCTCTAATATGCATGATTTTTTGTGCTCGTGTTTCAGGCGTTTTGTTCGCATTTCATTTGACGCTGATAGTACATGACGGCGCAATGTGTCGCTTTGCAACTTCTCCTTCAAGGCTTTCAAACAAAACTGACATGTTTTTTCTCGTTCGTCGGTGTAAAAGGAGAGCCTAAATACGAAAACAGCAGGAAAAACGATTCACAATATACAGAAACTTCTTGAAAGTTTTGCACCATGCACTCCATATACTATTTTCTCTCGTTTCCGTCAGTTTTATTGTGAGATCGCGCCTCTGTTTTTAAAATAACCTTAGCGTGCGAAAAACGGAATCGCATTTGCTTTCTTAGCCTGCATCAGCTATTCTCGTCGGGCCGACGAGAAAAGCTGGTGCAGGCTAGGAAAGCAAATGCGATTCCGTTTTTCGCACGCTAAGGCCCGACGAGCCGCTCTCTTTTTTAGACTAAAAGCGTGCGTTGAGACAAACAGAAATCTGAGCTCCTGTATTTTATGTCGACCCGTGGCACAGAATTCCGCTTCGCCTCAGAAGCGAGCAGTTAAATCTGGCGCGGCTACAAACGATGAGCTAAAGGCGGGAACTTGGTTTCCGCTCGCAGTCGCACGAATTCCGAGCTCAACGATGAAAGCGAATGACGCTAGTTCTTTAAAATGTATCTGATAAAACCAAAACGCCGATGAGCTCATGACGTGCGATGAATGTTCGATACTTGAGCCTGTGTTCCGGTCAGGGTGGGCGGGGGCATTAAAGGAGTGGATACTGTTTTCTTTACAATTTACGTGCACTCGCTCAACATGCGTCAAGAAAACCCTCCGGCGACGAGGTAACTTATAATCAAACGCAACCCAATGGCAGGATGTATTCTAACATTTTTCTTTCATGAATTGAAACTTCGATTTTTTAAGAAGTTGTCAAATTTAATTTAATTTACGGTGGCATGATGACCAAATTTGTATGCAAGAAAAGTTTAAGCGTTTGTATATTTTGGTGATGAGAGAAAGGTCTGTCGCTGTTTTGTCGTAAGGCAGTCCCGTTAGCCTGTCACTAGCGTTCGCAATTTTAGCTATCTTCGAACTTTCGGACTCACCGGGGACAGACGCGGTAATTGTCGAATGAAACAATTTCGTTAAAGAAAAAAGTAAACAGAAACGGAATGAGCATGCTATGTACCACCAGAACATGTTGCAACGTAACGCGATTTTCTTCAAAATCATATCAGTGCACCAAAAAAATAGAACGTGTAGTTAATTAAGAAGACTGGTTAGTTTTTATAGAATTTAGCGTCCCAAAAGCCAGTCATGCTACGAGCTCCGGATAATTTCAACCACCTGAGGTTCTTCAACGTGCACTGGCGTTGCGCAGTACACGCACCTCTAGCATTTCGTCTCCAGCGAAATGCGACCGCCGCGGCCTGTATCAAACCCGCCTCTATTCAATAGCCGAGCACCATAACCACTGATGTGGTGGTGAAAAACTTTAATCAAAGAGAGCTTGAGGGTAAAAAAAAAAGAGAGAGAGAGAGAGAGAGAGAAAAGGCAGGGAGGTTAACCAGGCGATGCCCAGTTGGCTACCCTACACTTGGGGAGGGGAACAAAGGGGAAAAAAGGAAAAAGAGCGGCAAAGAAATGAGTCTGTCAAGTGTCCATCGACCACTATGTCACAGGGACAGAGGGCGCGCACATAAAACTTAGATTATAGGCGGGAATGCAACCCCGAGTCCCTTAGGAAATTCAGGAGCGCTTTCACCGCTTTCCGTTGTCTGGAAGGTTGCGTCCAAGGCCCCAGAACGTTAGACTCTGTTAAAGGACGCGAGTCCAAGCGGAGCAGAGAAGCAACTAGGCAACCGCGCTCTTGCTCAAAACGAGGGCAGTCGGTATCCTTAGTCCGGGACACCGCATGACGAGGCCCCGTCTCGCGCCCGCTTGACCAGAGCCCTTTGGGACTCCAGTGTGGAGCAGTTGAGGAGGGCAGTCTCCCATGCCTCTCGGGTGGGGGTGGGGGAGGGGGGAAGGTGAGGATTCTGAGTACATGCCCACACCATGTGAAAGATATCACAGGTCTCCCCACAGTGCGGGCAGCGCCCATCTGTGTTCGGGTCGAAGTGTTTTGCTATTGCAGGACAGAGAAGGGTTCCTGTCTGCAGGCGCCGCAAAGTTCGCTCCTCCGCCTTACTCAGCCCCTTGGCAGGTGCCGGGTAGAGACGGTGGCTGTCGCAATAACAAATTAGGATTTCGCGGAACCGCAGAAGCGGTTTATGAGCTTCTGAGCCATGAGAGCTAGGATGAGGAGCCCGGTGTGTGAGCGCTCGGGCGGCCGCATCAGCGGCCTCATTGCCTCGTAGACCCTGGTGGCCAGGAGCCCAGATCACTTTTGTGCGAGTTGGATCGGCGAGAGCGCGTCTTAGAATTTGCGAGGCAAGAGGTGATATTTCGCCTGCAAGATAATGTTCACAGGCCCGGCCAGAGTCTGTGATAACCGTTTTCGATTTTGGATCGGCGGCAGCGGGAGCTATTGCGACTTCCTCCGCTCGTGTTGAATTTGGGGCCCGAAAAGATAGCCCATCGACATTCATTCCCCGGTGGACTACGGCAGCCGTGAAGAATCCCGCTGGCGAGGGCCCTGTGATGTCCACGTAATAGACGCCCTCTTTATAGCCATATTGCCTCTCAAGCGTGCGAACCCGCGCTTGTCGTCTGCCTTCATGTGAAGCCATGTCCATGTTACGCGGGAGCGGAGCGACCAAGAGCATGTGGCGCCACAGCACCGGGATGTTCTCCGTCCCCTCTGGTATGCAATAACCACTGAGCTACAGTAGCGGCTCATTAAGAAGAGGTTTCTAACAATTTCTGGACTGGTATAAAGGAAAGCAGAAAAGTAGGAAGAACACACTGTAGTAGAGCGGCAAGCTGGGCTAGTTGTTGGATCTTGGGCATCGGCGCGCGTCTTGTCCACTTCTGTTTCTGCTGTTTGTGTTTTCTAGCGCAGTAACCACATTTTCCGGGAGAACACACAATCTCGCAGAAATTGGAGCTTGTGACTTTCGTAGCATCTCGGGCAAGAGCCCCGCCGCGGTGGCTCAGTGGTTACGGCGCTCGGCTGCTGGCCCGAAAGACGCCGGTTCGATCCGGGCCGCGGCGGCTGCATTTCGATGGAATAGAAATTCTAGAGGCCTATGCACTGTGCGATGTCAGTGCGCGTTAAAGAACCTCATGGGAGGTCGAAATTTCCGGAGCCCTTCATTACGGCGTCCCTCATAGCTTAAGTTGCTTTGGGACGTAAAACTTCCATAAATCAAACCAAACATTCTCGGCCAAGAGCGTCCTCTTCGGACAGCAGGGTGGTGCCAATAAAAGATTTAAGAGCTGAGCATCGCTGTGGACATCATGCAAAGATCGACACGATGCGGGCGGCAAACTTTCTTGTTAGTGCGGCTTGGCATTCTCATACGACGAATACTGTGTAAAACCACAACAAAATAGTGAGTTCTAGAGTTGGTAATTAAGAACTGGAGCATTTATTTAGGCATCCTCATCTATCATTAATATCGTTTTATGCCCTGAGGCAATCACCATCGCTTAAAAAAAACTGGAGCATTTGCAGTTTTAGCATTACGTTTTGTGCTATGCAACGAAAGCTATGCCACTGCAAAACAAAAAGAAAAGAGCAAGATTTTAAATAGAGATTTTAATACAAGATTTTAAATACTTGGGGTACAAAATTCTGCTCGACCTCGTGCAACCCCACCATGGTGCAAAAATTGGCCGATCACGGGACGTTCTCACGTCATCCTAGGTCGTGTGACCTCCACGCGTGATTGCTAGCAAATTGCCCACCAGGGCAGGTGGCAGTTAATGTAATTATTTGTTGCGAGAGGTTGCTCGGAAATAGCAATCTTCGTTCAAAAGCACCATGAATAGCAGCCCCTCCATTTACAGGGCAGTGCCGCACAGCTTAACTGCTGCACCCCTATGCCAGCAGTGCTATGAGGACTCGCAAGGATCTATGAACGTAAATTAGATGATGACCAATTAAGCACATATGGGCATTAACCCCTTAACGCTATCACGCCGTCTCTTAAGGTGGAGATTAAGTGCCGCCCCAATTTTTGTTTTCTCGTAGTAGTTACTGAATAAATGACAGATCTTTTCATGCTAGACATGCGCGAGGGTAGCGAGGTACAATAGTATCTAACTAAGTGATGTGGTGGAATGCCCGGGTAGAGCAGGATGAAAAGAGCACTGTTGTTGAGAGAACGTATCATGTACATAACTTCAGTCCCAGGGCTAGGCTTGCAGCTCAGAGAGGCTGGAAAAGAAAACATCTCTGACCATTTACGGAGGTGAACACGTACACGCGACGCATGAAAATTCCTATGGTGTCACATTACCAAATGCCACCCCCATAAAGTGGCTAAGAGCAATCACGGCAGTCAGGAACTCGTCCCGGGCTTCTTTCTTGTTCCTTTTTCTTTTTGTTTAATGCGGCGCAACAGAAAAAAATGATGCACTGATGTAAAAAAAGAGCAAAAACCTATCTTGCGAGGTTTTACGCTTTGTGTACGCTGACTACTAGCGGACAGGGAATAAGTTACCACGGAGCAGCTTCCAGTTTCTTTATTCGGTTCAGTGATTCTGAAAACTGGAGAGCGACTTGATCGTTTAAAATAGCTTTGAGTGAAATGAGACGAAAAATATTTTGGACACTAGCTCAAAGAAAGGATATTGAGGTCTCCCAATGCGACAGCCGAACATGCAAGGAACAAATAAAGAGGGAAACTACAAACAGGCCTCTCCACTTTCCCCCTATCCTTTCCTAATCGCTCTCCACTTTTCGTTATTTTTTCTGCCAGTCACAATGGCAAAGTAGCGACGTAATGATGAAGGGCGGTTGGACAATCTGCTGTCTTCATCGAAGCGATTAGACTCCTGAAAAATAAATCTCTGTTCTTCAGTCACTAACGACTGCGACAGAAAGGATGATAAAGCTGCAGAAATAAGCGGAGATGGAGCTTGAAAATTCTGTCATTAGCGAGGTAACTGCTGCGCTTTACTCCTCTGTTGCACGAAATCGTTTTGGGATCTGGTGCTTACTAATTGGAGGCCCAACTTCTAGACAGAGTTTAATGAAGCATTTCATCGATGTTCGATATTTCTACAGAACAGAAGGCTCAGCATAACTTTTAGAGCGAGAAAAATATATATATTTGTTGTTTTTTGTTGAACATGGGGGCCGTAAACAAATCGTCGCTGAGAAATTTGCCCATTTGATTGAAGAAGAAATAATGGCTTATTTGTGAATTATAGGGTCCTATTCAGTTAGCTCTCTCTAGGACTGAGGCAGCAGTCGAAATGCAGCGGATACGTGCGTGCGCACGCACGCTTCCCGTGTGCGCATGCGCGTGACCGCAATGAAAGGGAAGACCTCCGCTGTGACAGCCTAGGCAGATATGCTGAAATCTCAGCTATCAGGAGCCGAAAAACCAAGCAGCAGGCCGATGAGAATCTTATGCCCATCAGAAAACCAGCGGGTGCCCGGCGGCACTGGGGATCGCACCAAGCACCTCCCGAATACGAGGCGGGCGCTTTGATTCCTTCGACGAATCGCGTAGAAGAATATCCGCTTCGCTACTTAAAATTTTCGAATATTCGCACAGCTCTACCCATTTCAGCAAGATGAGGTGTTGGGCAAATTGGTTCATTGTAGCGTAAAGATGGGTTACGCAAAAGGTACAGTCACATGGAGGAAGACGGTACATGCGCTTGTCTCGTCTTCTTTCATGTGACTGTCCCTTTTGTGCAACCAATCTTTACGCTACCCATTTGATTTGGTTTTCCAACGGAAGCGAAATGCAAACGCGCCGTGTGATCAGATTTCGAGGCTGGTTTAAAACCTCAAAGTGGCCGAAACTGATCTGAAGCCTTCCACTACAGCACAGGAGAAATTCGAGAGATAAAAACCTTTATTTCTTTACTTTTTACGCAGGTATCAGAACAAGTTTGTAAATTAAAGACAACCCCATAACGCTGAAAAACAACGATGCGCTGGATCAATGCTGTCGAACAGGAGTACAATACGAGACGCTCCCTAGCCTCTTAGAGCTCTCTTTTCAGTTATGTTCACGTTAGTCTATTCGTTTTTCCTTCTGCACCAATAGTTCCTTCTTGAAAAACTGTCATAATTTCTCCAAAAGAAAAAATTCTAAGAATTGGGGCCACAATATTGCCTGCCAAGACCTCTGACCCTTCACCGCAAAAGAATAAATGTTTGAGCTAGTTGGCGCTTCACAGAACCTAGCAACAGTTCGGAATTTCAGACGCGTACGGAAGTCCATGCTTTCAGTTCCGTGTCTTGAGTCTTTCCGTGTCGTGTGAAGTATACTATGGTTTTCCGCCCCTTGGCTTCAATTTTGCGCAGCTTGTTAGTACCGTGTTTTCTGCACTATAGTTCACATCCAGTTTATAGTCAGCAGGCACAAATTTCTGCTGAAAAGATGTTTTTTAGATTTTCCGCAAACAGTATGCAACAGGCGGGCAAAAATGTTAATGTCAGGCAGTAAAGCCCTCAGCCTTCTATTAGACCGCATAGAAGTCCGCTCACATCCGTGTATACTTCTTTTGTCCACGTCACATTTTTCCTCGCTGCTCGGTTCCACTTTACTGCTTGAGAACGCCCGACTACACTGAGCTCAAATGCTGCCTTGAAGGCTCTTCGCCTTTTCCGAGCCCCCGCAGATATTCATCCAGGACTGAGCAGAACCTGGCGTTATTCATCGAGGTTTTCCGCATGTTGTCTCAAATCCAAACACTGAAAAGCATCCATCGCAAGCAGCATTCGCTTGCGTACTGAACCTGATTTTGCTCCGTGATTTAGAGCGGTGAAAATGTCGCATTCACACTCATGCCACTTTTTTTTTTTACTTTTACAGCCACGCTAGGCTTCTTAGGCTGTGACAAAAGGTATTAAAAAAATTAAATCATGTACAGTCCACACCCACAGATGGTCTACAACACGCGAATCTTCAGCTTTTAAACGTGTTGAGTCAGTGGAGAAAATGCCGTAATTGCTGCTGACCTCTTGCCAGTAACGGGTACAACAGATATGACCATGTTTACTTGCAAAATTAATAGTTATGATCACTTGCGTAGCATCATGATAGCTGTTATAAACAAATGTAATGAACTTATCATGGTGACTTATCGTGGCCAAGGCTGGCTGGAGCTGGTATGATTGAATTTGAAATACTCCTAGCGTGCAATACATTTACTTCCCAGAACTTATCAGGCATGTGTGGAAAAAACAGTCACAAATGTAGTTTAAGATAAATAAAAATTGCAGGCGACACTTGAGCTCTGCCTTAAGTATATGACGTTATAGCGTTAATGGATTAATGCCCATATATGCGGAATCGGTCATTCTCGAATTTACATTCATAGGTCCCTGGGAGTCCTCATACCCCTCCTGGCGCAGTCGGGTAGCGGTTAAAAGCAATACGTCCCTGCCCTGCCATGGCAGGTGCTGCCACCGCTGGGGCTTTTGAGATGCTCTCCTCATGTAACCTCTCGGGACCAATCAGTAACCTAACTGCCACCTACCATGGTGCGCAGTTTGCTCACTACCCAGTGGTGATGGCTCCACAAGGTCACGAGACTTAGGATGACGTGACAACGTCCCGTGACCGGCCCATTTTTCTGTGCATGGTGGGTTGCCTGACCGGGTGCTTATCTGGGATTTTTTAGTGGCTTTTTCGCTCAGGGTTAACGACGCCGACGACTACGATGACAGCGCCGGCCTGAGCTCCTTAACACTATAGCGTTTAAAAGGCGCCAAACAATGAAGTATTGCTCGAAAATGCTCAGCAGAGTTGTCGAAGTGCTATCTACCAGACTTTTTATGCATAGAACTGCCACTCATAGCTGCTTTAGAACACCGCTCGAACATTACATAAGAAAAGGAGAATGACAACAAAACATGTAGAAGAACAAAAGTTGTTTTGCGCCCGACCCGAGAACCCCAAAACTTCGCTGTATAGAGATGGCTGTATAGAGACAAAGACTCTTCTTGTTTTCGAGAAGAAAACAAACATCGAGAAGAAAACAAACAAAACAACCCATGAGCAGAGCCTTTAGTTGTCCGCCTTTCACAGCACAAAAGATAAGCAAAGAGGACATCACGGAGGGAGGGCGTGTGACTGAAGCACGCAAAGAAAGGGCAGCTAGACACGAGAGGAAGTCGTGAGACAAGTAAGCCACAAAGGTAAAGTGAAAACAGCCAAGGCACGCACCAAGAAACATGGTAGAAGTGACCGCAGGAAAAATACGCAAGAGCTGCGGAGGCAGCGGCGTGAGGCTTTTGGAGGCGACCGATTCGAGTTGGAAGCGTTGGTGAGAACTGTAGTTCTCGACCGCTGCTCTCGCGCGACGTCCCATAAGAAGGACGAGATGCTGTCCCTGGTGGTAAAAAGAACTGGCTATGTAAGTCGACTGAAGGGAAAACAGAAAACAAGGAACGAGAAGCGAGAAGCGAGGTGGTTAGGCTTGCTGGGTGACGATGGATTTCTTGTGGTCTGCTGTCAAGAAAATGCGCGGGAACAATGAGCCATATACGTATAGCAAACAGATTGGAAATGTACGCTCTTGCTAAGCCTATTCGCGAATAGTAATATCTTCCATCCCTTACACTCAGTCAACACGCGGCAGTAAAGACGTGCAATATACAACTTCCAGATTCAACCAAAGAGGAAATAGATATTGCCACGCGCCTAACGCACCGCGCGGCCTCCGCGCTGAGTCGAAGACGACGACGAAGCGGCGGTAGGCTCTCGTGGCGCGCTGCTCTGTTCGGTGTCGTGGAAGCTGGCTCCATAATTAAAAGAAGGCTCCCAGTCTTGGGTTCTTCCCGACGTCTGGTCGTGACACTGGTGGAGGTGCGGCCGATGCTCCCTATTCCTGAGGACGACTCGACGCGTCCGCCTCTTGTGACCACCCCTGTCCATCGTGCCAGCCGGAGGATCCGAGGCCTGTCCCCCGAGGCCCTTCCTATTGTCAGCGCGCCTTCAACTACCACTCCACTCATGGCGACGCCACTGCCCGCCCTGCCTACGACTGTCCCTGCAACCAGCCCCACCTATCTCACCCTTCAGACTCCACGCACGCCTAAGCCCTTTCACGGTGACCTGTTTGAAGATGCCGAAGACTGGTTGGCTCACTACGAACGGGTCGCGACCTTTAACTGCTGGGACGACGCTACAAAGCTGCGTAACGTTTACTTCAGCCTTGAAGACTCTGCACGAACGTGGTTCGAGAACCATGAGACCACTTTCTCTACGTGGCCGGACTTTCGACGTCAGCTCCTGAGTACGTACGCCAACAGCGACCGCCAGGAGAGCGCAGAGCGTGCACTGTCCTCTCGAATTCAGCTTCCCAATGAGGGTGTTGCCATGTACGTCGAGGATGTGAAGCATCTTTGCCATCGCGCCGATCCGGCCATGCCTGAAGAAACAAAGCTGCGGCACCTGATGCGCGGTGTAAAAGGCCAGCTCTTTTCCGGCCTCGTGCGGAACCCGCCCAACACCGTCGCGGAGTTTCTGGCCGACGCCGTGCACATGGAGAAATTGCTGCAGCAGAGATCCCATCAGTACGACCGGCAACTGCGTCAAACTTCGACTCTATCAACGTTGGACCGGTTCGACCATGATCCCAGGACGAATCCGGACTCCCTTCGCGAACTCATCCGTTCCGTGGTCCGCGAGGAGCTGCAGCACCTTCAAGCCACCTTTGCCCCTCGCGTCGATTCCGTCACCAGCGTCATCCGCGAAGAAGTCCGACAGGCACTCAGGGCACAAGACGCTGCAGCTATGCCGGCGCCGCAACCGGCCCCATACGATCCCGCGCCGTACCCGACTCCTGTCCAGCCAGTCACGTACGCGGACGTCGTGCGCCGCGCGGCCCCATCTCCTGGGCCTTCGCCTTACACCGCACCATTGGTCGCGGTGCACTCTGCCCAGCCGACTCCTTACTGGGCGGAGTGCACCGCGACCAATGGTGCGGTGTAAGGCGAAGGCCCAGGAGATGGGGCCGCGCGGTGCGTTAGGCGCGTGGCAATATAAAGCGGTGGCTCATTCTGTATTTCGGATAATGTATGCTACACTCTCTCATGTTCTTCTCTCACTTATCGCTTTACTTTTCTGCACCATACTGCCTGTACAGAAAAGGTAAAACAAACACGCACGCATGCTACCAGTGAGTGAGAAGAAACTTTCCTTTGAGATTCGTCGATCTATTTTCATAATTATCAACATTATCATCAGCATCAGCTTAACTACGCCCTCCGCAGGACAGAAGTCCCCCCATATTCCTTCAGTTAACGCTGTCTTGTGCCAGCTGCGGCCACCTCATCCCCGCAACCTTCCTAATCTCATCCGTCCACTTGACTTTCTCTCACCCCTTGCTTGCTTTCTCCTGGAATCCATTCTGTTAGCCCTAAAGACCGTCGAATATCTTGCCCTTAGTATTAAATTCAATGTTAACACCAATTTCTTCCTCTTAAGCTCGAATAGGATATCATTAACTTCAGTTTTCCCGTGAGCCACTCGGTTCTCTTAACGTTAGAGATACAATTTTCTTTTGAATACTTCGATGCGGTGTCCTGAATTTATGTTCATGCCTTTTGGTTAGCCTTCATGTATCAGCCTCAAAGGTGAGGACTGGTAAGCTACAAAGCCTCATAATGAATACTCGTAAGCTGCTGTTCATAATCTAAGACTAGCTGCCAATTGTACTCTACCCTATTCATGTTCTTCAAGTTGTTTCACTCTCACGGTCCATATTTGCGCTCACCAGCTACACGTATACATATTTTCTTACCACTTCCAATGCTCTCCTTCCAGTTTATAAATTTTTGCGCCCTTCCGAGTACTTTGAACGCTAGACTAGTTTCCTCCATATTTATTTTTATACCCATCGTTCTGCTTAGCCTTTCTAAGCCCTCAATAAAGCTCTTAAATTGGTCCCTTAAGTTACTTATCAAGACAAAACCAGCAGATCGCACATTCCTAGGGTATTCTCGATTAACTATTATCCTTAACATTTTTCAGTACGATTCTCTAAATAACTCCAGTAAACACGAACAGTACAGGAGAGATAGTGTCTCCGAGCCTGCCACTCTTCGAACTGGGACTTTATTACTTTCTCTATGGAGCACAATTGTGGCTGTTCAGTCGTTGAACGGTATTTTCCATACTTTTACATATTCCTCTTCCACTCGCTGGTCCGGCAATGCCTGCATGACTACTCAAGTTCCGACTGTAAAATATGAAGGCTATACACCGCATATTCCGGTACGAAGTCCGTGGCCTACAGTACATGTTTAAATATTCAAATTTCGAGCTTTGAGGACAGTCTATACACCATTTTACGAGGAGCGGGCAGGAGAGGGAGAAATACTCTCAAACACGTGCGCTGCGCGACACCCCACTGTTGCCTTCCTCCCCTGGGCTGATAATCGGGCGCGCGGAGCAACGTCCGCGGCTGCTTAGCTACCTGTCAAGTGCGTGTTTGCGTCTGTACAACAAAAGCAGCAATGTTGTACGGAGCACCAACGTCTTCTAGACATCATTGTTTTATTGTCGGTTGCGGAAACAGTCGACGAAAGTAGAAAAGAACAAACGCCGCCAGTATGTACGCGCACCATGTTATGTGAAGGTCTCAGCACGTCTGCGGTGCCCATTTCTTCACCGCTTTTTCGCCGGTCCCGAGTTGCATTGGCAGTGAGCGTAGTTGTGGAACAAAAAATACTTGCGCCAACAAAAAGCTTAAAAGTTAGCGCACTTTGTGAACGAAATGCAGACAGAAACAAACCCACTGCCTGTGCCTAATATCGGGCGCGGAACGAAGCGCAGCGCCTGGGTTACCAAACTATAATCTGTGCATAATTTTAAGAGATCAAGTATTTGGACGGCCTTGGCAGAGCTCTTTTAATTCAGCATGACACTATGTGAGGACTTCACAAATTTGGCCACAACTTCGTTTCGCCGCCCCACATGATCGTCAATATCGGGAGGGTGTGGGGATCGCCACCTGAAAAAAATAAACATGTCGTTAGTGCAAAAAATACTAATTTAATTTGCACAGCATGGCATGAATAGAAGCGGCGATATGAACTTTTACCCAACTGCAAAGTGAGGAAAAATGCAGTCATGGCAACGTAAGATGAAAAAATACACGGCATGCACAGGATGGTAAACTCTGCCACGCATTGTAATAAATTATTCGACTGAAATCGCATCGAATGCACTGCAAAAAAAAATCCACACTATGCATAACCGTGCCAGAGATACAACAAACGCAGCGACTTGAGCAGTGCCCCGACCCGACTGAGATTGGAATTCTCAACACAGGTGCGGCGATTCTGCCTATCAGTAAGTGGTAATAGCGTTTCATTAGCGTACCAACCTATTAGATCGTGTAATTGCACATTTTCTGGTATTTGTGCACCAGTGAGTACTGGCGGGAGCGGAGAAGGCGAGAATGCGAATAGCTTTCAGTCAACTGGCTTGTATCGCTCGTAGTACAAACAGCGCTACGCAAGCGGCAGTAGGGGCCGAATTTCAATTTCATCGCGCGTATCTCCGCAAACAAACATTCTAATCATCAGAAGCGGATTCGTTTCGGTCATGTACTCGCTGTTTCCGAAATGTTCAGTTTGTAAACGGGGTACTCTGTCGCAAGCTCAGCATCTAAACTATCACACTCGCCGTGTCCAAGCAGGCAGCGAAAGCGTTCATGAAAAACTGCACTCCACGAAAAACTAGATATTCATTGCTCTCCACGATCTTGTGTTTCAACACATTTTGCTTTCGTTTTTCTAACATGCAACACCGTGCCGCATTCGCCCTACAGGCAACCGGCGACAAAAAAGCACGCGTGAACTGCGAGCATGGCACTCACCGATGCTGATCGTTCGCTGCGTCGAGGAATGGTCGCTTGCTCCCAGTTGGTTATCGCAGGAGCTAATGGCATAGCACACACGAGGATGGACACGAGGCGAACGCGCACCTAAAATTTCTAGGCTTGACAGGAATAAAACGGGCGAATGACACTTTCAGAGATCGCACGCTGCTTCGTCTGCAGCCCACCGGCTGCAAATTATCAGCCCAAGATGGCGTCGGCGGTAGGCGGCGGTCGAGTAAAACAAACATGGCGGCGCCCAGGTATCGAAACTAAAATCATGTATAGGTGCATCTCCGCTGCTTTTTTTTTTCTTTCAGTATCACCTTATATAGCATGGAATTTCCAAAGCTCGTTCCATTAAGAGGTTTTGTGATGCTTCCCTGTGAGTGCACAAATACAAGGTCTGTTAGAAAAGTATCCGACCTTTGGTCGAAGAAAAAAAACTGGTATAACTGGAGCGTTGCAAACCTAGTCACCTTCAAAGTAGTCTACTTGGGACTCCACACACTTCTCCCAGAGGTGCTGCCATTGTTTGAAGTATTCCGAAAAGGCCCTTTACGGAACGCAGTTTAGCTCTGCTTTCGCTGCAGCCATAATGTCCTCTCTTGTCTGAAATCACGCTCCTTTCAATGACCTCTCGATTTTGGGAAACAGCCAGAAGTCGCAGGGGGCCATATAAGGGGAGTAAAAAGGCTGGTGAACTACATGAGACTGGTTTTTCGCCAAAAAAGTCTGAATCAAGTGCGAGGAATGTGCAGGAGCATTGTCGTGATGGATGCGCCACTGTGCTGTTGACCTCAACTCCGGTTTTTTGCGTCTCACAGCATCACGTAGGCGACGGAGGACATCCCTGTAGTACTCTTTGGCCGTTGTTTGACCCTGTGGGGTGCGTACTCGCGGTGTGCCACACAGAGGGAGTCAAAGAAAGCAGTCAGCATCACTTTCACATTGCTGCACACTTTGCGGGCCTTCTTTGGTCTTGGTGACGTGGAATGCTTCCACTGTGACGACTGGGATGTGGTTCTCAGGTAGTACCTGTATACCCAAGACTCGCCACCAGTGATTATGGTGTTGATGAAGTCGGGGTAACTGTTTGTGGAATCCAGCATGTCCTGTGAGACTTCAACCCGAAGCTGCTTTTGCTCCACCGTGAGCAGCTTCAGCACGAATTTCGCCGCAACTCTTTCCATAGCCAAATCTTCGGTGATAATGGAATGTGCAAAAAAATTGATCATATCCACCTCTTCCGCAATATCTCGGATAGTCACACGATGGTCCCGCATCATCACAGCGGTCATTTCGTCAATGAGCTGGTCATTTCGGCATGTTGATGGCCGATCGGAGCGTGGCTCGCTCTCCACCGATGTGCGGTCATCTTTAAACCAATTGTACCACTGCTTAATCTGTGTGCTGCTCATAGCATCGTCACCGAAAGCCGTCTGAATATTCCGAATGGTTTCCACTTGGATGTCACCCAGTTTGTGGCAAAATTTGATGCAGTAGCGCAGCTCCTGTCACTTCGCCATTTTCCTTGAAATAAAAAACCGACGAGAGCACTGCGCACTGCCTCACTCAAACGCCGCGTCCCGGCGAGTGACGCTATCGGCAGGCGGGAAAAAATTCGTGCACGCGCACGAAGATTCAAGGTAAGCTGATGCAATCGCGCTTGTTTCATATTCATCACGTGTTCAGAAAAAAAAAATAAAGTCGGGTACTTTTCTAACAGACCTCGTATATTTATGCGCTGGTTTCCTACCTGAATTCTGCAGGCTATGTACCTGGTGCGGACTGGAAACTGGAAATTACGGTATGGGGGGTGGTTACATTCTGGGCATTTTTCTGTAGCATGATCAATCATCTGAATGTTGCCTGTTGTCGAGTCCTTTGTTTACTGAAGTCTAAGGGTTGCTCAAATTATATTAGCTATTAGATTAGCAAATCTCTTGTACGCAAAGGGAAGTGAGCTGATCGGCCTGTAAGTCTTCAACTGCTCGGCATCATCCTTCTTCTTGCTGATTAAGAGAGCGTTAGCATTCTTCGAAGATTTTGCTACGCTGGAGGTTGTGAGTCATTGTTTATACAGGATGCAAAATTTTTCTAGCACAATTGTGCTTTTAAGCTTTTCATTGCTAGTAAGGCTTTCTTTACTTCCTCTCTCATTATCAGCGGGATGCACAATTCCTGCACGCCACTGACTCCATTAGCGCTATGATTATTTCAGCTGGTGTACAAATCAGTGTGGGATTCCTCGGCCACTTTAACTATCTTGTTCATGTTGATAATGATACTGCCCCCTTGCCTCTCCGTTCGTTCTAATGATTTCGACTCATGCAAATCTCGTCTTGAACGCTTTTAGGGTGCCTCCGTTCGTTAGAGCATTCTCATCCTCACTATATTTAGGCTACTTCTTTATGTCGTTTACCTAACGCATATTGATTTTCTTTGACCTTTCTACCAGTTATATTTTATATAAGGGGCTAGAGACTTTCGTGTGTTGGCGTTTCTTAATCAGATAGTTTGCCTGACGACAGTTTTTCAGTATCCTGTCCAGATACCCTATTCCCTATTTCAATTTCGCACTCCGTAACTATAATGGCAAGATTATCAGTAGGCGCTTTATTTGAACGAGAACATCATCTATGGCTGTTCGTTTAGTTACGTTTTGAAATATAAAAGTCGAGGTACCGACATCGCTTCGGCACTGAGGTCGTCGTCTTCGATTAAAGCGCGCTATGTGTTTTGTTGTAGGCTCACTGATAACTGACTTCTAAATTTATCGGTCACAGCAGAAAAAAATATGCGGGCTCCATGTACGATTTAAATAAAATCGAATGGCACGTGCAAATGTAACTCCGTTAGGCTGCACTAATATTTCAAGTGAACTCGAAGTAAAGAAAGAAATCTCAGCTGTTCTTTAGATGACGAAAAGTATATGCGAAACGCCTTTGTTCGAGGCCAGTTTTCCTTCCAAAGCACGTGTGATAAATATCTGCACTCCTTTAAAAACTAGAGCCCTATTCTCCTTGACTGGCGGGCGCTATAATATAATTCAGCAGTTATTACCGCCAGCTGCTCGGCCGGTGAATAATCATAGAAGGTGGAAAAGCGTCCAAATAGTAAAAAAACTGCTCGGCCGGTGAATAATCATAGAAGGTGGAAAGGCGTCCAGATAGTAAAAAATTAAAGCTTCTGTTTATCCTGGTTCTGGCATTGAGATCTATGCGAACACTTCATCATATTTTATACTTATATGTTGTCGATTTGCAGAGAATAAAGTATCTTTTTTTATATATAAGAAACGAGCTTCATTACGTATAGTATTCAATACAACCATCCGCAGGAGTACTTATCGCTGCTCTAGGTACAGCTTCTATTTCCCCCTTTTTTTTTTTCTAAATTCATGAACGCCTCTGTAACCACAGAATTACTCAGTTTCTAAGCCTGCAAGAAGCAGACTTCAGAACGAGAAAGGCTGAAATGTGTTCACCTTCCTTCGAAGCAATATTCCGCCCACATACTTCTTTTACTTGCAGCTTTTATCTGCCTCGCCCAACCACACAATAGCGCGTGAATAACTGCAGGCGCGTTAAGGGTCCACCAAACTTCCGCGATGAATCGAGTTAAGCCGAGTGATAGTGAGAGTCAAAGAGCGCCGAACCAGGAACAACGCTGCCTGAGACTTGCGGTTTAAGCAGATCTTACGTTCACTCTCACCTAAGGTTAATAAATGTTGCATTTGTAGAGATATTGGAAAGGCAAAGAAAATGTTGAAAAAAGTCTAGTGAGAAAGATTACTGTGATAGCGATGCACATAGCTTCGGCTTTGATAGTGGATCGTTATAATGTTTAATTTATTCCAAAGTACATGCAACTCCTGGGCCACTATTGGGGCATTATTATTCTCGCTTGTATGATTGTTTTATGGTCAGATTTACTTCCCGTCACTGAAGAGAAATTACGTTTGCTTTTGTTCGCATCCCTTTAATGCACGAGCGAAGGTTAATATTTGACGTAAGCAGATTGTACTGAGGCTCTATGAAAACATAAGCCCTTCGCAATCACTCAACATGTGCCTGGAAAGAGCCGCTTTTTACTCCATGAATAGCAGAAAAATACGCCTCTGGCTAAGAAAAATTTGTCGCATATATTTGTCTGAGTGACAGCAACGTCGGGATGTACCGTTGAATAAGAGATTAAATAAGAATAAATTCCTCTCCATTCAGACGTGCACCGAACGAAAATTTAGGTGCCCATTGCACTGGGTTTTTAATCCAGCCTAATCTTAACACTTAGCATCAAAAGAAAGAGAGAATTAACGAACATCTCGTACCTCGCCTACTTCGTAAATCGGCTTCTTGTTGTGTGGCGTGCATACGCGCCATTCCACGTTGCAAATAAGAAGCTAAATGTTACTAGTACATTCCATTCCTAGACATAGCCAAACATCTCGTTTTTTAATCACTTCTTCGTTGAAAAAAAATAATGCAGATTTGCTTTCCGAAGAATGTTCTTGCAATTATTTCTGCATCCTTAAAATTTACGAGGTTTTCACTATCAGTCTAGATGTCTGCAAGTTGAGTTGACAAAGGAATACTTCGATATTGCTTCGTGGTATTCTCTTGTTATTCATCTTTTTCTTGTTTTGCGAGGTTATGCTTCGGTTATGAACAGAGAACACCCAACGTATGTGTCAATAAAAGCATCGACAAATTTGTCGTATGCCTCCTACGCGTCGCCAGTTTTTATTTTTTTCTTTCACATCCCATTTAGCTATATCTAGGTTATTGTAAAATGCTTTTATTTTTTCTTGAAAATCTTTTCGAACCCTTATTTTATAGGATTGTTGTCATATTTCGACAGATAGGTCAATAAAGAGCAGTTAATTAACTAAATAAATAGGCAACCAATCACTGATTGCAGCCGCAGTGACGCCGGATGACAAAGGTTCATCTTATGATTCGTGATAAATGTGTCAAGCAATGACTGTGCGTTGCACCGAAAACAAGCTGGTCTACGCATAGCATTTCAAAAACCGTTCGGCTCTAATGTTTCACACACTTCAATCGATGCACGTGTGGTATCTAAAACGTTTATTTTTAAATCACCTCCAAAATTACGGCGTATCTGATTCATTAAATCAGCTCAGGCACCTGTCAAGAAACACTAGAAAGAACAAAAGAATCTTTCATAATTAAAACTGCGCGAAAAAAAACAAGGACACGAGCAGGAAAACAGACAACACACACAAGCGCAGAAACCTTTCCGTTTGGTGGTCGATACACCGCATAAAATTCTGGAAACTGGACTTCACAACACCAACTTCGCTCTCTTTTGTGACCTTGGAGAAACATTCAACGTATTCGCATCGCTAGTTGCCCTCAGCAAGCAGAAGGGCAGCCCCCCCCCCCCCCCCCTGTCCCCCCCCCCCTCTCTTCATAGACATTAAGTGTATTTATCGGCTTGAGTGCTTTTCATTCCGTATTATCACATTCTTGTAACCACCAGGTTTGATTGTTGGACTAAAATGTAGACTCCTGCACAAGTTTGATAACGCTCACAGCAAGAAAGATAAGATATCAAATAAATATAACGTATCTACGCACGAGAGGAAAGGTGGAAGCAGCAGAAGGTCGCAACGGTGCAGCACGAAAAACTAGGCAGAGGATAACCAATGTAGTCGCCACGCATCAGTTAACTCTCGACCCGATGAGAACGAAAAGTGCAAACACAACCTAAGGTTGCTGTCGCTCGTTGCCAGCCGACTGTTTCCTACGACGGGTAGTAATTACGGGCCCCAATCTCGAAAGCTGCAGTGAGCGCAGCCGCCCTGTAGCGAAAGCCACGTGACAGTTTCCATGTTTTCAGCAGCACTTACTGTATCAATTTGTCTTGATGCCTCGCGTAAAGTAAGCTCATTCGGACCTTGCAACATCGGTTCGAGTTTCACTCTGTTTTTGTACTGCGCGAAAGGCAGAGCATCATTGGTATGCGTCCAGTCAACCTTGAACGCACGCGACGAGAAACTAGGGAGGAAGCTACTCGACCCTAGTTTGGCACAGAACCAAGCGAGAGCTGTTCCTTTCACATTCGTGCACTTCATTTTCGAAAGCTGCAACATTCTCCCAGGACACGGGTGCTTTACGGTGTAAATTCAGGATACTGTATCCTAGCATAACAGACAGTTATGCTGAGAGCCACTAATTATTAAAACCTACTTCATAACAAGGAACATGATCAGATTACACTAATTACTTTATTGAACGCTTACGTACCCACATTAATGAAAGGTAATGAAGACCTTGCTCTTTTGCAGAGTCATTACGCGGAAAGGTTTTACAACATGCCTAGTTCAAAAAGGGCAATTAGTTTCGTTGCTTGTAACCTGCACTACCTTTAAAGAGCACTCATCGAAGACCATTGGATTTCATGTATCTACATAGATTTTTATAATTGGTCTGCTGCATTCGTTCTATCTCTGTCAATGTTTCATGCAAGGTATTGGTTGCGCAACCTACACCTTCACAACATCATGTACACACTAGGCCCAACCCAAGTTTTATTGAAATTGGCTGGAACGGGATCCTTTGATGGGGAAGCAGCGCTGTGTTCTTGAGTTGTATCCGACTGTACCACCGACAGATGTAGGCGCCTCGCCTAGGTTCGCTGGCGTCTCCTGCCGTGCGCATGCTCAGACCGGTTCCGTCACACGCCAAGAGCGCCGAAAGCTGAGCGCATACGCCCAGGAAGCGCCCTTGGAGTTGGCGCTTTAGTGTCCCTGAAATGTTCCTGGAATTCTGGTTGGTAGCTACATTTTTGACAACTTGTGCACTATTGTAGTTATGTATTCTTGCTCTTTTCATCCGCTAACTTGCAGGGTAAAACAGTGTCCCTAACAAGAAAACACAAGTGATCAATAAAGTCGAAAAGACATCAGCAGAAATTCCTTATAAATTGAAGCTTTCCTCGACTTTGTACGTAAGTATTCAAAACAGGAAGGCAGGGATAACTATGCTCGAGGTTTGGTTTGGTTTCATGAAGTTTAACCTCCCCAGAGCGACTCAGGCTATGAGGGACGCCGTAGTGGAGGGCTCCGGAAATTTCAACCGCCTGGGATTCTTTGGTATGCATGGGCATCGCACAGTACACGGGCCTCTAGCATTTCGCCTCCATCGAAATGCGACCGACCCCCATATACATACTGAAGCTGAAAGCAAACTATAAAACACCTTCAGCGCCCCGCATGCCACCTTGCTGTCTCAACCGCTGGCTGGCGCTGGCTGGAATATTCATGTCTGCTCTGGCAAAGAACCTTTTTTTTTTTTTTTTCATTCGAAGGTTCTGTATTCGATTCCGCGGATTCACGTGCTTTCCCTGCAAGTCGATGAACGTTGACCAACCGTATTTCGTGAGCAGTGAGCTTGGGGAGTTTAAGAACAGTCTGAAATTGAAACATCATGATTGGATCTCAATTGCTCGAAAAGACAATTATTATGCTTCTTTTTGGCGTGACTATTTCAATTCTAGGCCGACCTTGATATCCAAAAGACTCCGTACTCCTGGCCTCACCGCAAGTCAAGATTGTTGCATTAAATCAGCGCCGAATTCCCTCGATTAGCTACTGCCACACCATTCGATGCGATTGTTCTCTCAGCGAAAATCGAGCCTGAAATGCGCAACTGCAGACTACGCGCTTGCATACGCTGCATATAACGTGTACCAGTACACTGCAGTCTCCCCTGCTGCCTGCTTGGTAGTGAACGAACGGAAATGTCGAAGCGAACGCAAGAAACAACAAAAATTCCACACCGAATGGCGTGTGCCTTGGCCGTGACAACAAAATTACAGAGGAAAACTCGCTTTCTGCTCTCCTTAGCCTGAAATGTTTGTTAAGAATTTTTTGTTTGCTGCCTCTGCTTTCGCTGCCTGCGCACTTGAGAAAGTTTAAATTGTCAACCGGAATAGCACAAGGCGCAATATCTATTCCACTGCCACGCTCCATCTGCAATGCAAAATTCGCAAGCGGTTGAAGCCCGCACCAGCGAGCGCCGATCGTCTGCAGCGTCCCGCTCGCGGTCGTGAGTCTGCGCATACACTTGACGCTCGGCACTTGGCTTTTCTTAACTCCGACGGGCTTGCGACCAAACACGCGAATTGAGTTCACTACACATCCGCCTGTGTGACGCTAATTGACCGGAACACTCAGAAATTTACGCGTACTCCCCCTCCCGGCCCCCCTCCCCCCCCCCCCCCCCCCCCCCCCCCCCCCCCAAAAAAAAAAAAAAGAGGCTAAATCAGGCAGTAACGTAGAGACCTCTTCGCATTTGCCTTTTTGGACGCAGCCATATTTCCACTGGGCTGTGCCAGCAGCGTTCTGATTGGCCGATTTGATCATGAGTCTACTGTGCATGCGCAGCATAGCCCAACACGCACGCGCGCTCAATCAAGCTGTGAACAGGGAAAAGGTCTATAGGGATCCAGGATATGCAAAGAGCGCGAAACAAGGAACTTTAGCCATGAATGAGTTCAATTTCCATAGTAGCCAAATGACGGCAGCTCAGTTATCCTCGCTGCTTTGGAAATGCAGTTCCCTTGCTTCTATTGCATACTTACACGCTTACGTTTTGCATACTACTGAATTACAATTCTCCCTTTTCAACAGATCTGGAGCCCTCTGGGGAGTGCGCGAATTTTCCTCCGCTACTCAGAAAATTGGTTGAATACAAACGCAAGCGGGCGATGCAGGCGCGACCCGCTTGCAGGCACGACGGAAACTGTCATCCGTTGTTCCCAGAGCTCTACCAGGAATCCACACGCACATTTTCATTTTCGGCAGCGCTTCACGACGACCAAGCGATCATGAAGCAGTTAGCTCATGAGGTGCGCCGCATATTGTCGTGCCCATCAGCCAACGACAGAGAAGGCTAAACAGCAGAAATTAATGCATGTTTCACGTGTGTACTGTACACTCTTTGTCAAAAATATACAGTCCAAGCGGTTTGCTTCCAAGAGTCCTAAGCTTGGGAGTGTTGATGACTTAAGTTCCTCCGGCTTTATTCGGACTAGGGTCCCTGAGTATGCAAGAGGAGCCGCGCTGCATGGCTCAGAAGCAGACCCCTTGTCCTGTATAATTTTGACAAAGACTGCGCGTGTATGCATTCCTCTTGGGCTTAAAAGCTGCCCGTTGTGGCGTCGATGTAGTCGCTGATTTTCGGCCAATTGCGGGGTGATTCCGTATATATTGTTTTAAAGAAACGCCTCCTGGGGACATACGTTTCGATATCGTTGCTGATTTTGCTCTCCGAGCTCCTTCAACCACTATCGAAATTTATCAGAGCAGCGTACGATGACAACCCCAGGGGTTTGCTTCCAAGAGTCCTAAGCTTGGGAGGGTTGATGACTTAAGTTCATCCGGTTACGTCTCAGAGCACCTAAATAAAAAAAGCGCAACCCTGACATGAACATTCAGGAAGAAAAGACGCTGCACCGTCGATGCACCGGCTAAATCCGCCTCTGCTCCACAGATCAAGGGAGAGCTCCTAACCGCGGAGCGAGCTGCTCCGAAACGACGAGTGGAACTCGCAAACATGATCCACGCACACCAATAGAACGGGCATTCTCCGCTGCGGTACGCGTAAACCTGCCTCGGATCGACCGGTGAAATTCGCCGTTAGCAAACGACCACACTTCTTTTTTTCAATTTTTCATAAGTAGTTAGTGCGCCGCCAGTCATCTCGCAAAGAGAGAGCAATGAAGGATTAAAATAATAAGACTGCTCGAAAAGTTAAGACTGCCAAGCCGTTTGCTTCCGGCACCCGAACGCAGCCGATCTCTCCGATCTCAAGCGTCAAAAAAAGCAGACGAGACCTCGCATCGTTTCACGTGCAACCCGTCCTCGTCTGTCAATTTCATCCGCCATCGGACGTACGCTTCGTTTATCCCCGCTGTCTTTGTTGGGCGCTGCTATCGCATCAGGACCCGGATTCCGGGCGCCGGTCTCTCTCGGCTGGTTGATCCCTTCTGCTCCTTTTCCTTCCTGTCTCTCCAGGCTTTTCCTCTCTCAGCGCTGATTAACGCCGCATTTTCCTTCCATCACTCATTTTACCCGAAGACGTGGCCGATTCCTCTTACGTCGGTTGCGTGGCCCGTTCCTGGCTCTTCTTCCTGTCACGCATGCGCTGTAGCGTGTGGTGTCTTGTTGTCAAGAAGGATGGATAGCTGGGCGAGTTGGTAGCAGTTCATACTGGGTGGTAAGGTGCGAAGCAGACGAAAGCACAAAAGAAAGAGAAACCACAGACGAGCGCTGTCACAATGTATGTTGTTTTCCCTTTTCTTCTGCGTACCCATTTGTGCGTGCGTTTTGTCTTTTCTTTTATCTACTCTCTCTCTCTTTCTTCTTGCCACCTTTTCGTCCTTTATTCTCCTTCCCTCCTGCAGCGTAGCCAACTGGATAAATTTCTGCCTAATCTTTCTTTCATATCTCATTCCCTGTCATAAATTACGGCTACAACAATACTGCTCCAGTCATTCTTCTTCGTATACAAGGCTTTAGCATTGCTACAGTCGAGCGTACTGAAGAACCTACGGTGCGATGCAGCAGTTTCCTCTTATGTGAGCTGCAACGTTTACTTTGTGAGCTCACTTTCCTGGATATAAAAATAGAGCGTCTCATTCTTGTAAAAAGTACGGTAAGTATGATGCTGGTTCAGAGAGAATAATTTGAAGGACGATAGATGCGTAATTTTAGTTGCGTGTTTTCTTTTATTTTTTCAAATTTTGCACCATAGACATTACCGCCCTCACGACGTGGTAATCGCCTTCTACCTCGAAATAATTTATAATTGAATTTCTTCTTGAGGTTCTTTCGGTTTTATCAATCGAACTATGTCTGCGACGCTTTGGGAGTGTTTAGGTCACGTGGGCCACGAAAGACAGTGCACTATAACTCCTGATACAGCATGTGTTGTCATTCCAGCTCTTTAAGCACGCTGGCCTAATTGTTGCAGTGAACTAAAACTACACATCAATGATAATATTACTGTATCTTTCTTGCGTCACAGCCATCGTTCAATTGATGAAATCGAAAGCGAAACAGCACCAAAAAAATTCAATTATGAATTATTCAGTGGTCGTAGGCGCATACCCCGTAGTGAACCATGTATTCTAATTCTAACCATGTATTCTAACTCAATTTTTTAAAGCTGAAAACTTGCAGCTAACATTAGGGGTTCTTGGTCTTCTAACAAACTTACACACTATTGCTGTTTTCCCTTTCCTTCTTCTTTCTACTTCGACGTCTTGTAAGCGGGTCTCACCGAGCCTCCCAGTTATCTCAATTACAAAGCAAAATAGATCCCTGCTTAACAATAATCTTTTAAGCATAATTTTTCTTTGTATGCGTTCGTGAGTGTGTGTAATCTGGCTATGGAAACTCCCACTGATGAAAACAAGCTAGAACTGTGGAACGATGAAGAGCTGTTGATAAGATTTGTTGTGATAGTGGGTGGCTAAATTTTCCGGAGCCTCATAGTGGCATTATCCTGTATTAAGGAAGTACTCAGTGCACCTCTAAAATTTCACGAAGCTAACCAGTCAAATAATCAGAAAACTGCGGAAGCGTCCCTCCTCTGATGAAAAAACGGGAGGAGCACACCGTTACCCACGATCACATCATAAACTCCGATGCGCAGTCTGCACGTGGGACTCAATTTTTGCGCAGCGCTCAATTTTTCCTGAAAAACAAAAGACGTTTTTCCCTGGCTGTCCGCACCAGGTGCATAGCCCGTAGGAGCAAGGTCTGCAATCAGTGCATAAAAGAATGTATGTACGCGCACACCGAAAGTGTCACAAAACCTTGTAATAGAATAATGGTCGGAAATTCCATGCCATATTCTGCGATACTAGAAAAAAAAATGCTGTATACTCTGCGCCTATTGATAGTCCGCAAAATGCAAACCTTGAATTTTTATACATATATAGCCCGCGGGCTGTTTACTGCAAATTGAGGTAATATCGTAGTGCAGCGCTTCGTTTCCGGCAGGCATATACGACTAGCCAAACAGAAGCGATGCTGTCTATTACGATGACATACAAAAGTATCATTAGGGAGTTTCCTTGAACACTTTGAAACGATGGTAAAATAATATGGAACATGAAGTACTCAGGTGTAATAAACAGGGACACTTGTCTTAACGTGTAGAACTTTTTGCTGTCCTCCTTGTTGTGACGTTCATTTGGGAACGTGTGTGCCTGTTGACATAAAAATATAAATTTTTCTCAGTGCCAATCTGTGGGACAATTCCATCGTTCCTGCGAGTGAGGCGACACGACCAGCATGCGGGCTGACTGTGCTCGCTGAAGCAGCCGGCTGAAGAAAGCTTTATAACATTCCCTCTATAACGTTTATCATCAAATTCTGCGATTACGTACGATTCAAAGCCAGCCGTTTATCACGAGATAAACGCCCTGCGACCCTCTAATGCCCACGCATCCTGAGCACAGGCATACTGAACCCCTTCCCACTGGAAAATTGGGAGCGCGAAAGCGGGGCTGTTGTGCTTAACGCTAAACACGACCGTTAAGACCTCCGTCTTAATGGCCGTCTTCCCCGTCGCGGCTGTTTAATCTTCCGAAAAGGATCTAGCCCATGCTAGCGCGCTATGCCACACCTGCCTAATTCTGTGCAGCATGTTCGAACTAAGAGCGTGAAACAGGCGCTCGGGATTCGTGTTAAGGCAACGGTATTTGAAAAGCCCTAAACCCGCGCCCGCCTTTGCTGATTCAAGTAAGGGGTTCGCGCCTCTTTGATTCAGAGTGCCCATATAACATATAAATTTCTCATAGAGGAGCAGGAAACAATGCGGTGAGAAGCACGTGCTCAAGTCTCCTTGCTCTTCTGGCGGGTCTAAGCTGCACGAATGCTCTCAGAGAGAGTGTATGCATACTGCGAAGCATGTCACCCTCACTGCGACAACCGTACGCCACTACAGGTGATGATCAGCCATGATGATGCCACATTATGGCCTACTCGTTGCCTCTTGTCATTCGCAAGCTTGCTTGGCTTATTTCCATTATTCTTCCGAAAGCAAACTCCTTTAGACAGCATTAATATTATAAACAAGGGAGTAATTACTCACTCACATCCACCCGAGTGCAGCCATAGGGCTGGTGGAGCATTATTATTTAAAAAAAAAAAAGGAAGACAAAATGAAACCAAAAGAGAAGAAGGGTATGAAAAATATGTATGTTCTAAAGAATGATTAGCAACAGCGATGAGTTTTCTTCTTTTCATCGGCTATCATCAAAATGCCGTTTTGGCCGCGAGATGTCGCGTGCTTGTCGTCTCAGAGCGGACGCTCCTATCTTCCGTCCACCCATCCATCCATGAAAGAGTCTACAGACGCAGCCTTGTTTCTTTCGCGCCTCCTTTTCCTCTTGTGCTTCTCGTTTCGTCTGCCGAACTTGGCAATGCGACTTCTCAGAAGAGATATTTTAGTCGCACTTTTTTTTGTGTGTGACACGTACTGTTCTCTAATTTGTCAACCCATCCTCCCCCCCCCCTTTCCCCCCGCCCGGTCACCAATGTTTTTCAATGCGAAAAGGCAGATCTTTGACGAAATTTTTCGCCTGGATAGCATAGTGATGCTCGTACTAATGGGGCATGTTGCTCTAGTGTAACTCCATTTCAGGAGGCCTTTTTTCAACTGAGTCATTCATTTTATTTTTATTTTCTCAAAGTGCAGCAAAAAAGGGTCAGTAAAGAAAAAGCGACTTCATTGCAGCTTGACTAAGCTCCAGTCACCCATCAGCAGTGATGTACCATACATTGGTATGTTAATACAAACAGAAGCTTGATTCTTTGTGATAAGAAAATAAACAGGCAAAATGCAGCGGAAAAAGATACATGTCATTGAAAATGCGTAAACTGTTTAACTAAATTGAGCTAATGCACCTATACTTTGCGTAGTGGCAGAGGAAGACAATGAACGGCTCAGCAATATGTTTGGGATTGCGATACACTATCAGTTTGTTGTGCACCGCAATGATTTGGTACTATTGGCAACGTATGTGAGTCATCATTGTACAGTAATTAGTTCGTGACGATAGTGCCAAGCAAGGTGGCTGATAACGAAAGCAGCAGTTTCTCAAAGTTTCGTTTTAGTTCATCTAAATCTAAAAATATCTCAGTTACCTTGGGGAGCACTTTTTTACGTGCAAAGTAATTTAAACACATGCATATATCGCGCCTTAATAATACTGCGTTTAATAATACAATAATATTGTGCCGTTTGAAATAAATCTAATGAATCGTTTGCCGCGCTGCTGTAATTTTATGCTTGTGTTTGTATCAAATTATGCCGCAGTGTATTTTCTTTGTATTTTTTACAGCCAATATGCTGTATGATTATATTGTAACTCCCTCTCTATCCCCCCTCTCCCCCCGCACTTTAATGCCAACCAGGTGCAGTGGGTAATGTGATAAATAAATAAACAAATAAACAAAGAATAATATATTTTTGATTGCTGGGAGTGCTCGTTTTTCAAGACAGAGCTTTTCGGCATGTTCGCGTCAGTGGTACTGCCCTGGACTAAAGCACAATAAAAAGGATTGGAATTAAAAAAGTCCGTAATATAACACATCTTTTACTGCATCCGGAAGGAAATGGCTTAAAAGATTTATCGTTACTAACGCCCTGCTTAGTTTTGACGAAAGGTAGGTCACGTGATCAACCCACGACTTATGTTCTAAAAAGATCCCCCAGAGGATATGACGAATTTTTCGCGCATACTACGAACGGACCTAACACAACGTCTTTAGGGACATCAACTAACAAGCCCTCGACTAGACCGTTTTGCTCGAAAACGCAGGATGATGAAGCAGCACGCACGAAGCCATGTGTTCCCTTTCATTCTTAAGAAGCCAAAGGATATCTGCCCTCGTCTCTTTGGATAACAGCTAATGATAGTTAATATGCATTACCTATCCCGCCCTGTACAAGATGAACAACCAGTCTGTCACTGCGCATATAGGACCCATTAAGGACGATGTGAATACGATACTGCATCCACTTCGCTGGCTTGCCGGTGCATCGCGGAGCGGGTCGACGTCGTCAACTCAGAGAGTGCATTATATACTCATGAAACAACACGTTTCACATCTTATGCTGATCCTGAACGACTTCTGACATGTACCGCGAAAAAAACGAAATCTCGAACTATTACCTAGAGGTGTTCGGTTATTTTGGATGCTTCTCAAGCAACTTTCACCCCTTCGTCCACCACAAAGGCACGGCAGGCCCGATTTCCACATTCGCAGCGTTGCATTTCAGCATGACAGGCCTAAATTGATACCTGCGCTAGCGGAAGGAAATGGAAGCTCCATAAACAAGGAAAGTCCAAGAAAAGTCCTAGCCCTTAATGAGCACTCGTTTCTTTCTGCTTCATAAGATTATGTTCAAAAACACGTCCAAAATGATCTCTTCAAAACGAGAACTTCCTTAGAGCGGTGTGTCCAGATAAAAGCAGCCTCATTATCGCAAGTAGTGTCGTCCTCCAAAGCCTGTCGGGCGTTCTCGTGTGTTCCGTCCTGTGTTAAGCAGCTTGCGTCAGAGCACGCATGGAGTTCACAATGGTGCATAGCAAAGCTTCGAGCTGCAGCATCTAGCTCCCAGTCGCTCCTTGGCTTAATTGGGCTTGAGTTGTAAATGTGCGCCATAAAGCAATAAAGCTTGCTTAGTGGCTAAGCAACTGAGATGGATGAAAGCGTACCTTAAGCCACTTCATTATCCACGTACCCTGGATGCATATTCCGCTAATTACTAAAGGAACACAACTGCATACGGATCGAGCGGTGCTTCCAGGAAGATTATGATGGGATAAAAAGCTGGCGCAACAAGCTTTTCGAAGCGCAGCGAAGAGTAACGCTTCGTCGTGGGCAGCTAAAAAGATTGCGCCCTCAAGAAACAATTGCTATTTGCGAATGCTTGATGTAAACCTCTCGATGTTTCTGGCTTTTTTTCATAAAACCTTAACTTCTAACGAGCACTGCATAAAGCTACACCATGCTGACGGGAGTAGTGCAAAAGAAAGCTTCGCGTGCCCAAACAAGGAGCCAGGCACAAGCCCACACCGAGATGGCATTTTGGCGGCGGTCTAATTAGCGCATGATGTTCAGTGAAGGACAAAGCCGCAGCCCCCCCCCCCCCCCTTAAAAAAATGACAATTGACGCCTACACAAACATTCCAGGCGCTGTCAAACCAACTCCTTACTCATGCAGCCGCATCACATGCAGCAGTAAAAAGTACCCTGGAACGCGGTAAGTGCAAGCACTACATAAATTACTAAGTGGGATGAATGGGCCTTAACGTTTCGATGCTGCATGTCTGCTAGGAGGCACGCCGTAGTGGAGAGCTCCAGATTAATGTCGGCCACCCGTGGTTCCTTTGAATGGGCACGCACTTCGAAAAGCGCGCCTATGTTTTCGCATTTCGCCTCCGGCGAATTGTGGCCGCTGACCAACCAACTTTCCAGAGCTCTCAGGAGGCAGGGGTGGGGTACGCGGGATCCCGGCGAATGGTGGCTGGCATGCCCATGCAGTGTGGTAAAGGGTCGGTCTGGTCTCTTTACAGTTGGGGTATGTATCTGGGTGTAAGTCCGGTTGTGGTATGCGTTTTTTATTGAGGCCTGGGTATGTGTGCGTTCGTAGTTTTCTCGCGGCCATAGCCTCGCTTTTGTTGAGTGATGGGTGAGATGGTGGTAGTGTTCTTCTTTGTGTACAGTTGTATTCTGTAATGTGTCCAAACATGCGTAGCTTTTCGGTGTCGCCTTCCTCCTCTTAGTCTACTTCTTCCCCTTTGTATGACTCCCCTCCCTTGGCAATGCCCGGAAGGCTGAAGCTTGGGCAAGCGCATTTGTGCGCTCGTTGCACGGAAGAGAGGCATGGTCGGGGGTCCAGACAATGAAACCCCACCCCTGCCTCCTGGGTGTCTACTCTGCGTATCTATCAGCCTGAAGATTACCGGCAGCTGATTGAACGAGCTGCCCGTGTGTCTGCATACACTGAGGTCCTGGAATAAGGGTCCCACCTGGGCAGTCAGAAAACTGAACATGAAAAGGCCACTGGAGTACCTTGAATCTTTTCAGCAATAAATTTTTCGTCTTTCTCTCTCTCCAGAGCCCTCATTAGGCAACCTTCCCCCTCCATCTCCTCACTTCGCATAAAGAAAGTTCTTAATGCACACGTGTAACACGCGATGTCAGTGCATGTTAAAGAACACCAGCTGGCCGAAATTTCCGGAGCCCTTCACTACGGCACCCCTCAAAGCCTGAGTCACTTTGGGAAGTAAAACCCCCCTAAACCAAACCATGATCTCACTCTGAAGAGGCAAAATGAAAAACGCACCGGTGTACTGCACGATGTCAGTACACGTCAAAGAACACCGGGTGGGAGCAATTATTCCGGAGCCCTCCACTAGAGTGCCTCTTTCTCTCTCCCTTCTGTTCCTCCCTCTTTCAGCCTTCCCTCACGATGTGGCTCAGGTGTCCACCGAGAATTGAGACAGCTAATGCGCCTTTTCTTTCCACAAAACAGATTTTTGTTTTCATTGTTTCTTTACCCCGGGTATGTCAAAAAGGAAGCACCACACTCTCTCGGTGTCAGCCCACACTGTGATGCCACCTCAGCTTTTTCGTCAATCTCATGGCACCTCGGGCTTTCAATGAGAACTCCTGAAGCCAATGTCAGTAGGCTTGCAATGCATTCAGGGTCATGGTGAATGAGCAGCAGTGCTCAAAAACCTTTCGAGTGCTTCATGGCTCTAATAAATGCAAAAATATTGTCCTGGCCTTTAATAAAATCCCCCTCGTATTTCTCAGGACAATGTTTCTTTGCTCGGCCAAGGAGGTGTCCTGTTCTGCGAACGCTGCCACTGCTTCCCCCATATGCTAATGGTAAGAAAAACACTTTGTGGAAGGTAGCCATTTCTCACTCTATGTGGAGAGAAATTTACACTTTCCATGTCGATTTTACTTTCTCGCGGTTCCGAAGCAGTTTCAGTGTGCTGCTTACAGGTCTTTGACTGCTTAGAATGATGACTAAGAGCCACAGGACGCGCTTCGCGAAGGGAACAAAATTGCATACATGAAAAATAAAACTTGAAGAAAAAAACGCCAGCCTCATAACATATACCGCATCACTCGCATACCAGAAAAAGCGGCCAGAAAACAAGCCTGGAGGCACAATGACAAAATAATCCGAAAGCCGAAATTCCACGAAGTTCCACGAAGGAAGCCAATGCATTCTTCGCCAAAAGGAGGTTGAATGCCTTATGAAGATCAGTTCTTTTTTTGTGTGTCTTAGGTACCAACACTAGCACTTATTTGTGAACGTGCGTATCCTTTGATGCAAAATTACCACCTACTTTCTCTCTTCATGCTACTTTCCCTCTCCAGTAGGAACCTAGTTGGAGACTGCTACAGTCAACGTCAAGCGCTTGAGATTCTCTCACCGATGTGCTGCTTTCGCCATTGAGATACCGTACTTATTTGCCTTGGTCGCAAAATGCTCGGATCCCAATGCAACACACGTGTTTACGGAAGATTTGGCTCATTGCTCTTTCAATTTCTAAAACATTTAAATCGTTAGCTCATACTTACGGAATCCAGTAGGAATTCTGATCCCCCAAGAACCACGGGTGGAGCCTTCTAGGCTAAGAATTTAAAAGGACAGCAATACAGTGCAAAAATAACTAGTCGCTCCCGCCTTGCACAGCTTGCATGTTAAGGAAACAAGCACAAGCAAGGAAATAAGCACAACTGAAGTAAAAGAGCTCTAAAAAAAACAAATTCTCGCCTGATGCTCCCACTCCTATTCCTTCCTTCTCCTGACTAAGAAATAAAGAAATGACATTATGAGCAAGAGGTTAACTCTAAGGCCGATAAAAACAGTGATTTCGTTATCAGATCAAATTCGCTTACAAAATAAGAACACGGCGGCGTTCACTAACGCATCACACAGTTCTAAGGGGAGCCCCTTATTAGGGTCTCAGTGCCCGAGGACCGATAAGCGGATCGCGGACAAATAGCCACGACTTAAGGCGCATGGTCTTCTCTTTCAGACCCCTTGAAGTTCGGAATGGGGACCAACGGCCAAATTTCACCGCATAAGCCGTCACGCGCCGTTATAAGACTGGTTTGACGAATGAACGACCTAACTGTACCGCTTATTTCACCACGGGGGCGAGCCGGTAGACCTCTTTATGTTCCCCTTCAGCCTTCCGCATTTATGAGAGCGGCTTTTTGTAGAACACGGACGATTCTGGCTGTGCAAATCGTGCGTTCCCAAAGAAACCGCTTGACAGTTTAGTTTTCTTCCCCTAGTGTCATTTCGGTTAATTTACATTTTTAGAAAGTGCATTTTATGGAATTCAATATCCTAGGAGCGCTAGAAAACGTATTTCAGTGTGTACGGCGCAATTACCCAGAACTTGTAGGCTTTGCTTATAGCAAAAAAATCGTATTTCAATTTGTGTGAGGGAATAGACCAACACGTATAAGTTTACTTTCAGTACCAATAAACGTGTTTTTTTTTTTTAGAAATAAGCGAATGGCTAAAAATTTGAAAGCTTTATATGCAATTTACGCAACAGAATATTTGTTTGTTTGTTTTTTTTTTCATTTATGTGGTTTGTTGGATATTTTGTGATTTTCGAAGCACCCTCTACTGCTCATCATTTTGTGTTAATATAAACTTCAGCAAGCTCATTGTTCCAGAGAAAACCATCCGCAGCACAGCTCCAAATAAGAGCTGGAGAGTTATCTTTTCTGCGGATTTTGTTTCTGCGTATCGTCCTGGTGTGCGGATGAAGCCGCCCTGCGTACTAAGCAAAAGTGCCTCAAAGCTGTTAGAGATGGAAACCCGTCGATTAGGCCTTGCGGTACAGGTGTGCATCGAAGACGACTAGTGAAATTCTACAGCTCTCGAGTTTAACATCCGAGAATCAAAATATGCACCTTTTGGGGGAAGGCACTAAAAGATTCCGAGCGTTTTCCTGGACATCGAGCCGTTCTCTTAACCTTTGTCGATGTTCCGCAAATGCTAGGTTGATCATAAGTGTTATGAATGTGCATTTCTTCTACATTGACTCGTGAAGCGTAGCAGCTTACTTCAGAGCGGGGACAATGCGTAACGAAGTGCAAAGTTTCAAAATCTCCCGTGTGGTTGCTATAAGGGTAGACTTTAAACATAGATATTGCCCAAAAAATACACAGCCACACGGATGCCTTCGTAGGCTCTCTGTGCGACTGAGCTGCCATTTTCTAAGTCGAGATTCTGTTAATGCCGCATGTCTCACGCATTGAGGGAAATGCGACGGGCGTTCATATGTTGCCTACGTGTGTATTTCTCACGGAATGACCATATATGACGCATTTTATTTTGTAAATTTCTGAACACTGAGGACCATCGTAGCTTTGCGCACAGAAAACAAGCTCCGCCTTTGATAAGATTGGACAGAGAAGAGACTTCAGGCTGGGAGCGATATTTCAGAATTGACGTGTTCGAAGGATTAACCAAGACCAGCAGGCAGGAATCCAGATTCCAACTGTGGACATATAAGCGAATGCCACAGTTCAAAAGTAATATTAAAAAATAGTAAGCTTGCCAAATTCTATTGAGAAGCAAAACTGCTACATGACGAACCTCTTGCATTAGTTCTCGTGCGACAGTCCAGTGTGCGGGGGCTGTGGAGTTATATGATATTTACAACGTCACACCTGTAAGTAATGTTTCTAATCAAAATTACGTCTAATTCCTTACCTCTGTCATTAACATCCCATTGCTTCTTTTTTCACTGTGCCAAGAGAAAACATGTCACTGAACCATTAACATTATCCAAATAAAGAGTCTCTTTCGGTCATTATGACATCTACAGAGACCATTTTGTCATATATTGCGCGCGTGGATAATTTTGACTGCATTACGCCAGTTACCATTCTTACGATTTAATTACGTTAACATTTTTTTAGCATTTTGCATTAAAGCAAGAAAAACTGCACGATATTTATTTAAGGTATACTTTAAAAGATGTCTAAGCTATGCAGCTCCTCGTTTTCTCGATGTATGGTAAGGGAAAACAACATGGCCACGCGAACCTTTGCTTACCTTTGCGGAAAACAAAAGAAACTAAAACAATGGGATACAGAGGAGGAAAACTTCACAACAGACGCATACGTGTCCGAAAAGAGCGAAGAACACGCAAGTACAGCTATCTCACAGGGTTCGCTTCTTTATTTCTTTTTACCGATAGCCATGAATTAAGGGCGCATGTCAAGTTATGGCGCTTAATACGCTTGTGATGGCAGGAGACGCAAACTTTTACCTTTACAGATGGAGTTCAAGATGTTTCTCCTAAACCATTCGTCGAAAGATACCGACTTCAAGGCCCCTGCAAGTTCTGCAAAGTTCTTGAGCTAATGAACGTCATCATTTAGGTAGCCCCCGCAAATTGCTACGCCGAAGCGGAAATACAACTATGGCCACGAAAACCTCTTATAACTCGCTGGGAGAGCATCACGAAACGCATCAGAACATATGAACGATTCGACGCGGCTTGTAAGCTCATCAGTGAACCGCTCGAGCCTGGGAGATTTTGCGGCTATACTTAGACTATACTGATTAAAATGAGCAACAAATAGAAATAAAATATACGTTTTCAGTAAATTCTGGAGCTGTCGAAGCACGCCTGCAGGCTGTGGGAACAGAGCCCAGCTGCTTGCGCCCGCGCCTCGGATGGGCCTTCGTTATGAATAGGCATGAGCAGTTTCAGACACGGGCGATTTGTTTCAAATGCAAGAATCCCCTCTTCCTTTCCACTACTCGATATAATGATGTGTGGTCTCGTGTTGTAATCAGCGATTTCAAAAAGCGATATGAAAGGATTAAATGTTGAAAAGGCTTCCTACGCGTTTTGAATACGAAATGAAAAATAGCTAAAGGGAAACGCAAAGTTGTACCAGGGACTGTCCAACATTTTAAACATTTTTCCGAGAATTGTCAACGCTTTTGTTTTTTTTTTTGTTTTTTGTTTTTTTTTTCATTTTTAACAGCGCCAAAAGAGGCGAATTCGGCCCGTCTAATTTACAGTTAAGCTGAGAACAAATACTAAATGTACACCAGCAAGCACAATCTGCATGATATGCAGCTTGGCTCGCCATGTCCAGTAAGTATACATTTCTGCTTAAATATCAATTTTGTTCTGCCATCTGATGTTCGATGCTTGTAAAGAAAACATGGACCCCTCAGTGCTACATTAGTGTTCTCGGTCATATTGGGCCTCTGCAAAGTAGAACATAACACACGATATACACCAGCGGCGGTTTCTTCGAGCATAAAATGTGTAATACAAAGACGAGGAATGAAACGGAGAGATAAAATAACAAACCTAGCCGCGCCGTAAGCGATGGGATAACGGAGGGAATGAAAGACGAAAGGAAGAAAGAGGTGCCGTATTGGAGGTCTCCGAAATAATTTAGACCGGTAGAGGATGGACATTGGTTTTGCGGAAATGAAAGGCACAGTAACTGTCTCACTGGGCAGCTGTCCGCACTGCGCGGAGGTCTTCGGACATCTGCCACATGGTGTGGGCCTGCCCCTCCAACCCTGCTATCCCCCTCACCCCAACCCAACCCGAAAGGACTGGGAGGCGACCCTGCTCGACTGCTCTGACCAGCAGGCCCAACGGGCCTTGGTCGGGCGAGCCCGGGCGGCGGACGACGCCACTGGGGTCCCATACTAGGGACCTCCACCTAGTACTTGTAAGGGCTGGCCCCCTCTGGGCCAGCTCGTGCATAACCTCCTTAAGTGTATTCGTACATGAATGTTTTCCCCCACCACCATCGCTGGACACCTCAGCCGGGCAATGAAGGAAAGGATGAAGGAGGGAATGAAATAAGAAAGAGAGAAAGAGTAGCCGTGTGTAGTGGACGGCTCCGGAATAATTTCGACCACCTGTGGATCAATAACGTGCACTAATATCGCACAGCATAAGGGTGTGTTTGGCGTTTCGCCTCCATCGAAACGCGGCTTGATTCTTACCTGTGTACTTCGGCTTGGAGGGCCAACAGAACATGACATCCGGTTTGCTACCATTCATTGAGGGAAGGGAAGGGTAACAGGCAATACGGGAGCAGAGAGGCGTATATAAGCGCGTAAAACTGAAGAGGAAAGCACTCGCTGAGGGTCAAAGATGATCACAAAGGTTGACTTATCGAAGGAACCATTGCCTTCGTCGTGTTCAGGTGCCGCGAGAGTTGGTTCCGGAATCAGCGGTTTCGACATAGGCACAACAAAGATAGTTAGAGTCAAAAGTGCTTTCGCAGTTAAGCCTTTTTTCGAACCATTGCCGGCGTGTGAACGGTACCACAAATATATTCACTAGGACATCACGACCCCTCGCTCATGGAAAAATTAAAGTACTGCGGGGCCTACGACGTACTATGATTTAGTCTTTCCGGGACCAACAGCGCAGCGACGTCCGTTGAGACACTCAACGGTTGCTCTCCCGCCCTGTGGCGTGACTCGGCCCAATCACGGGCAGAGGGCGCCGTCGCGACTTGGGGTGCCGGGAAAGTCCACATCACCGGATGGGCGCCGTCCCTTCCAAGTGCTCCATCTCGTTGCCATCGGCACGTGCGGTGGGTCCGACCTCGCGATAATGAAGGTTCGGCGCGGGAATTTCCGAGCCACTCACCGGCCGAAATATCCGTTTCTCTCTACCCGTTTACCTAAGGAAACACCTGACAGGTATATAGCGCCACAGCAGCCACTTCTTGCCCGCCCTAACGGCATGCGTGTGGAAGTGGCGATGGCGTTTCAGGGCGAATAATATAGCTACTTCTTGCGGCCGTAACATAAAAACAGTTAGTAAATGACTTCGTAAAGAGCGAGAAGTAATATAAACTGCAGTTGCGCAGTGTGTTTTCAAGACGAATTCACAGCGGTGCATGATAGTAGTGCTTTCAAAGTCGCTAAAAGAGCTAGCAGAGGCGCAGGAGCCTGGCAACGTTTGCACAGTCAAGATACGAGGTCTGTTAGAAAAGTATCCGACTTTATTTTTTTTTTTGCGAACACCTGATGGATATGAGATAAGCGCGCTTGCATCAGGCGACCTTGAACCTTCATGCGCATGCATGAATTTTTTCCCGCCTGCCGATAGCGTCAGTCGCTGGGAAGCAGCGTTTGAGTGAGGCAGTGTGCAGTGCTCTCGTCGGTTTTTTATTGCAAGGAAAATGGCGGAGTGAAAGGAGCAGCGCTACTGCAATAAATTTTGCCATAAACTTGGCGACAGCCGAGTGGAAACCATTCGAAATATTCAGACGGCTTTCGGTGAAGATGCTATGAACAGCACATAGTTTAAGCAGTGTTACAATTGTTTTAAAGATGGCCGCACATCGGTGGAGAACGAGCCACGCTCCGATCGGCCATCAACATGCCAAAATGACCAGTTCATTGCCGAACTGAACGCTATGGTGATGCGGGACTGTCGCGTGACTATCCGAGAAATTGAGGAAGAGGTGGACATGAGCAATTTCTGCGCACATTCCATTATCACCGAAGATTTGGCCATGGAGAGAGTTGCGGCGAAATTCGTGCCGAAGCTGCTCACGGTAGAGCAAAAGCAGCTTCGTGTTGAAGTCTCACAGGACATGCTGGATTCCGCAAACAGTGACCCCGACTTCATCAACATCATAATCACTAGTGACGAGTCTTGGGTGTACAGGTACGACCCGGAAACCAGATCCCAGTCGTCAAAGTGGAAGCATTCCACGTCACCAAGACTTAAGAAGGCCCGCCAATTGCGCAGCAATGTGAAAGTGATGCTGACTGCTTTCTTTTACACCCTCTGTGTGGCAGACCACGAGTGCGCACTCCACAGGGTCAAACAATGACCAAAGAGTACTACAGGGATGTCCTCCGTTGCCTACGTGATGCTGTGCGGCGCAAGAACCCGGAGCTGAGGTCAACAGGAAATTGGCGCACCCATCGCGCCAATGCTCCTGCACATTCCTCGCACTCGAATCAGATTTTTGGTGAAAAACCAGACTCCTGTAGTTCAACAGACTCCTGACTGTCCTGATATGGCCCCTGCGATTTCTGGCTGGTTCCCAAAATCAAAAGGCCATTGAAAGGAGCGCGATTTCAGACAAGGAAGAACATTATGGCTGCAACGACAGCTGAGCTAAACTCCATTCCGAAAATGGCCTTTTCGGAATACCTCCCACAATGGCAGCACCGCTGGGAGAAGTGTGTGGAGTCCCAAGTACACTACTTTAAAGATGACTAGGTGTGCAACGCTCCAGTTATGCAAGTTTTTTTTCAACGGCCAAAGGTCGGATACTTTTCTAACAGACCTCGTATTCTACATTAAATGAAACACAGGAGTTTGGTGATGCTCGCATATAATTTGTGGCATACATGCGTTTGGACAACTATTGCTTGAATGTTAACTCACTAAATAAACAGGCACACTACGCTTCTAAGTCGCAAGCTTTTGGTTTGGTTTGGTTTGGTTTGGTTTGGTTTGGTTTGTTTTATTGGGGTTTAACGTTCTAAAGCGACTCAGGCTATGAGGGACGCCGTAGTGAAGGGCTCCGGAAATTTCGGCTACCTGGGGTTCTTTAACGTGCACTGACATTGCACAGTACACGGGCCTCTGGAATTTCGCCTCCATCGAAATTCGGCCGTCGCGGCCGGGATCAAACCCGCGACTTTCGGTTCAGCAGCCGAGCGCCGTAACCACTGAACCACCGTAGCGGGCTCAAGCTTTTCACTCTCAGCAACTCTTGACAGTACAGTCATATCAGCCTCACAAGCTGGTTTAATCTTCGCCGAGTTGGTTTAGTGGCAGCTGCGTTATGACGGTGAAATACACTTATAACGGCCTGCTTGGCCTGGAATTTTTCCAACAGACGAGTCAAGGTCTTAAACGACCAAAGCTGCGGTAGTTTGTGGGAGATGCTTTTGAAAGAAGTAATGTCAGCGAAAAACTTGCTTTTGAAATGTCCCTGACGCTAGCTTGAGTTATGTACTTTTGAATTGAGATAATATAAGCATCAAAAGTCATGTGTTGATCGGCAATCTCTGCGAGACACCCAGAATCCGACGCGGCGCCCCACCAGTTCCCATAAAGCCACCAGTATGATGGAAAAATTAATATTCGTTTTTAAAAGCGCATCTTTATGATATTCGCCGCACGCTACTGCAATGTTCTATAAGTCCAGTCTTACTGAAAGATACGGTTAGCGCTGAACCACAACCAACATACGGTGTATATATAAGCCCCCTGTTCAGACTGCAGTCGTCCACTATCATGCTGCCAAAGAGTAAGCTACGAAGACATTGTTGTGTTCTTATCAATGTATTGGCTCGGATGCCCTCCCGCCTGATACTCTTGAAAGTGTCCCATCACCTGCCAATTGTATGTGAGTCAGGCTAACATTGAAGGCACTTCGTCGCTATCCACAACCCAACACGACAGCGCTAACACAAAGCACACGCTACGACTTTCTTATTCCTGCAGTTTATTCCAGTCATAAAAACTAAACTTAAAGCAATGAAGAAAACAAACTGTAGAGTTCAGTCAGATACACTGAACGCTCTCCATTGAAGGTCAGTATCTCTGCGATAGCCACAACTGGTTCCCGTTTGCGAAAAGGACGCGGTAGAATGCGTGGCACCGCACAAGCGGCATTCATTAATTACGGTGCACGTAGAACCTAACTTTCCTGTGCTCGGACAGCCTGCGTTCTGATTAAGTCAGACTAGCTCCTAAGAGCGCCACTTGAAACGGCTCCAACGGTACCCACAGTTTACGTTAGCGAGTCCACCACGCTGCCAAGCCAGTAGGCAATGCGGAAGGATCGGCAGATGCAGGACCCCTTGACGACAACCGGAAACGGGGTTCAAAAAAAGTGCGCGAAAGGGAACAACCACTTATACTGAACGAAGAAAAATCGCGATTAGCTCGACCGGCTGCAGGCGCGGCTTGTTCTTAGCGTCACGTCGGCCATTGGTTGGAGTTGTCTGGCTCGGCAGTGCCTGCCGACGCGGGCCCAGTACACGGCGGCGTTAACGCACCAAAGCCTCCCGAGGGTGCTATGAAGCGCTAAATGAAAATGAATAGTCCCCGGAAAACTCCGCTGTGCGGCTGCGGGCTCCAGGCGGCCAGGAAAGGGCGAAATGCAAGCCGACGGGCATACATCACGCCGACGCCAGTCAAATTGAAAACCGCCCTCGCTGACTCGAGAGAAAAGTGAGCAGCGCGGAGGCTGGGCGCGCGCCGCTTATTGATGCGGCCCGAAGGCCTAAGCTTGAATGGAGGCGAAAACGGGACTCGTTCCTCTCTTAATTTTTCGGTTCTTTTCCTCTTAAAAATTTCTCTTCTTGATCCTACCATTCGAAGCAGCTCTTTAGGATGAAGTAAAAATCGGTAAAGAGCTGACCTTACACAATTTTTTAGACAGTCTACAGTCTATAGACTGTCCATAGACTTCTGTCTATAAAGTCTGTAGACTTTATAGTCTCTAGGCAGTCTCTAGGCAATGCAAATGCTATAGACAGTGTATAGACAATCTATAGATTTACGGCCATAAACATTTAGTTTACTTTTCTTTATAGAGAGTCTCTAGACTATGAATCGACAAAAAGAAATATCTATAGGAAAGCAATAGACGCTATAAGAAGTCTATAGACTGTCTATAGACCGTTTTTATAAGGGCCGGGGGGGAGCTCCACCCAGTATAGAAAATAGTCGTGAGAGTAAGCGTGGAAGATCTCAGGATAATGTTTTTTTTTTTTTTTGTCTTCATAGGGATGCAGAACGATGTACCTCAAGTAAAATACCAGCAGCTGGTAGCGCTGGAAACGAACACTGCTGGACAGCAGCGTCTCTAGAACACACTAACATTTATCGCGTACCTTTAATACACTGCTATTGCTGTCACTGAGCGTCTTCAGCTCCTGTTTCTGGATACCTTCTAATGGGGCCCCCTGTGCCACATTCGAACCACCATTCGACCAGCAGTAATACATTTTAGTGCGCGTAACTACCTCTGTGGGATGAATGACTGCCGCTTAATTGTACTACGTTACAGGTCACACTACTTTCATGATAATTGAGTACCTAGTGCGCGCTGTTGTAGGCACAGCCGTTACGGGTTCAATGTTGCTGCTCGCAAGGGCTAACTGTATATAGAAATAAATTAAATTGAAATCAGATATCACTCGGACATATACGCTGGATAGACGTCCACGAATATGCGCCGTTCCCTGATAAGTTATAAAGTATTCGGAAAAAAAAAACTAAATAATATGTGAAGGAACTCATGATGTTACAGAACGCTTTTTGTTTGTTTGTATCTTTTCGTTTTTCAATACGACAACCAACATCAAAGCTTTAATAATTTTTTTTAAGCCCGAAGTGACAAGCACGCAAGCTGCACTTGTAATCATTACTATTAGTGCTTAATATACAGGGTGTTTCCCGTAATTTCAACCAAGAATTTTAAGAAAACGGCCCACCGGAGCTGAGTGAAAGCAATGTTTCCCGTCGTGTGGTGCTCTTCAAGGTATTTTAAAATTTTCTTAAGCAATTAGCCAAGATTATTACGCAAAAACTTGAATATTCCGTCCAGTGTCACGTGCGTTTCATTAAACCGCAGAGCCTCTGCCATATCTAAGCGAAGCAAGCGGTCATGCGCATGCGCTTCGCAGATGGCGCTGAATGCGCGGAGAGAAAGCTTCGTTCCGCTCTTCATTAACGTGAGCGGCCTCCTTAGGCGAAAGCAACTGCGGGAATTCGCGTTCGGCGCCGGATTTTCATACGCATGCATTGCGGCTGCCTGCCAGAGGCAATCACCGGTTGAGCAATCGACGATGCGTCCTGCTCGGGGCGAGACCTTCCAGCCAAGTTCCACGTATCCATGCTACTGGGAAGCTATTCTCTCTAACCTCTCCGGCCAGAATTGCAGCGGCAAATCCTCTGCTCGCGTAATTATGGAAACGCTCTACTTCCCCACGTTGGGCTCGAAAGACGCTGCACCAGCGAAACTTGCGTTTAAAATAAATATATAAAACTGCTTCAAAATACCCTAATCAAGTTGATATCTATGTGTTTGACTGATAAATACAGGACCAGAGAAATATTAGATTACGCAGTGCCGACAGTCCTTTTTGAGCAATGGGACCATATTAAAATAATGTCCAGTCTTGCAAATTTTGGAGACCCTTTATAAAGGTGTGCCATATTCGAACAAACAAATATCTGCTTTATGGTTGGTTGGTTATTGGGATTTAACGCCCGAAATAGACTCACGCTGTGAGGGACGACGTAGTGAAGAGCTCCGGAAATTTCGACCACCTGGGGTTCTTTAACGTGCACTGACATCGTACAGTACACGGCCCTCTGGCACTTCGCTTCCAACGAAATGCGACCACAGCAGCCGGTATCGAACCCGCATCTTTCTGGTCAGCAGCCAAGCGCCATAACCACTGAGCCATCGCGGTGGCCTTCTCCTTTGTGTTTAGATGCGCAGTGCTAATGCAACAGCTGGACTGTGTCATTACAAAGATGGTGAACATTGTTTTCTTTTGCTAAACCGCTTCAAGCGCACATTGATTTCAAAAACTGCGATCAATTGCGCAAAAGCCCTGTGCTGGACCTTTCTGACGGATGCCTCCACTGACACTAATGCCCTTTTTCCTATGCGTCATTGTTCACAAAAAGCAGAGACGACTTTTGCCGTCAACCCGCGTATACCTTGACCCTAGCAATATCTGCGTTCTTCAGTCATACTCGAAGTGCAAATTATTGACTCCTTCGCTGTCTCCTTTTTCTTCCACGTTCAACGGATATTCTCTCGTTAATTAGAAACCTATCAGAAGGTGGCTGCGATGTACGAATCTGTTACGAAATATATTTTGACAAGTTTCCGGCGATATCTACTTCTCCGTCTTTGTTCTTCGCGATCCAGCAATGCGATAATTTTTCTTGCATCATTACTTTTATAGACGGCTTTCCATCTATTGGCGCTGCAGATCTACAAGATAGATCACACAAAAAGGTTTGTGGGTAAGACTGAGGACCTATTTCAAAGGTTTGAGAGAGTGATTTGTGGAAGAAACAGGGCTGCCCAAACGATATAACATAGGCGATAGCTCATTCATAGTCAGTTAGTGCATATCACTCCTACCTAGCCGATGATGCAGGACACTACGAGAAATAATTACACAACAATCACCTGGATAGAGTCAAAGCTTGCGTGGTGGCTGAACATGCGCGTCGCTGTGGGCAATTTTTACTGCTGGCAACCCTGTATATATGTGAGCATTTTTTAGGTATGTAAACAGGTGTACCTTTAAATGTTTGTGTCCTTAATTCGTGATCGCTACTCCTATCCAGCAGTTAATTCACAATCTGCTTATGAATATCTTGTAATCTATGTTACTTGCTAATAGAAGTTGGCAGGACACGTAATGCGCAACACATTTGAGAGGCGGTTTGTTGGAGAGCCAGAGTGAATATACCAAGGGCCGCAGAATGGAGCGTCGCATTTAAGAGCCACATGAAGGGAATAAATTGGTAAATTTTCTAGGGCAACATCGCCTCACGCCAGAAATAACAGAGGGTCAATGGAGAGGCTTTGGTCCAGAAGTGGATTCGACTCAGATGATAATTATTTTATTTCTGCACCACTTTTATGAAGCAACGTAAGGAAGCAAGTGTTTTTTTTTTTTCAAGGGTGAAAAAGGCATCGCCTCTAGCGATGATTTTCCAAATAATATCCCCCCTCTTCCCCCTGACCACTTGAGTGCCCGAAACACCACATTCTTCAATTCTTATATCCAATTTATTTTTGCCTTGTATGGCATGCTGTCTAACTTTTTGACTGCGTTCTTCCGTCAGGCGGATACACAGACTTAATCCACTCAACCTGTTCAAGTTGAATACTTCTTCTTCGCGAACTTCTCTTCGAATACTTCTTCGCAAACGAAATAGCTCCAGTAATTACGTCAACAGAAAACAGAACACTGTTTCATGTGACCTGTTTGCCCTGGCATCCGGGGTATTACGAATATGAATTCGGCGGCTCAGTGTAACCGTGCACATTTATGGAACTCACCAAATCACACACATGCTACACTATCCCCGCAAAACTCCTTAACAAAGCGAGGTTACTGTGCAAGGCATTAAATTGTTTCATCTTGCTGAAAAACCAGAAATCAAGCTATTTACTGAAGATGTATATACACGGGGGCACTGCCAAAGCAGAACATCTCGGAGCCTTCTTGTCTCGCAGTTTACCGGCACCTAACACGAATGAAAGCTTGACGACCTTGCCACGAGCCGTCTAGCCACTTGATACCGGGGCTCTTTCCATTACAAGGACGCAGCCTGGTCCATGATGGTCATTTGTCAGGAAACTCGAGTCCAAAACTATCAACAAGGCGGTATACACTCGCTATAGGAGCCGAGGCACCCACGGCGTCCCTCTTGGACCTCAGAAGACAGAAATTTCGGTCGAAGGTGTCACATTTCTATTCTATATCAGAACTGGGATAACTCGGTGCATGGGTGTCTTGGAGAAAAAAATATATATAATAAAAGAATGCATGCTTACGCAGAAACAAAGGCGCGAAGATTTTCGATACGGCTCTAGTTCTCCTCTTGAGCACCTACTTTAGCTGGGGTTTTTCACTCGCGCAAATTTCAGTCACCGCGCGCGCATTTAGCTTATCTGTGCAGAAGACTTATTTTTTTTTTTTTTGATACCTCAAAGGCCCCTGGTATGGGGCATTACATGAGGGATGGGCATGACAGTTATACAATAATGGTCTTGATGGCGTTCTTAAAATGGATGGCGTTGATGTGATGCACGGCGTCCTGTGGTAGATCATTCCAGTCCCGGGATGACGTGACGAAAAAAGATCGAGAATGAGCGGTAGTTCTTGCGGTGGGGGCGTAGACGGCATTATGGTGGTTAATACGGCTTGAGAGGCGATAAGCGGGTGATATGACTGATTCTCCTAAAGATGAATGATAAAACATATGAAAGAGGCACAATCGAGAAATTTTTCGTCGCGTTTCAAGGCTGGGTAAGTTAGCTTTAGTTTTTAAGGCAGACACACTAGTGTAGTACGAATAGTCAGAATAAATGAAACGGATAGCTCGATTTTGTATTTTTTCTAAGGTTAAAGAGAGGTTAGACTGGTGAGGATCCCATATTGCCGAAGCATATTCTAGTTTAGGACGGACAAAAGTTATGTATGCTAATGATTTTATGGATGGGGTGGCAAAACGTAGATTGCGCCGTATGAAACCAAGGGTACGATTAGCTTCGTTAGCGATGTTCGTGATATGAGATGACCATGTTAGGTTTTGCGTTACAGTAATACCCAGGTACTTACAGGAAGAGACGGACGATACTTCTGAACCGAAAAGAGTGTATTTAGAAGGAGTATGCAACTGCCGACGATGGAATGAGATTAAACATGTTTTGGAAATATTGAGAGACATTAACCAACGTTCGCACCAAGTTTGGATTCGGTTAAGATCTTGTTGAAGAATGCCAGCGTCAGTACTGTTAGTGATTGGGCGGTAAATTACACACTTATCACCGGACAACGCATTTGTTTTTGTTGTTCCCTCTCCAATACCCGAGCCGCGGTGATAGCTCAGTGGTTATGGCGCTCGGCAGCTGACCTGAAAGACGCGGGTTCGAACCCGGCCACGACGGTCGAATTTCGATGGAGGCGAAATGCTGGAGGCCCGTGTACTATGCGATGACAGTGCACACTAAAGAACCCAAGGTGTCCCTTTAATTAATAAGACTATTTCAGTACTAAAAGATGTGTAAATAGACTTCTTCAAAGACTGTAACTGATTGCATGCCTAAAAGCAAAAGTTGAATAGGCAAATCGTTGGCTACCTCAGTGAAAACAACTTTTTCGACTGAGGGCTCAGTCTTGCTACTCTCTTTCTACTTTAGCATCTATCGCTAGTTTAATTCCTTGAAGAGATAGTTTCATGGCACGCTCCTCAAATACAGAATACAAGTGCACAAGGTGTGCCAGTAAAGCGGAGAAAATTTTGAATATGAAGAGAAACAAATTCACCATTCTCAGAAATGTAAATTTGAAACATTGTTCCACATTTCTCATAAAATGTGGGAATAAATAAGCGCTGCCTTACATATTTTGTTAATATGTGATCAACATCTTCAAGAAATCTTTGCATCTGTGTATTATTTCGAATATTTGGCAAGTTTTAAGGAAGCCGAAAAATTTTTTGCCCCCTCGTAGAATGAAGAAATCGTCAGCAAAAGTTTGATTACTTATACACGTGTCTTTATAAGTTCTTACTATTAAAGGTGACCGGAAAGCGCACAAAGCAGGGGCCACACTAGCTGTGCGCATGGCAATGGTAAACTGGCACAATATCTAACTTAAACTAAACAGATGTCGAAAGACGCGTCCCACATTATCCCACCAAGAAGGGGAAGTAGTAAGAATTTTAGCTGACGTCTGCAGGTCTTCAATAGCGGACGACTGTCACCAGCACAACGGCACGAGCAGATTCGTCAATCGTTGACAGGTGAAAAAGTACGAGTAGAGAAATGGACCTTTTTCAACAGAAGGAAGGGGGGGGGGGGGGGGGGGGGAGCAGTCAGTCTACTGTCTTCGCATCACAGAACGGGGTTACTTCCCGCAAGCGCCACGTGTCACCGTCTTTCGACTTTGTGCATGCGGGTAGAGTACGGTGAACTGCGCTTGGAGAAACTGGGGCAGTACACGCTTCCGGCTGCATTACTTATGCGCGGTTATTATAGTTGTTAATATAAAAGAATATATTATAATATAATATAACAGAGTTAATATAATGTAGTTGTGAGGTTAACATAGTGCGGTTAATATAGGCCCTTTAATATATTTTTAAGCTGCATAAGGAGCCTTACGGCACCGCTGAAGGCGATTGCTGAAGGAAGGTAAAGACGATGTTTTTGTTCTTTTTCTTCACAATAGACAGATTTAGAGTCTGAAGGGTGGTGTTGCAGGCGATCCACTACACGGCTGAAAAGCATGCTATGTAGCATGAAGACGCTTGACTAAGTGCGTACTTGTAAGGTACGTATGCTGACGACACATATACAGAACGCAGAGGAAACAACAAAAAGGTTTTACTAATGGTTTAGCCAGGAACCAGTTTAGATCGAAGTGTCTGTAGGAGGTGCCCTTCCATTTAGTATTCGCTTCTTGCGCTACACATGGGATGTAGTTCAGACAGCACAATTCATTGTTTATTCAGAAACGCCAATCCCTGAACATGTGAGCCTTGATAGAACCGGTATGTAAAGAATAAAAATAAGAGGTACAGCAGAGCGTAAATCTTGCGAAAGGTCGCATATGAGGCGAACCAAAGAAGCTAGTGAGCCTAGCGGGCTTCTTTATTAAGTTTTCATTTTTTTTCCTGAACAATAGGCCTGATCAGAAGACACGAAATCCCAGAATGCCCTCGTTACAGATGCGCGACAGAAACCAGTTCGAGCCTTACCTTTGGCTGCAAACCGCAGACGAACCGATGCTGGATTAGAAGCGACACCGATGTAATCCGCTGGGAATAGTCTATCACAGCCTCACTGCAGCGCAGCGCCCTGCCAACTGATATGCTCGACAGAAAAGCCCAGTCCACGGGAAGTTATCCGGGAGCTCTGAGGAGAGAAAAGAGGGGGGGGAATTGGGATGTAACTGCGTGAAAGCGCACGTGAAAAAAGGAACAAAGACTCACACCTCTTTTACAGCGAGCAAAGCACATGTGCCACAAGGCTCTTGAGGAACACTAAGAAATCCGCTTTCATTGCAAAAGAAAACAAAAAAATGCATGTTAACTGCGATCCGCATCGCGGATTACCTGGTCGAACCGCGCACACGAAAAAGAAAAGCACTAGCACTGCTACGCTTGCTTCACACAGGATGCGACAACCAGCGCCCCGTGTGACCGCTTCCCTAGAGCACTCAGAAAATAACGCGCCGGTTTGTTCAGCATGGATTAGTTAGAGCGGAGAGCTTCGCTACTGACTTGATTAGCGAGGGGAACAGAAAAAACAGAACTGGTTTTCCTTTCCGCTCGAGGAGTCGAAGCAGCTCTTCATTCTTATGCCAGCCCAATTGGACGTGTTTCCTGAACATTGTTAGCAAGGTTGCTACATTACCTTATCAAGCACTACTAATGATGCACACAGTACTCTCTTTAAGTATAAACACTCAGTATGTCAGTCAATCAAGATTTTATTTCTATCTTGCATGTACAGTATGTGACAGACTACGCAGAAGGTGGTCCCAGAGTCATATACTGCATCGGGACTTGCTATATTTTAAATACAGATGATTTTCACAATACGCAGCCTGAAATATCAGAAATGGTTCCAAATATCACAAGAGCATGCCATTGATTGATTGATTGATTGATTGATTGATTGATTGATTGATTGATTGATTGATTGATTGATTGATTGATTGATTGATTGATTGATTGATTGATTGATTGATTGATTGATTGATTGATTGATTGATTGATTGATTGATTGATTGATTGATTGATTGATTGATTGATTGATTGATTGATTGATTGATTGATTGATTGATTGATTGATTGATTGATTGATTGATTGATTGATTGATTGATTGATTGATTGATTGATTGATATCCGGGGTTTTTTATCATGTCTTTTACTCGTTGGTTTATTTCAGCCAGGGTATGCTTCTGATCGTTTTGTAAAGGGCTTGTCTTGGTAGTTTATTTTCCTCCTGTTGCATTTCACATCGTCTTGCGCAGTTTATTTTCACTTAGCACACATTCCCTTGCACGTTGATTAGATTTCTGTTCAGTTTAGTACGGTCCTCCAGTATGGCATGTTGCCCTTTGTAAGCTCAGTGTTTTGGCAGCCTTGCAATAAAGTAGCAAGTTGGCGCTCGTGTGTGTCCGATTATTGTACGTGTCGTTCCCTGCTGCGCCGGTTTTTGCAAATAATGTATGCCCAACTTGCCCAAACATTCTGCGCTTATTACAACTCAGCCGTCGTCGGTTATTACTGTGATTTAGTTAACTAGTTTTACTGTTATTTATGCATTTATACTAAGGCAAGTGCTGAAACACCTTTCCCAGCTGGATTTTGCAGACGCCAGCGCTGTGCTTCTACGATTTACGATTTAGCATTTCGATTATTAAGTACCGCAATTGTCGTGCGGGTTTTTTACAGCTGTGCTGTAATAATGCAATATCGAGTGTCGTAACCGTGTCTCTTTCTCGCGTTCTTTAATTCCTTCCTTCACGATGCTGTCCATGTGTCCAAAAGCTATATGCCTGCTGCCGCGCTTTCCATTATAACTACTGATAACTTGCACAGACGCGCAAAGCTAGTGTGAGAGGTGTTTAGAAGCGATTGGCTGTGTCTTACGTCCGCGCATCCCAATCGATGTCATTGAAGGCCACATGATGCTCAAGGCACGGCCTGCGGGAACGGGGTCAACGCAGGTGAGCAACATGCGTCCAACACGAATACAACAAAGGTTGTGCGGGGCACTTTCGGGCAGTGGTCACGTGTTCTGCTGCCCCTCCGCTACCTATGTTCAACTGGCGTGGTTTGGTTTATGGGGGTTTAATGAGCCAAAGCGCATCACGCTATGAGGGACGCCGTAGTGAAGGGCTCCGGGAATTTCGACCACATGGGGTTCTTAAACGTGCTCTGACATCGCACAGTACACGGTCCTCTAAAATTTCGCCTCCATCGAAGTTCAGCCGCCGCGGCCGAGATCGAATACGCTTCTTCTAGGTCAGCAGCTGAGTGCCACAACCACTGAGCCACACAAGTACGCATTAACACGAATTCAATCATCGTATAAAACATTGTTGTGTCATATTACTAATTATCTAAATGATTTGTAGATTTTCTCCACTGACAGTGTAGCAGGCAGTCTGGACATGCTAATTATTCAATGTCAAGAGCGATCCTCCAAATATTCTAAGCGCTTCTTCTGAAGAACACTGATTTTGCTCTCGCTCTTCAGAGCATCACTCAACCACTGAGTATATTTCTATAGACAGCGTGGTCAAAAATGAAAAAAGAGAGCTTCACTTGGGACGTGGCCGTAGTCGCAGCAGCGCCTGTTTCTCAGTAGCGTATAAAAATCACTTCATTTATGGCTTATTGCCTATGCAAAAACGCATCAAAAGATCAACGAACTTCAGAACTGCAGCACTTTATTCGAAGCTTTCTCTTCAAACGCATGAACAACTCGGAATCAGTGCGATGACTTTTTCTAACATCATCGCTGCAAAACTCGAATTTCAGCATAAAAACGCTATCTTAATGCCTAAAATTTATCTTTATTCCATGTGGATTCGGAAACTACGCGTGTCATTATAATACCAGGGTTTAGACACACGAAATAGCCTAACGAGCAAGTCGAAATGTTGGAGACTCGTCAGGGTGTTATACTATTGAAGCATGCCGGCATCGCTGATAGTGAGTAGTCAGAATGAAACAAATTGAAGTAAGAACTTTTCGTGCAAAGTATGCATAGTCCTTGCGCTTTCTTCTCTCTCTGAATTTTCGCCCCTAATTGGATGTCGACGTTCCGTACGCTTGATTTAGGAAAATTAATGTTTGCCCTCGTGTTCCGAACGTGACAGCTCAAATACGGCAGTGGCGGGCGAGGATACTGTTGGGAACGGGGCCCACAATCCCACCGCTGCCACCAGTGTTAAGAACGGGGCCACAAGCCCACCGCTGGAACCAGTGTTAAAGATGGGGCTGCTATCCCACCGCTGGAACCAGAGTTGAAGACGGAGGGGTCCTGGAGATGACTAACTCGTTTAGCCCCGCAGGTACCGGCTCCGAATGACGATGTCGGACTGCGTTGTCGAGGAAACTGTACAGAAGGGTTTATTCTACATATTTACAGATGAGAATCGAATGCAATGCAATGCAATGCTCCGATCACACAACAACATCCCGTTAAATACGGTTCGCGTTCCCTAGATCCCTGACTGGGGAACTTGGTTCGAATAACGTTGTCCAATCGGATGGGCCATTGATGACGCTGGCGGTACCACCCACGGCACGGGGCGGTGCTGAAGCTCTCTCGCTCTCTCACAGCTCGGGGGATGAGAAGGGGAAGACAGTCATCAAACACAGATGCGTCACCTTGACCACTGCCGCAAGTGTTCTGTGCGTTGCCTCCGCGGGAAAGCAGAATCCCGCAGACTCCTCGCAGGTGGTTGAACCTTCTCGAACTCCCCCGCCGGATGGCCGAAGCACGAGACTCCTTCGACACAGCGTCTTTCAATTAGCAGCCTCGCTCAGCGTGACCTTGCGTAGCATCATCCAGTCCGGTGACCCGAAGGTCGACTCGGCCAACGTATACCGCTGCTTCCGCCGTGCTGCTGTGCATCTCTGCTTCCAGCGTTGCGGCTGCTGTCGCAAGTTCTCGCCGCATCTTTGCCTAACGACGACACTCGTTTGACAGTAATTTCTCCCAGGCCCGTGGCAGACAGCGTCCTTCGATCGGTTAGGTGATTTGGAGAGCAACAGCCCCGGCCGTCGTCGTCTATGCTTCTGCCGCCGGCGCCAGGCCTCGTCATATCCCTTGCTTTGCGATGAGACACACCCGGCTCTCAGGACCACGTTGTCCACTCTTAACAATACACAGAACAAAATAAGCAAACATGCCGCACTGGTGCGCGCGAGTGTATTCTCTCGGTTTGGATGTATTTCGGTTGCTGCGTTCAGACTGTACTCCATCTCAGTAGTTCTTTGCAGCGCTGCTAAAGTTATGAAGCATGCAGAGGAGATGTTCTTGTGCTGCGGAATAACTTGCAAGCATAAAAGTACCCTTCTTCAGTGCTCAAACAGAATATGCACAAATATACGGAGGAAGCCAGTAGCCACCGAACCCAAGGAGCAATTGGGAAGGTCTCTATTGCTTTGTTTAATGTCTGGTGTTGATCAGAGGGAGCTTTAACCCTGTAATTATTTCATTGCTTAAAGGAAATTGGTTAAAAAGCAGAAGAAAAACAACCACATGCCGCCGGTGGGATACGAACCCACGACCTCCGACTTCCGCGTCCGGTGCTCTACCAACTGAGCTTTGACGTCTTTGTCCAACTTTCAGCTCTAGGGGGTATTTATGATACGTGTAACAAATATCTTTTGAGGTATTTTAGTTTTCGTTGAAATTTAAGCGTGACCAAAGAAACGTGCTTTGCTTCGTAATGAAATACCAGTAATTATATTTCCCGATGCCTTATTATTGAAACTACTTTTTGCCGTGAGCTCTGTAACGCAAAGATATGTCCTAAATGAGTTATCTGACAATAAATAATGCATTATATTCAATTCGCCTTACAACTACCATAGTGTCCAACAAAACAAATAGAATGGATCATATGATATTTCCGCAGAAGTCTTCACAGTGTATTCTAGTGGCAACGTACGTTAAAGCATAAAATTGCTGTGTATCCAGAATACCAAAAATGTTTTCAAAAACTGTAATTACAATTCCAGCTATTTCTTTAGTAGCCATAACAGCCTTAATCAATGATTTTTTCGACGGATTACACACGCCAACTACAATGTTTTCTGTGATCGTGGTGTACATGCCAACAGTTTGGTACGTCGTACACAGGAGTATTAGAGTCCAGTGCCAATCCTATGGAATTAGTCACTTTGTTCAGCTGTTTGCGTTTTGCCTTGAAAACTTGTAGGTCAGTGCGGTGATGGAGCCTATTACTAACTGTAAAGACGGCTTCATCCTGCTAATTGGCATCGGCCTATGCTTCAGGAAGCTGCGGATGTCCCTCGCCAAGGCTTTCAAGATCATTAAAGCTTTCCCTGCTTTTTCACTCCATTTCGTTCTCATTGGATTCACGGCGCCGGGGTAAAGCGCCTTCATTATCCTCGAGCAGGCTGTTTTTCGCCACGTGAATGCTAATCCCCGGTGAATTAAGAGTTCAGAGGATTAGAGAAAGAAAGGGGTTAGTGGAGTGAAGGAAAATAATGAGCGCGACTTGATATCCTGTGCTCCTTGACTGTGCGACTGAGAGTGGTGGTATTAAAGAGATCAGGAAAACAGAGCTGACTGTTTCGGCGAGGCTTAATCTTCCCCCCTTAAGAAGTGCTTTCCTTCGCTTAGAAGTCTTAAGCAGGACTGAAGGAACATCTTAATGGGGTTCCAGACCCACTCGTTGCTAAAAAACTTCGTAAAAGCCCAGAAATGTAGCGCCATAAATGAATATGACGAACACCAAATCTGATACTTCGCTTTCGTGAGCCCATTACGCGCATTAAGTCACAGAGAAAAGATAGTATGTGACGTGTAACACTAGTAGCAGCTTCAGTGGTCGAGGCTGATTTTTTTCTCAACAATATCCAAACCAATTCTGCGGCACCCCCTAAGCTCAAAATCTGTGCACCGTGAGAAGAGATCTCACTCCCACCCGTGTAGGGCTGGTTGGTTTGGTTTGGTTTATGGGGTTTAACGTCCCAAAGCGACTAAGGCTATAAGAGACGCCGTAGTGGAGGGCTCCGGAAATTTCGACCACCTGGGGTTCTTTAACGCGCACTGACATCGCACAGTGCACGGGCCTCTAGAATTTCTCCTCCAAAGAAATTCTAGCCGCCGCGGCCGGGATCGAACCCGCGTCTTTTGAGTCAGCAGCCGAGCACCATAACCACTGAGCCACCGCGGCGGCCGTGTAGGGCTAGTTATCATAATCATATCACACATATTATCATATCATATCACATCACACTCATATCATAGTTATCATAGTTATCATATCACACTCGCGCGTTTTATTTCTCACGACTACAACCGCCATTCAAGCGTAACAAGCATCAAGTTATCTTTGTCGCTAACAAGTTTACAGACACGTAGGGATATCGCACTTCTTTGCTTACTACAGAAACTAATATACAGTCGTCACGCGTCCACACTGCCACTTACACGCCCAATGCGCACTTCACGTCGCCTACATAATAATCTTAGCTTCCAACGTCTATTCGGCCGAACACTCGCGTTTAATTCTTCTGCTTTGCCATGTGCTATCAAGTGTTGGAATGGCCTTCCGGATTGCATTGCTACCATACGTGACCCATTAATCTTCAAAAACGAATTGACCACCTTCATGCATCCATGATATTGTACATAAATTGTGTTCGTATGTGTTGTCAAATCCATGCAGTGCCGCTATTTGTTTGCTGTTTTTTTCCTCTGTGTCAATATATTACGTTCTTGTTTAAGTACGGTGTAATAATTGTTTGCAGTCCAATGTATTTAACATTGTTTACTTTTGTTCTTTCCACCTTGTACCATCTTTTGTCTGCTAAATATTGTAACCCCTCCCCTCACACAATGTTCCAAGTGTGGAACCTGTGAGGTATTTGTATAAATAAATAAATATAAATAAAAATAAACACAGTGAGTTCCCTACTGTACCACTCATAAGCACGCCCTGTGAACTGGCAACTTTTGACCAACCTTGTATATAATAAAAAAAAGCCTAGGAAGCGAAGCATACCGCCGGCGGAGGCTGCGCGTCCGCAAGCGAGCGCACGAGGTGAGCCCCAGCTTTCACAGCTGTTTTGACGTCATATCACGCGGTGCGACGATGTAGGTCAAGTGGTAGCTACGCGGCCGCACGCGGCGCAGCAAGGAAGAGCTCGGTTGTGCGGCTAGTATGCTTCGCATAAAAAAAGGATAAACTGCTTCAGCGGATTTGGCCTCACACTTCGAACTGCTTTCAGTTCGTTAATTTAAAATCAAATTGTATTGGTTGCAGAATAGACGAGATTCAAAGGATCGAATGTGTGAAACTAGCGCGCAAAAAGCGCAGCAAAGTTTTTTTCGCGCTAGCATTTGAAGTCTTGAACTAACCGCTGATTAAATCTGCGACAGCATTCAGTCTTCGCCGCCGAGCACAAAGCCGGGTTGAGGATGACGTCATCTATGCACGTGGTCCATTTGTAACGCAGAAGCACTTGGTCGAAAGAACCAAACAGGCGTCACCAAAAGTAAAACCTGCTTTGTGTTGCCTGTCGGCATTCGACAAGTATCAGGAGGACGGGGGATATTCCTGCTATGCGGAGAAGCGTGAGCTTTTTCACGGCTTTAATTTCTTTCTTCATTCGCCCAAAGGGCTCTTTCAGGCATTACATAGGGCGGAGCAGGAGGTTATATAAACTATAAAGAGCATATATGCCAATAAAATGGCGAATTATGTCGCATTATTTATTAATTGGTCCCACTACTAGCCAGTCAAATTATGGGACCAAACAAGTTATGTCAAGTTGTGTAATATGAGCACAAAAGTGTCAATAAATAAAAAAATGAAATTGCGGAATCCACACATAAAAAAAAGAACACATGACAAAATGATAGCTGTTTGCTGAGGAAAGGGTATACCGTTAGAGCTATACCGATACATTCACTTTTCATAGGAATTAATAGTATATCCGCATCTATATGCCGATAATATAAGTGTAAAGTCTACGTTCAGCGAGATCCGTGTTCAGTTTTCACGATCCGCTGCCTCGTGTCGGCATGTGCGAGCGAGTATACCTCCACAGCGCCGGCTATGTCGTACTGCCCGACCGGCCACATCTGTCAGCAATCAATGGCTCGTTCTAAGGCAAGGAGATCGAGAACTGGGAAGTCCCCCAACGCGATGTTGATGCAGAGGTCTTTCCGCGCGTGACGTGGCCAGCTTCCGACTGCGTCCGGACGAGCTCGCCCTGTCGACGGTGAGCAGAAAGGCGTGTGATCGATCTCAAGGAAACCAGGGCACAAAATAAAGGCGATCGATCACTGTTTTTTTTTTTTTTTTGCCGCTCAGGCCTAGCGTCCAGAAATAGGGAGGCCCATCCAGCTTTTCCTCTTGCAAGTTTCGTTGCCTCCTCGATTGTATGCAGGCCACAAAACACGTGACATTCACGACTTGCGTATGCAGCAGTAGAACAGCAGGGATCGAGTTTTCTTTTGTATCTTCCTCTATGGTCCGTTTCTTTTGTCCTTAGTCATTTCTTGTAAAAAGTTTGTCAAAAGTACTGCCAAGAAGAAACGAAGAGAAATGGTTGACCTTCTACTTCTCCTTCGTTTTAACGGTAAAAGGAACGGACGTGTTTTCTCAAAGTTATCAGAGCACTGGGAGGCGACCAGAACAGGCATGATATAACAACTCTTCTGCACCTGATTCTACTGCATTGTTATCACCCGGCGCGGCGACTGCCTGTTCAAGGTGATAACGAGGGCGTTGTGTGGACTCGGACAATATCGGATGGTGAAAAAGAATAAATTTCAAGTGGATTCGACATATTATCTCTACCCAGGCTTTCACAGAGATGTATAATGCTGTTGACACGTTCCAGATTGGTTCTTTACTCGGTCGCTTCTTATCTCTCTCTCCGTGGCCTATCGTCATCGGCCACCAGTAAGAACTGATTGTACGGTGACCGCCTTGGGTAAAATGTTCTTGGCTATCCTGCCTGACTGGTGCTTGAGTGAAGGCCGAATGGGAAGCGCTGTTAAGGACGAATATGTGCGAGCTTCGTGAATCTGGCCACAGAGTCGTCCACCAGCAGTGTGGAGGCACCGCTGTGGCTGTCTTGCTACCTCGGTGTTCTGCAGTGTCCACCTGTGCCATTTGCTGCCTGGTGCCTCGATTTTTCCAGGAACATTACTCTGGTAATGCGGACTGTGGTCATAGAACTTTTGATCGAAAAAAAGAGTCCTAGACATCTGGACTGTCCCTGGTGCATGACAGCTACTGCAGTACGGTCCTCGGCCCAAGTAACTCTCAGGCCCCTAGTCGAGAGATGTAGACTGCGTCACCACCGATGAAAGATTATCATTTGCCAACAAGTGAATACGAGAGAGAAATACGCTTCTTTATGCTTCGTCGGAAGGCCGTCGTGTAATAGAGAGCTAGTCGTGATTTCAGTTTTAAGTCGCACGCGACACAGATGACGTCGAACCCACACGGTGTTAACACTGGGACTAAAACCCGGAAGTTCCTTGGATCTCCACTGCGTGTTTCTCGACTTTTTTTAGCAAAAAACACCGACACCAACCAGCTTATTTAAAAAGATGGCATTTTGATAACTAGCAAGAACACATTATTCATAATATTTTTTTTTTACCATGTCTTGTTTATGAAGTTCCATTATATACGACGGTAAACCAAAAGCGAAATTTAAAAAGGTCACTTTTGCCTAAGAAAGAAACCGTAAACAGCGTATTGTTGATTTGGTGACCTTTGTGTAGCAGTATATTTCGCAAAGCGCGAAGGCAACGCACCCGAAGGAACCTTTTAATCTCGTAAATTTCTTCCAGGAAAATAATAAATGTTTTTGAGATAAATAGCAGTAAAAGAAAAGGCTTCAAGTAATGACTGCGTTTTGGACAAGGCTTCCCTCGCTATTGTGCGTATATGCCCCGGCAGCCTCCAGCACGGGTCACAATGCCTACGAGCAAAGAATAAATCTGCCCGCGCTGACACATTCACACGGCCACCCGTTTATCAAACAATATTACCGTGCCTTCGCAATTCCTTTCTTCTAGCAATAGATCACGCGCTAAAGCAATATCCCAATACTTCTTCCACTGTGATATTCCTTTCAGTGCAGAGAACACCACGCGCTTAGTTCAGCGGCAAAGTTGATACGCGCGTGCATGCTGACTCGAAATTTCTATACTCGTTGTCATTGTTCGCTCTCAGCGAGGAATGCGTCTGACCCAAGATTTAGTTTCAGAAACGAGGCACCCTTCCGGAGCGACAGTCGCGTTTCAGTCAGGAGTTGCTGAGTCGCAATGCCAATGAACGCCATTCTGAACTTCGTGGGCCTCCACAAAGAACAGGCTAACACTCGCCTCACCTCACTGATGCTTTGCGTCTTCAGATGGTGGGATACTGCTCACTCTCCCAACTGTCAGGAAGCCAAGAGAGAGACAGGACGCATTATATGCACATACAGATTGCATTCTATACATACTCTATACATAACGCTGTCATTATCTCCCATTATTTCCTGTACCCTCCCCATTCCCCCTGAGCGTCGGTGGTGGTGGTGGTGAAGCCGGTAGTGGTTGTGGTTTGGAGCTTGGCTTCATTTGCACTTGTTTGGCCCGGGCCAGGCAAGTGCTCTCTTTCACAAAACCCTAATACTGGCCTCCAATAATGTTTGCCCACTTCCCACTAGCACATAATTTAAGGCTAGCGTTTTCGCCCCTGGGCGAAAACATGTGGTGTGAAAACATGGGTGGCATATGCATGTAAAAACATGGGCTGCATATGCGCGGCGCATCTGTCTCCTTTCGGCCATCCGTTGGCCACAATTGGAGGCTAGCGGTAGCGGTATATGCTAAGGCTATGCTGAAGCTCTCGGATATCACGAAGACCTCGCCGCCCTGGTGGAGACGGAGCTAGAACTATCTACCTCTCAATTAAAAGAACGGCACGTTTGTTTGTTTGTTTGTTTGTTTGTTTGTTTGTTTGTTTGTTTGTTTGTTTGTTTGTTTGTTTGTTTGTTTGTTTACTTGTTTGTTGCAAGAGAAAAGTATACAACAGCTGTATCTGACCGATATTCATCTAAGGGGCAGAAACGTGGAAGCTGTCGAAAAGATTTCAGCTTAAGTTAAGGAGAACGCAGCTAGCTATGGAAATAAAAAATAAAGCTGTAATGTTTAGAGACAGGAAGCGGACACAGTGCTTCAGGGAACAAACGCGTGTTGGTGATATAATAGTCGAAACCAAGAAGAATAAATGGGCTTGGGCAGAGCATCTAATGCGAAAGAAGGATAACCCCTGGTCCTTAAGGGCAGCGGAGTGGATTCCAAGCGAAGGTAAGCGTAGCAGTTGGGCGGATGAGATTAAAGGACAACTGCAGCACTTCTTTGAGAATTTCGCGATATTCAGGGATTCACATCTATATAGGCTGCAGGTAAAGCATGCCAAGTGTTTTTGCACTAGCATTTAAAATAGTGACGTAATCAACGATTGAATTTTGCGCTTCTCCTCAATGCCCTGGAGGAGTGCAGGAAAACTCAGCGTTACGTCACGGAAGGTATGATTTCAAATTACCGCCGTCGTCAGCCACATCCTGCCCGCACTCGTTAGACGCTGCCAAACAACTCTCGGCAGGGTTTGCCTTCGGTGGCGTTGGTTCTTTTTTTCTTCAAAGCAGGCATTTGTGCGGTGGAATGTACAGATACCTTCGATGACATCATCATGCGCCCCCACTTGGCACTGTGTGCTGCGGAGAAGCTTGAAGGGCGTGCGGATTTTAATCGGCGATTACTTCCCTATTTCAAGTGCTGGCTCAAAAAGACTTCGCATGTTTTACCTGCATATTTCGCACATTCGACCCTCTTGAGACCGTTGATTTCTAAAACCTATGCTGTTTCCCTTTAATAAGTCTGCGGGGATACTGTGGCCGCAACTGGCAAAGGATAATTGGAGATTCATAGTTATGGTTCAACAGCGCAAACACACACAGACCAAGAAGGAGACAAGACACACACAGCGCTGAACTTACAACTGATTTTTTATTAAGAAGAAGCATGTCATAATATACACACACGAAAACAACACACATGAAAAAACAGCGCACATGAAAAAACAGCGCACATGCGCAATGTCAACAATCTCATAGTACTAAAAAAGGTAAAAACCACTTTACAAGCACGTGTGTATCCACAGATCCACTATCCACTGTGTAGCATTTTCATTTCCCTTACAGATAGTGGATCTGTGGATACACACGTGCTTGTAAAGCGGTTTTTACCTTTTTTAGTACTATGAGATTGTTGACATTGCGCATGTGCGCTGTTTTTTCATGTGTGTTGTTTTCGTGTGTGTATATTATGACATGCTTCTTCTTAATAAAAAATCAGTTGTAAGTTCAGCGCTGTGTGTGTCTTGTCTCCTTCTTGGTCTGTGTGTGTTTGCGCTGTTGAACCATCACTATGAATCTACACCAACTAGCCCAATCTGCAGTTCTTCTACAGTTAATTGGAGAGACATGGGAGAGGCCTTTGCCCTGCAGTGGACGTAGTCAGGCTGATGATGATGACAAGAAGGAAATACGCATGACTTATTTGCGAGGCCATTACTTCCTTCCACGGCGCATCACTGCAATCATCCATAAACAGCAACTGTGCTCTTCTGGAAGGGAGCCCATTCAACAAAATGAATACCGCTCAGCAGTTCCAGGTACAGCTTCACAATGGGTTGCCGCGACCTACCATGTTTCTTTCACGACTGGAATCTGCATTGTGTGTAGATAACATGAGGCGCTAAGCCATGCTGTCACCAGCACCACCATTAGCCGGTATGAGTCGCGCCGCTGCTTTAGCGCGCGATGAAGAACACATCCTCAGAGCTTTGGCCATGAGACGGGTAATAGTCATGTGAATGCAATGTGAATGTACCATGCGAATGTACCGTCGGGGAACTGTTGATTCAGTTCGGCCTCTATTCTTTAGTGTCAATTACTTATGTCTGATCCCTAGTTAGCTGCTGCTGACAAGCACTACGAAATGCACCCGGGCTTGTCTCGTTTCCTGCACGTTAGCTGCCTTGTGCTCTCTACGCCCACCCGTTACATTGTGCACTGCACGGACTCAAACAAGATTAGAGCCCGGCTCATTTCACAGCAGCAAGCGCGTTCTCATTACCCTGTCTCGTCTTGCGACATCGAATAGAAGTGGCCGGCAGCGACGCATGTGCCGCCTTTTGTAGCGGCCGCGTACTCGCCGGTTGCCTCGGTCACAATTTTGTTTATACAAGCCACGTCGGAGCGGCCTGATAGCGCCTTGTCGTTGTTCAGTGAATGAATCCCCATACAACGGTTCACTTGAAGGCCTCGGACCCATCCATATGAAGAGAAAGAAGTTGAGCCAAGAGGGAGCAGCTTAGGAAAACTCATTCATCACACTAACCGTGGCTGAGCAGCCCTGACGTCCGCTAAATGACGCGATGTGGTTTCCGAGGGTGCCAGTGTGGCGCAAGAGCTTTTGATCAAACAACATTCCTTCATTTGTTCTTTCTTCGTCGTTGTGCTATGTTCCCAGAGGTTTTTCTGCCGACTTTGTGCTCGCGGACAACTACGCGACAAACGCTCATAACAGCGCGTAGGGAGAGTTAAAGGGTCCCTTTTAATAATGTACACTAAGACCTTCAATATAAACAAACCATTTCTTGTCGATGTGCTTTCATATCCACTTGAAGCATGAAGATACATTCGGTGTTACAGAGTGAATACACTGTTTCTTGTAACTGAGGTGAGAATTTGTACAACAGCCGGCCAGTATTGTTCATACTTGTTTCGAGTGGATTATAAGCGCGGGCTAACATAGCGAGTCGGCGGTAGCCAGCGCTCGACCTTTCTCGATCTCGTACGTCGTCTTCTTCGCGCAGCTCACATCAGAATATGCTAGTACATTTAAAAAGCAGTTCATATTTTGTGCGCCGCGAATAATTGCAGCAAGCTCAAGGAAAAAAAAACGCAGCCAGAAATCACATGGAGAACGAGAGCAAATATTTGCAGGTACCAAACTGAAATCGACACCGGCCGCTCTACAAAACTTTCCTCGCTGATGCTGTCACTTGCAGATGGAGGTTGCTCTAATTACGCGACCAAACCGTCGCGTAATTAGTGCAGCCGCCGCCACCACGTCCGCACCATCCTGCGATCCCTCGTTTAATGAGCGACACACGATTCCTCGCCCGGAGATTACGCGCCGAGCGCAGGAGCGCTGATCGGGCGGCTTCGATTCCAGACGTATATACATCGGTTCTTTCTCTCACGCCCGAGTTTATCTAGCTTCTAGGGCGCCACTGTCAAGCGGCGCATGCAACAAAGACGATCAAGCGGCGCGATGTCGGCTGCCAGATGACACCGTTTCCCTGCGTTTCCACTCTTGCGTCTCGTCACGTTGACTCTTCGGTTTCCTTCCGGCCGTCGCCACCTAGCGGCGAAAACGCACTGGCCAGCAGCAGCCCAGCATAGCGGCCTGCAACGGCCAGCCACCTAGCGATGGTGTTGTGCGCAGCTAAGACTACTCCCACTGCATCGAGCAGTCCCCTCATGCGGAATCGGCGGGGGCGGAAGTGGACGAGGCAGAAGAGGTTAGCTAGCTCGCAGACGCGGTGTGGACAAGATAACTTGGCCAGGGGGAACTTCTCGCCGGGGGTCGTTTTGATAGATTCTCCTTCACGAAGGCGGTCAGAAGCGACAATTCCGCTTTTGCGCCTCGCTGCCCTCGATGTTGCCCGGTCTTGGTTTTATTTAGTGCGTATTACTCGGTGTTCATGTTTTTTTCTTGTTCTCGTACTTACTCTGTTTTTTTGTTTTTTTTTACCGTTTGATATATTAAGTGACGACTTCCTGAGTTCTATGCTGTTTCGCTTTCATTTTTTTGTTTGTTGGCCTGCTTGCTTCCTTTCTGGTTAACATGTGTCACATTTTATCTGCTTTGGGGCGTCCCTTCCACGACAGTCTTTTGGGATACTCGGGAACACTTGTCGAAGAGAATGCTGTAGTGGACAGCAAGAAATATTTTGCGCTATCTGTTCTGTTACGTGTTTTGATATTAGCGTTCGGATGGCTTTTTTTTCTCACCCATAAGTTTTGATAATAGCGCACTGATTTTACTTTACGCTGTAGAGAGCAGGTGGGTAGAAGAAATCGTAATCAGCAGACCTGGCCGAATCAGCTCCAGGTTTACAGGTTTATTCTTTTGTGGTGAGAGCTACATTACGTGCAAGTCTCGCCGTTTCGCCGTGGCCGCATCGTGACCTTGAGCCGTTGCCTAGCAACCGCCGCAGCTGGCGGCCGCCGCACCATCTGGCATGACGTCACAGGAGGAGCCGGTGCCGCGGCTTGCCGGTGAAGCCGAGATGCAACAGCTGTACGCATGCGCCGTAGGAGGAAGGGGGCTAGTCCAGCTGTATATATATAGAAGGCGGCTCGGTGGAGCCGTCGGTAATATGGATAGTGAGTCGGAGAGACTGAAAGAAGCCAGGCTTCAACTACAAGACGAAAAACCGGAAATAAAATAAATGCGCCACACTTTGCTGTGCTGCATAACAAATGTCCCGTAATTAATGTAGCCGAAATTAGACGCAACGAGAGGATAACAACGAAAGCTAAACACTGGGCGTAGCCGGAGAGAAACCAAGCTAAACGACAATGTGTAATAAAGTTTAACCGTACTCTCGTTACGTATATCCTGTCCCAGCTGAGCTAAGCCACTCCCATTTTTTTTTTTTTTTTTTTTTTGCATAGAGACAGCGAATCCTGTGAATCGTGTCCCGCAGATCGTGCGGCTTCCTCGCCTTCCACATTCATGGTCGCGCAGCTACAGCCGGCGACGGCGGAAACGCGCGGCTGCTACAACGCATTCAGGACTCTACAGTCTTCAATCTTCTCTCTGACGAATGAGGGAGCCCTTTTAATGCACACCTTTTGAATATATTATCTCCTCTAAAGACTCAGTCACTTTTTTTCTGGGAATGGTTTTGATTTCCCTCCTGTGGCATATCCAGTCAGCACTCAGACGTGTATTTTGTTTGTGAGTATGGCCTTACAGGCGTGTGCGCAGTCATATACGTCAACAGCTATGAACTGAAGCCACTTCACGTAACAACTGAATAAATTGCAGCACACATAAATATATTATTATAGATACATTCGGCCGTTTGAATATGGCGCAACGTTAACTTTGCAAGTATCACAATACTTTCGAAGCAAGTTCAGAAGCACCACAAGTTGGCAACAAGAAAAAAAATGACCCATGACGTCTAAGTTCAGGACAATGTGGAAAGGCTACAAACATTTGTTAACGACATAACAGGTTCCCAAACGGCGAAGTCACGATTCTGCACTCCAGAAAGGTGAGTGGCACCATTTGTGACAACGGTGCCCAGTGTACAGCTTATGTGTGCAGAAAGAATCCGGCCGTTAGCACAAAACTGCCAATTATGGTGAAGAATCTCTTTTCTAGTTAAAAGGGCCCAGCTGCAAGAATGAAAACGCTTCTTTGAGGAGGACCACTAATGGAGAAAAGGAAAAGTGAACAGGAGGACGCTCGCCAGCAAACTAGACAGCACTTAGGAAAGCATTCTACAGCCTCTTATGACCGCATTACCCCAACGATGACCCTATGGTGGCCTTTTTATGAGACAGGTATACCGTTTTTAGAGCCACAATTTGATGCGCTCACCTAAAACCGCCTCTTGTAGCTCTGCTTGTGTGTGTGTGTGCGTGATATTTTTTTATTCATCACGTAGTGGCCGAATACAAATATACTACTGCAGAGGCCCAGCATAGGTATTACAGGCAGAGGGTAAACTCAAATAAAGAAAAAAAGTGAAGGTTATACTCACGCACAACAAAAATTTGCCTTCAAGAACAAACAAAAAAAAGCATCCGACAAGCTTGCGAGATATGCGGGCCGTATTCACGGATGGCCTCTGGGTCCCTACACAAATCTCTGGCAATTGTGCGAGCGTTCCGTTGGGCTGTAACAAAGTTCCCGAGGTATAGCGCTCTTCGCCGTTTCGGCTCACCGTTTTTTAGTGGCGGCTTTATACTGGCACGGTTGATTCCCTCTATATGGCGAGCGCGACACTTTGCGGGATTGCAAATGGTAAGCGCTGCAAACGACAACCATTCTTTCTGCGATTCGCTTTATTCAGCGGATCTTGTGCGGCTACATTCCCGCTGACGGTGCTATACTTGCGATGGCTCAATGCTTAAGCTTTGGATACACTGTCCTTTAGTGAAAAATTCCACTGGGTGAGAAAAGAAAACAGTTACAGCCCCAACAGGCCTTTCCTAGGCGCACCAGAAAATTTAATGACGTGCATGTTTATTTCTTGTTTTCAAAATGCGATCCTTATTTTCAAGGCACGAAATGGCCCTACCATTGAGTCAATCATGGGATTTGAAATCTAGCCAGCATCATAAAAATTTTGAAAAGTCGCGTGCACAATCGTAAACGCCATGCTGCATAGGGTTTTGGCCGTAATGTCCCAATGATGATCCTTTAAACGTTAAAATAAGCCTTTTTCTCATGCACAATTTCATATGCTGACCTAGTGCCGTCTTTAGTAGCTTTTCTTCTTGGTATTTGCGTGATTTTTTTTATTCATTACACAGAGGCCGAATACAAAAACTCGACAACAGGAGCTCAACAGAGGGACAGTAAGCAGAGGGTAAATACAAATAAACAAAAAAGGGAAGGTTATGCTTTATCCAGAACAATATTTCACCTTCAAGAAAAGAACTTACTCTTATAAAAATGAGCTATAGACTTTCTATGAACTTTTTATCGACTCTATTGGCTCCCTATAGGTGTTTCCTTCATAGTCTATCTCCTTCTTTAGACAAAAGACTTCTAAAAGTGCTTGGCCATAAATCTACAGATTTTCTATAGACTGTCTATAGAATTTGTATTGCCTATAGAGTAGCCTTTAGGATTTATGTATTAAAGTCTACAGACATAATAGACAAAATGTCTCTGGGCAATCTATAGACTCTCTAAAAAATTTGTTAAGGGAAGAGAGACGTCCAACAAGCCTGGAAGATAGGCGGATCATATTCACGGATGGTCGAGGAGCCCTTCACAAATCTCCGCTAATTGTGCGAGCATTTCATGGAGCTGTAACGAAGTCCCCACGGTCGAGCGCGGGCCGCCATTTGTACTCGCCACTCTTTACTAGAAGCTTTAGCCCCGCGTGATTGATCGCCGTTACTTGGCGAGCGCGACACTTTGCTGGATTGCAAACGGTAAGCGCGGCAGACGACATCCTTTGTGTGTTTTGCTTTGTTAACGTGATCTTCTGAGCCTACATTACCGCTGACGGTGCCACACCCGCGACGGCTGAGTGGTTGGATTTTGGTTACGCGCAAAAACGCTCTACCCGAAACTCGACGGACGCCGGGATTGAGAGCTGCGGCGGCGGGTTGTGTTCTTTTTGGGTATTTTTGAAGCGCTGAAAGCGAGTGCACAACGACGTGGCAGCAGCGGCGATCAAAGAGAAAGTCTCGCGGCGGGTTTGAGAGAACCCTCTGATGCATCTGATTTTGTGCCCCCCCCCCCCCCCCCCCCCCGGCCCCCACAGCCGCTCGCTCCCGCAGCGCATCAGAGTCCGACTGGAAAGAAGACTGCACCTTTCCAACTCTCCGGTCCTGGCGCACTTTGAGAAGATCGATACATGGACGCGAACGGAAGCCACAGCGCTGATTGCAAACAGAGCGCTAAACCTGTATGGGTTCATTTTTGTTTGATTTGCAGTCTCAGCCAAAATTCCAATGACCTGAGGGAGAATTCAAGAGTACCTATGTGTTTCAGTTCTGTTTGTTATTCTCAGTGCATAATCGGTCAGTGCCCATTAAAGGTTCAAATGTTTTATACGGCCGCTGCGACGACAGGCCTCACTAGTGGAAGCGGTAATCTGTGCAGTTTTTTCTTGCTCTGGCTTACGACCGCACTGGCTGGTTTCTTTTACAATTTTTTTTAGTTTACAGAGTTCGAAACAATATAAGTGTTACAATTCCTTCTTTTTTTATGTGATCACATTTTCTTGTCTTTTATTTTCATCTTTACACAGTAGCTTCCCTCAAAGTTTTTCTTCAAACAGTGAATTTGTTAAAGAAGAGAAGTCAGCTGTGGCTGCACGTACTAAGTATTTAAGTATTTTGCATAAGCACATAGATTTAGTTTTGAATAATATTGTTTGTTTACTGGAACAATACATTCTTAGACGACAGTGACAGGTCCTCTTCACTTTTGCCATCAACATGACTGTGATTGTGAATCAGTAAACAGTGTCTTTGCCTGAATGGGAAAGAGGAATTTCTGTGGCGGCTTACCCTTAAAGGCGGAGTTTAAGTGCCCTCAACTTTTTCTACGACCAACAGGACAAGAATGCAGTTTTTTGCTGGCATTATAGCTTGTCGACTACCGGGAGTTGAAAGGTGCAGTTTTTTTCAGAAGTTCAAAGCCCAGGGGAGTTTCCTTCCGGGCTATGCCATGTGGCTCCTTAAGCATCCCCAGCGTTGCAAATCTTTTGAAGTAAGATGAACGCTGCTCCTTCCCCTTCCGAAGATTATTACTTCCACTAATATTAAAAGGGCCCCACTACAGACTAAGAAGAAAACTTATCCCCCCCCCCCCCCTTCCTCCCCGGACTCAAACCTTTCGAGAAAAGCTGCACCTCAGAAGAATAATATTTTTTAGGATGCTCCCTATCACGTTTACGACAGATTACGATTAACAATGAACAACGCTCTTGAAAATTCGCTTTCCGGTAAGTTGATATATTTATTTACTTTTTTTTGCATTTCGTGCTTTTATTGCTAAACAGATTGCAACGACTTAGCTACAGCTTCAAGATGGGCAATTCAGCGAGAAGCTATCTCCCAGGTCACGTTCCCGATGATGTTCGACTTTCCGAGCACACTGTTTATCCGTCAGCACATGTTCAGCAGGCGGCGGCTTCGTTGCCAGTCTAGGCATGATCAAAGGGCCTGATAGGTCGAATGCTTACCACTCCCGAAATATGATGCCTTCACCTGAAAATTTCGCCATTGCCAACGCTTCTTCTCAAGCTGGCGAGAACAGCGAATCTCGGCTGCTGAGGGTAGCTGATCCGATGATCTTGGGCTTATAACGACGAAGAGATCCCTCATAAAAACGCTGTATAGACTATCTATTGAATTCTTATAGACTCTATTGTTTTCCTATAGATATTTCCTGTTGTCTATTCATAGTCTATAGACTGTCTATAGAAAAAGTCTACAAAAAGTGTACGGCTATAAACCTATAATTATCTACACACTGTCTGCACGATTTGTATTGCCGATAGACTAATCTATAATATTTGTCTATATAAAGTCTGTAGACATTATAGTCAAAAGCCTATGGACAGTCTACAGACTGACTAAAGAATTTTTTGTAATAGGCGGCACACCCAGCGTCGCCTTCGCTCTGAGCCCGTAAAAAGAGGGAAGCGGCCATGCACGGCGCGTTCGTATTATGGAGCAGCCGCTTAGGGATGGATCATTGAAGGTCACTGCGGTCGGGCTCGCTATAACACTTTTCGCTGTAAAAAATTACTTCACAGCAGATGGCTGCCGTTTCTCACTGTCAAAACACACCCCCAGAGAGAAGTGCCAGCTGTCGTAACCGTAACAAGCGTCCACGGCGAGTCGTTCGTATTTCCGAGGAAGGAAGCGAAGCGGTCGCGAACGAGCTGTCTTTAGGCCTCTTTCGCAAAAACAGCCCTTGAAAAGACAAAGAAAGCGCGAAGGAAGAAGATGCTCGGCACCACGGGAGCAACCATGAATTGAGTTGTCTGTCTCGTACGCCAGTAAATCGATCTCGATCAGCGTCTCTTCCAGAATCGAACTGCTGCTCCCCCCAGGACACCCGAGGCGACACTATAAATAGCGTTTCGGAGAACGCACAACCTACGACTACCAGGCCGGTCTCCTTTGCTGTACCGATGTATTGTCGTCGTTCGTACTGGCTATTTTCGCCCCCTTGAACACTCTGCGCACGTGAGTTCCGAGAACAAAAACTAGACTTCACCACGGGCGTTAAAACCGCAGCCATTTCAACGCTGAAAATCAAAACGAAGCTCTCAGATCCAAAGAACATAAGTTTTTCTAGCACAATCACCCCACTGTCCTTCAATGGGTGTGCAGTTACCTGATTCTCACCAGCCACTTTATTAACGCTTTCTTTACTCGATCTTTTGTTGTTGGCGGGATGTTCAATGCCTCTGCATCATGTCTTCCGTCACTGCAGTCTCCAGTATTTCGGCCGCTGAACAAATCTCTGTAGAATCTCGCGGTTACTTTGACTACCTAATCACTAATGGCAATGACTTTTCCCCTTCAATTGTTTTAGTCCATGCATCTCATTTTTTCCTTTGCCTTGTAGTTTCCTCGTACCCACTCTTAAGCTGTCTCCGTTTTTCAGGGCATTCTCGATTCTCTCCAGATTATACTTCCTTATGTCGCTTGTTTCATGCTTATTTATTAGCTTTGACAGTTCTTCCAGTTATATTCTATCTACAGGATTACAGGCTTTCATGCTTTGGAATTTGTGAATCAAATATTGCTTCTTTTTGCGAGAGCTTGTAAGTATTCTGTGCAGCAACCCTACTTCATATTTCTACCTTGCACTCCGCTATAATATTTGTCAAATTGTCATAATCGCTTGAACTCTAAGGTCGTTCTTGGCTAAAGTCGAATAGCTTTTCTGCAACGAGATCTTGATTTATTCTACTTTCCTTCTTGCCGCTCGCTGATGGTCATGCTTCTTTCTTATTAGTTTCCTCTTCTGCCTATTTAAATCTAGTCTAATTCGAGACCTCGTGATCCTATGGTCACTGCATCACGCATTTGCGACCCCTTCCGCATTCTACACGATTTCAGGATGCACATACAATATCAAGTCTATGTCTAGTCTCATGATCTGGGCTATTCTAAGTGCACTTGCTGTTCTCCCTTTTGCGAAAAAGGTATTTATGTTCAGTAAAAAATTTTCCTCGGCCAATAGTTTTTGAATGTGAAGCTCAATCTTGCAACTCGAATAGCAAGCTCTACTCTGCACTCGGCAATTCTTTACTCCCTCTGTAGATAACGCATTCGTATCAGTCTAATGTTACAGACATATCGCACTTACCGGAAAAGAGTCAGAACAGACGCGTTTAACATCATCGTAACGTTTTGCAGTTCCCAGTAGAGAAAAGATGGCTCATCTCCAAGTGCTATGAACAGCCTAATGAACCAAGTAACATGAAGCGCTAACGTCAAAAACTTGATTGATAACATTTTCTTGAAGTACACAGCCTGCCAAACCATATGAAATCAAAACTCGCCCTGTGATTACTTCGTTACAATCAAATAAACAGGGACAGCGGTACTGAGCACAACCATAAGTAACCGTAAGAAACAAATGTTTCACCACCGGTGCAGAAAATACGGGGTGCTGAAGTCGCGACAGTGACTTGTACATGAATAATTAGAGGCATCAGCAAACGTTAATTATTACGTTATCTATCAGACTCTATTTATGCCTCTGCTATTTTTGCGCCGTTTAGAATTGCGTCCTGCTGGCATTTTGTTCTGTCCACATCCAAATTTGGTTTCCCATTATGCTTAGCGAGACAACATTGTGCAGACTGCTCTCTGTCCTAAACTGAAATTACCCTCTTCGCACCATACTACGTGTCAGTTGGTAAGAACCTAAGAATGCACAGTGAAAGCACTCAGAAAGACTTGGCACAGCTTGAAGCACAAACAAGCCAAAGCAATGCTTGTGAAACAACAGCGCGCGAACTGTGGGATGGAAAGCCCCTCATTGATCATAAACGCCGGCCTCACGAACAGGCCTTGGTTGCAATCCGCGAAGCCGAAGAATGAACAGTGCAAATTTTCCAAACCTCGAGGCGCCTGCGATAGACACAGCTGTTCGCAGCACAATCACGCGGTTCAGTGTACTGGCAGCTTCCATTCGTTACCGGGCGCCAGAAGCTTTTCGAGCGTTGCCTCGGTGGACTGGGTGGAAGAAGATAACACGGTTACGCCTACAGCGGTAGACAAGTCCTTCGGCATAAGAAAAGAGTCGAAAATATACAACGCAAGTGTTACGTGTTCAGAAAAACGTATAAGTAACGAAGCACGACAATGCCCAGTAATGCTCATCGAGTGTGTAATACTATATACGTTCTCATTTCTAAGGCCATTTCCATTTCCGCAACAGCTGCTATTGCTTTCTCCCCGTTGTCAGTATACTACCGCATGTTTCCTACCATTGCACGAATAGAAAATAGAGTGATGAAAAAAAAAAGAATGTAATGTACGAGCGCAGTACTTTCTTTCCTGGAATGTGACAGGGGAAGAAACAACATCCAGGCGCTAGTAAGGAATTTTGTCATCTACTTACTCGTGACCGCAAGTCGTTTCTCAACTTCGACATGGAATTTGAGAAAGCTCTTTCACTGCCGTAAATATACGGTCAGAAATGCTGTTTTCTTCTAAAACATAGCAGCGCAAAAGAAATTAGGAGGCCCAAAAAGAGACTAGCTGAATGAAAGCGTTGACTTCATAACGTATTCGTATTATCCTCTTATCCTTATTTTCTCCGTCTTTTATTTTGTTCCGGTATTTCGCTGACTGGAGTAAACCGAGACGGCGTTTATACATAAAAAGGGGAGTATGTGAAAATAAATCACTCAAAAAAAAAATCAAGATACTAAAAAGAATGGCTCTCAATGGATACTGTCAACCTCGAAGTTGCATCGCTATCAGGAACAACGATATAGCTCTGAGGAAGCGTGTCGCCGCAGGAAGCGTGTCGCCGCAGGAATGCTGGCTAGAAGTGCTTCTCCATTGTTCCCGCTTTCTGAACGTCGAGCAAGTAATGTTTACTCTCCTGTTTTCTTACCAGTGCTCTCAGCATTGCTCAGCAAGCGAAGACATCCATCTACGATGCCGCGTTTTTTCCATTCTGTACTGCTCAGCACGATGTACGAACGAAAAAGACGGCGAAGGAACAATCGAAAAAAAGTAACTTAAAAATGAACTTCCTCCATGTTGAACCAAATTGAAAGGGCTTTGTTTGCAGGGAGTGTTTGAAGAGAGAAAATACACCAGTACGTTTTGACGGATGATGAACGTGAAGTTTCTGAACACAGCTTAGAGTGTCGGAACATGAAAACTAAGTCACGGTTCGAAGAGCTGCATAAATTACAAAATAGGGCGGTGAAAAGCGTTCGATTTTTAGCGTGAAACTTGGAATGGAGATCGCGGGTGAGGCTTGCATACGTCACAGTGTTTGTCATCGCTTGCAGTCATCTCCCCTCCACAATCCCGTGAGACCAACAGCCTTGAATCAGAAATCGAATTTCGCGGTGAAGTTAGGCTAAAATCAAATTGGCGTGTCCTGCTCATGCACACGACAGTGAGACCATGAGGACACAAAGATGATGTCCGCGCCGGCTATGGACCGAAGTCTAGCCGTTACATACATGAGCGTCCAGCGCCGCAAACCGAACAGCGCACTAATGTGTCTTTTCTGCACCTTTTCTGGGTACCAGCTGTTATCTTTTTCAAACATTCCCTCGAAACTCTTTATATGTATAATCCTTGAGGATATTTCAAGGCCCCGCAAATATAAAGGAAACCTAGCAAAACAAAAACTGTCACGCAGCAAGAGATTGCATTATTTCGTGACTTGTTTCTATATTATATCGCCGGTGTGTCGTCATTGGGTTAACGAGAAAACAACGGTAAAATATATTTTGTCATGTTGAAGGGCAATGCAGTAAAATTTAGAGGCACCTAATCCCATTACGCGTTGACAACGTGATTGCATTAGCAGCTGCTGATGGCTTGGCTGAAGTGACGTCACTCGCTGTCTGTTGACGTCACTTCCCTCCAGCCAATGGGCGAATTTTACGACCGACAATGAATTTTGTCCCCCTGGTGTTTCTATTGCTATCGCATTAAAATATGCATATCAGAGCAGCGTTTAACTATGCAGGTGATTTCAGAATGCAGATACAGATAGTACAAGATATCACGCAGAAATGCTAAAGAGAGATAAAAAGTTTAAATTTTCATTTTATGTTCAGCTACAGACTGCAGTGGGCCTCAGGATAAAAAAAAAGGCGCAGCTGGACAAGCTTCTGAGGCCCACAACGTCCGGCAACACTGACACCATTGACCACTTTAAAACAAAAAAGGGGTATCTCAGCCATAACTCAAAATATTGCAACCAACAGTGTCATGTTTGCAGAAATTACCAGAAACGCAAAGTAAACAAGGAATGTAACCCAAAACACAAGTAAAATATCCCATTGAAAGCATGAACTAAAAGCAATGTTTGAGCAATCTATACCCCTGAGTACAGCGCTTTACGAATTTCAGTAAACACAAAGCTCCTAAATACAAGTGCGAGAATGCAGGAAACACACAAATAGCTCATAAAACACTGGCAACCCGCGCTACAATTTTTAGCAGTGCAAGATGCACAGCTTTAAAAAAGGGCTTAGAATGTTTCTCCCCCAAATTACACAGCTCAGATTTAAGCAATGCATGATTACCAAGGCGCAGCCATAAGGCCATAAAACAAACCGTAAACAAATTAAGGTGAGCATTTAGCGAAAGAACGTTCTGCGTCCAGCGTTTCCGCAGCTATGTCAATGCATGCATCACAGAGAGGGTTCATTAATGCTGGATGGTAATATTAGTGTCAGTAGCCCAAAGTTGGCTCGTGACGTATTAAGGTACTGCCTTAGACGGTGTAGCCCGTGTGTAGGCATTGGCAGCTCTAGGATAGCTATTTCGAATAGAGTTCAAATTTAGTACCGAAGTACCTGTTTGTAGCTCAAGGACACACGTATGTATCCGAGACTGAATATCCTCGGTGCTTTGCTGCTGTCAAAAAGGTCTGTGGAGAGGGGATCATGAAATTGGCTGAAAATAACTCTTAGAGCCTTCTTTTGAACGAGGTGAATATTTTCAAGCGTGTTTTGTGGAGCAGTTCACCATACTAGGTTATAGTAACGCACATGTGACATAAGAGAGTTTTAAATAGGAGCAGTTTAACTGAACTCGAAAAAAATGGCGAGATGGAACTAGTATCCAAACCAAACAAGTAGCCTTAAGTCATACACAATCTACATGCGCATTCTAGAGTTTTTTTTTTCATAAACCAGACTCTAAATTATTTCAAGCTATTAAGAATTTTTATATTACTCTAGACAAAGCAAACTTCTGTGGAAAAACTTATTACCTTTCCATTTGGCCGAAGGAACATTGCTTTCATTTATTCACCATTAATTTGCTACGCATCACAATTTGCGGAATGCCAGTTTTAATTTATCTACTGCGCGAGGAGCACGCATTGATGTCACCATATCAATATCTGTGTGATATACAAGACCGAATTAGCTCAAGCATATGGCAGTTGATATCACATCTGTGAATCTTTGCAGGCAGAGTGTCATGACTAGTGCTGTCAAATGCGTTTTTAGTCTATAGAAAGCCCTAGTGCAAAACACTTTTTGTTTAGATTTTTAAGATAAATACTTTTTAGGCTACTAACCCACTATCAGAGAAGAATCCTTTCTGAAAACTGTGTTGAAAACGGGTGATAATACAGGTGAAGAAAGAGAACAATATGAGTCAGTGAAGGCGAAATCACGTCTACAACATATTTAACATGATAAATCTGAAGTCCGCTCGTATCACAGGATGTTCTATTGTGCAGTTCCTAAAGATGGATTGGATTGCTTTGTTGCCAACTCGAGTGAGAAAAGCACTGTGTGAGCTATTCGTATCGAAAAGTTCCATCGTTTCCTGGTTATATTGTGAACGCGAGTTATCGAGAAAATAATCAATAAATAATTAGCTATGTCGGAGCTAGTTATCTCCATTATCAGGGGATGTCGTCATGCTTGAACGGTTAATGATATCTGAAAGCTGTATTCATACGATATCAATACGGCCATCACTACTCTCAAAGATATCTGCTTAGTAGCATTCCTAAGGGATTCTGATATCGCTGTTTAATTTGTTGCGATAAGGTTTGTGTGCTATCCAGTGCGCAGCCTGTCGCGCTTTTGATAAATGTCCAGCAAAGTTTGTTTTTATCTCAATGAAATCCGTGGTTTGCTCATTATTTTCCGTTTTGTTACATTCCTATAGGGGAAATTATTTTCGTGAAAAAAGACAGCGCCAAAACAGACAGCACACAGTAAGAAAGACGGGACAAGCTCAACTTGTAACAGTTTATTCACAGCGGACGCGAGTGAATATAATGTTGAATTTCAGAGGCAGATCGCAAGCGCTCCGCCGGATCACGAAAGGAGCGTTTAGCTCCGGCGGAGATCGCTCCCTCCCATTCTGCGAATGGAGTTCGTGTGCTCCCGCGGGGAACTTTAGTGCAAGAAAAGCTCCACGTTCGGGCAACATGGCGGCGCCCACCGAAGTGCGGCCTCTCGTCTCACCACCGATTCGTCCCTGCCTCCATTCTGTCTATCACATTCACGGCAAACTAACGGCGCACGAACTTTTCGCTTTGCCTGAAGATGCCCAAGGTGGGGTTGGCCATGGTAAAGCTGCCTAAAAATGAATCAACAAAAAGGCTTTTTGCAAAAAAGGGAGACTCAAGGAACCACTACTTCAATTCAAACCAAATCTTGGCGTCCGGAGAATCGCATCAGCTTATTCCTTCAACGGCTTTAGGTAATCTTCCAAGCAGGAAAAAAAAATTCACTGAACGAAATTATAACCGGTAAGATCTGCTCGAAGCAGTACTCACTAATTTTGAAATACTGAGCTTTGAACTCCATATGTGCCCCTTTTAGGCATGTGGGTGCTTTATTGTTACAGTAAAGGTAGCTTTATGTCCCTGCTTAGATGTGATCATTGTTAGAGGTGAGTAAAAAGATATTAGGGTTATCTTCTTGGTCCTCCACGTTTCTTTTTTAATTTATCTGGGCTCTTCTCTAGTGTGGAGTAGATTGACTATTAGGTGTATAGTATGCCTTAAATACTTACATAACCTTTTATGCCTTCCTGGGCGCGCCGACGTTTAAATGAGCGTGAAGGATCTGCCCGCCCATGAAATAACTACATAAGATGTGACGTACATTGCGCACTGCGTTCGTTGAACACTGCGTGGATGAAAGCTAATCCGAGCGCCGTAACGCAACTCCCACCGCATTAACCCGCCGTACATCCTTTCTCCCCGAGCCCAGCCTACTCAAGTTTACGGCCTTTCCTTAACACTGCTAAGCATTACCAAACCCCAGAAGGTTCACATGCAATCTTTTTTTCTTGCTTCTTTTTCGCTGAGTGTGCCTAAATCTCAACGGCTTTACACTCCTTGTCTATCTCAAGCTGCAAAGCTGTTTTACGAGAGTTTAGCAGTTTCAACTAAAATGGCCGTCCATCTTATGGCGGTATTGCGACAGTCAGTCGTCAGGCCCAAAGGGGCGGCAAACCTATGACTGAAAATCTTTTTTCTTAACTGCATTCAGGCACGATAATAAAGGCTGGCAATTCGAGCCAATTTCTTTCACCTCACGCGTAGCGCCTTCTTATTTTCGTTTGTCTACTTTTTCTGCCCCAAGAGCTGAGCCGCTGCCGCATTAGGCCGCACTGATGGCTTCGGACGTCTGGCCACCGTCTAATAGAGGCCTCAAGTGCCACGCACGGTGGAGGCATTGAGACCACTTGCGCAACAAGTCGTAACATGCAAACGGAGAAGAGTGCTCCTACGTCCGAATGCCACACACTAAATTTCGCGCAAGAAGAAATCCGAATACGCGTCCACGTTTCATGCTAAGTGTTTAGAACTCCAATTTGTAAAGAAGCCACACAAAAGGCGCCGCACAAAATCCCTGAAACGACGACAGGGCTGTAAACGCGTCACCTTTCTCCCGGACGAAATGTTCCCGCACTCGAAATCATCGCTGTTCATTTTCTAAGAAAGAACCACCGTTTTACTTCAGTCGTTACGTTAGGGTTCATTTTATACAAAGCAAACCCGTTGATAGTTCGCCCCTTTCTTGCCGTGCGCGCTTGTAAGCACGGTAGTCGCGCGAGGTCTCCGCAAAATTCTTCAATCTCTATGAAACACCCCGCGCCACCTGGAAAAGACTAAAATGCTCACGCACTGCGCTGAAGAATTCAAGTAATTGTGCACACATCCATAACTTTTTCATCTGATGTATTTATGCTGTACACTGTATTACCAGATCTTGCTTCTCGCCTAGACAGATGCACTAAAATTCTTAAGTAAGGTATGGGTTAAATAGTGTGCAAAAAAGAAATATAAAATAAGATGAATTTAGACTTATGTTCATATTTATGCCCAAAATCATTACAACAATTCGTCTTCGTTCACGTGCATTTCTCCTTAACACATAATCGCCATTTCAGTTTTTATTTTATCCTTTCACATTCCTCGTTTTTGTTATTAATTTTTTTTTCGTCCGAGTTCTCTCTCCTAAAAATCGTTCCTAGACAGTGGTCGCGATATATCGATAAAGCGTCGATAACAGCACATCGCATCGTACAACGCTTTTTGTAATTCCAACACTTCGGCAAAGCGCGATACCATGCCTGTATACCTCGGAAGCGATTCACATCGCATGGTGCCCAAAAATACAATCTATCCAGGCTCTGAGGTAAGATACAGTGGTATCTTACCTCAGAGCGCCATGTTTTTTTAGTTAAAAAACGAAGCGACCTTTCCCCGAAGCGGCTTTTCCCCGTCAAAGAAGCCCCTTTCAAACAATGGCGTCGGCTGATTCTCATGATCCTGCTAGTGTGCCAGTGCAGGGGAGGGGGGACTAATCTTAATCATGGAAGAAGGGGATTATGGGACTATCTCCTTTCATCTGACACTCCCTACATTGCCACTCTAGCCGGCTCATGAGCCAACCGATGCTACTGGCTAGAAGGGGAACCCATTACAACTACTCTACAGCTTACAACTCCTCCTGTTCAATTACTCCTGATGCACTACAAGCTAGGAGCATGATTGCACACTTCGAACCAGGCCGCGTCTGTCGAATTTCGATGGAGCCGAAATTCTAGAGGTCCATGTGCTGTGCGATGTCAGTGCACGTTAAAGAACCCCACGTGGTTGAAATGTTTGGATCCCTTCACTACGGCGTCCGTCATAGCCTGAGTCGCTTCGGGACGTTAAACCCCCATAAACCACGTTTGCACACTAATGCAAATTTCCAAAATGAGCGTCGAGGTGCTCACGAGGCAAGTAAAAAGAACTTCTCACAACAATCAGCATTTTTTTTTTGTTCTCATATCTTAAAGAACCGGCGTTAGTCACCCTAAGCGGTCTTGGTAGTTTTTTATCACAGGCTTTTCGCTCTCACTTCCTCCTCTCTGAGAGTGCAAAGAGATTACTGGCATTCTTTAACCCTTCGCACAAAAGCAGCGGCCTGGGCAATGACCTACTTACGCTGTGAGTCACTCGCGAGGTTTGCCCGCAGCCAGGGAGGTTGAGTGTAGTCATAGTCCGGTTCTACTAAGAACTAATCTCCTTTTCCTTGTCAAAGGATCTCCTTTCAACCAATAGCGTCGGACAATTCTCGTGACCCTGCTAGCATCACAATGCAGGGAGGGGCGCGACAAGAGAGGGAGGGGACTGTCTCAGACCATAGATGCAGAGGATTATCTCCTTTCATCTGCCACTGATAGGGAAAAACCGGTTCGTTCTTGTATTGTATCGGACTATATAGACGCACTCTGACCTCAATTCCATGAAAAGATGGGTGCGTGCTTTCAAAGCACAGCATCGGCGCCCGGATGTTACTAAAGCGAGTTCTACGAGTCTACAGTTCCACGAAAGGGAACCGGCTGCTGGGCTATAAAACTGTGGCCATACGATTGGCGTTTACATATCGCCCAGCTAGCATACCGGCACTTAGCTCGGCTGGCTGATTGCATGGGTGCGTAGCACTAGACATACAGAAGCGGAAAGAAGTCACCGCTTGTTTCTGCCCAACACTCGGATTTAAGGACGTCGACGGCACGACGTATTCCCGTCTCGTGGCATCGAAATCGGACGCAAGAAGCCACAGCAACCGAAGTTTGCGCTGACCGCCAGCCGTGATTTACCGACCATGCGTACAAATATGATGCCGGCGCAGTGTTTCCTCAAGATTACGCTCATCACTTTTCTTACTGTCGTGTGCGCAGGTAAGCGTTAAAAATTATTTGAAATTTGTGCTTATGCATTTTGAAGCAATTTTATAGCAGTCGTATTTCACGCTGTGGTAGTATTCATGAAAACGACATGTTCTCACGAATTAATCAGGCACTTTAGTAGCACATAGCTAAACGAATGTCCTCGCATCCCGTCGCTCCAGCAAAACGTGTTTAATGAGCTGAAGGGATTATCGGGTAGCCGAAACCGCTTGTTGCACTATTATCAAAGCACCTTATTTGACTTTAATTCTCAATTATTTCTACGCGGACCAAAATTTTCTTTGCGATCTTGCACAAATCAACATAGTGTACTGAGCCGCATTTTCTATATGGAAATCATACGAATACTATGAATGTCGCGCTTAAAATACCACTGCAAGGTCTCGTGTTACACCGAATGTTCTCCCGTCAATTCTGTCAGAAGCTGCTGCCTGTTATTTTATTTTTTTTTACAAATGTCGTTACTGCTTCAGCGGACAGTAGACAGTATGTATATCACAACTTTTTTAAACAGAGGTGCACTACGTTTGGTTTGGTACATTGGGGTTTAACGTCCCAAAGCAACTCAGGCTATGAGAGACGCCGTAGTGAAGGCTCCGGAAATTTCGACCACCTGGAGTTCTTTAACGTGCACTCACATCGCACAGTACACGGGCCTCTAGAATTTCGCCTTCGTCGAAATTCAGCCGCCGCGGCCGGGATCGAACCCGCGTCTTTCGGGTCAGCAGCCGAGCGCCGTAACCACTGAGCCACCGCGGCGAAGCAGGTGCAGTTCATAAACTCTCTTCTCGCCTCTTCCCGTAATCATTATGGCAGATCACCTTGAAAGACTGGCTGGGGTTCAACCCGGCGGAACCTATTTTAGAGAGTAGAAGATGAGCCTCTCGTTCTGCTTCGGTTTCTGCTTCACTCTTAGCGCGTTTCCTCACTCTATCCTTCGCCAACGCGCCTTGTCGGCGTTCTGGTCATAAGAATCGTCACATTCAATCAGCCTTATCAGATAAGCGGTGATTCACGTGGTTAAGCACAACTGCGAGATGAGCGTTGAAGCACCTTCTTCAACGCAGTCGCGAAGGCGAGCGAACGCCAGCGGCTTGGCGCGCCAAGGTACGGCGTGTGATATGGTAAGACATCAGAGCCATACCCTCGCTCCGCCGCTTGAAGGTCATTCTTCGGAGCGACTTGACCTTCAGGTTTCGCATGGGAGGAGTACAGCTTACATTCTAAAATAGCTTTTTGGGTCAACTTGAACCACTCGTGACTAAAGCATAGCTAATTGTTCGTTACTGCACGTGTTTGATAATCTGCGACTTCCATTTAGCGCGGCCAAAAACTCTTATCTCAACTTGATAGCATCCTTGCCCACTTCTATCTATCTATGCGTCACTGTACGTACTTATGCTTCGTTTCATACATAGCAGGCAACGCTGTGGTGGTTGCTGAAGTAGTGCGTCCGGGAAACCATATTACTCCACCACGTATCATTCGTTTTTTTCGGAACTCCGGTCGCTGTTTGGACGAACATAAAGAGCGGTATAAAACGATAAGGTAGAATTGAAAATCACGGTCGAAGCTGTCAGGCGTCCAGTGTACGGGCTCTCTGGCCATAATTTTCACGGAGAGGGAACTACTTTTTGGGCGCGGATTGAGTAGGAGCGGTTCGCCCTACCAAGCGCGTGTCATACCGCCACGTGTACTTTTTCTATGCGAAGTCTCGAGGAGTCGCATTACGAAAATGTGGCACGAGGTAAAGAGAAGTGAAGGAGGTGCCAGTCGCGGCACGTAAGATTTGTCACAACGAAATATGCTTGTGTTCGTTTTGGTTGTATGGCGAACTACTTTTTGCGCGCGGACTTAGCCTGCGTGAACAGCAGCACTAGCTTTGGCTGCGTTGTCTGCTATGTATGAAACGGAGTATAGTTTCACGTCTCTCTCCTCCCTGTTCATCTTGAAAGGACACTAGGAGCTATAAAAGATAGCTCGGAATAGTGCTAATGTCCCGTTCCGGCCAGGTATATTCACGTGCTCCGTAAGCACTATACCGTAAGTGCAGTGAGTGTTTTCATCATCTTTTTTTCTTTAGAAGCAAGGCCATATTTACAGTGGCAGCCATAAGCTTAGGGCATATATGGGCTGGGTTCTCGCCTGTTCCCCTTTTCTCAAATGGAAAAAAAAATAAAAAAAAACTACTGGCAGTGCACGAACATACCGCTACTGACGTCGTCTGCATGCGTATTCTGACGAGCTTTCCGGCAGATGTTTTCCTGTCTATTGCTGCAAGAAAACAAGGGCAGCAAAAAGCGCGTCTTCTGGTACTGCCAAACTGGATAAAGAAGCAGTGTTTTGACATCATTTCACACTTGCGATGTCTAATTTTCCTCTACGCAGGCGAGCGCCCGAATGTGCCAAGCACGGATCGGTCGCAGGAGTTGACTTCGCCACAGACAACCACAAATTCGGTGACCGGGTGGCTGGAGGTCACCGAAAATCAGAGGCCCTCGCGCCAGGGAGTGGCTCCGCCGCCGTTCAAGAGCCGACGCCTGCCAGCGGCTGGAAGCAACGCCGGCTGCCGGAAGCGCGTGGCCTGCGAGGCGGCCCGGTCACTGACGGACGTGATCCCCATCTCAAATTTCTGGCAGGAGATCGTCAGGTGGGGTATTTCTGTTCCTATTTTCGGATAATTTTTCGGATGCTACGAGGATATTGAGATCTTTTCTTTTTTCCTCAGTTCTAGCGCCACCTTGCTGCTTACAAACGCACAGCTTACACAGGAATGTATACAAACAAATGTTTGTTACCAATTTAGAAAAAAGGAAGGAGAGTTACACTTCATCCTGCTTATTTTATTTCCGCCACCTAAATTTCTTTAAAGTTCCTCAAAATCTCAGACCACGGGTGCTTTCCCATTTCACCTCCGTCGAAATTCGGTCGGCGCTGACACGATCACACCCGTGACCTCGGTAGCAAGAAGCTGCAGCCATTGAGCCAGCGCGGTGACATGGAAAGTACTCACAGAAGACTATACTGAAAATATTAAAGAAGCCAACAGCCACAGAAACCAAGGGGCACAGGGGATTTTTTTTTAATTTATTTATTTATTTTGTGGTGTTGATCAATTTAGAATATTACTGAATATGTTATCGCTTAAAGCTAATTGATTAGAAAAGCAGAAGAAAAAACAACCACTGCCGCCGGTGGGATCCGAACCCACGACCTCCGAATAACGAATATTTATAATATTTATAACGAGCCCCTCATTCCCCTTCCCTTGTTTGCTTATACTGAAAATAGTGCAAAAACTTCCACACTTCTGGCCTTTCTACTGGACGAAGAAGGTGGAAGTTGCGCTGCACCCTCAACACAATCAGGGCACTCCTCTAACTCCCACCTACGTACTATTCTCGTTACACATCATGTGAAAGCAAGTTTTTACAGTTAGTGCATACTAAATCGTTGCCGTTTACTTCGGAAACAGTTACACGATCATCGTTGTAAGATATCCAGTCTCGAGCAATGTTAGTAACGAGTGTATGCTATTTTCTCCAGCACCGTTAGCACCGACTTTATGCTAACTATTTTCCCTCGTTGGCCTAAATAGTGCTTGAGCATTTTCATTTTCTGCGTAAACTAAGGTCACAACGAATGTTTCCAGCTATTCGCTACGTAGTGCGCTGCACTTGATCCGGTTTTAGGGTTCGAAATTATCATCGTAGGAATGGAGTTTGCGCATAACCATGGTGCTTACAGCTTTTTATTACAAAAAGAAGTATCACACTACTTTTTCTGCTTTGAACAACACCGAGAAAAAAAAGACGCGAGAAAACCCCTATGCTTCTCTTCCTTTCAATCCCCATTGGCTTCCTTCACGAATGTATATAGCGTGACTGCCGTACACATCACGCGAAAACGGAGCTAGGTCGCTTTCAAGACGCTACGCTCGGGGAAATTAGAAAAAGAAAACCGAGCGAAGAACCGCAGCTCTGCCCCTGCTGTTGCACCATCAAAGACCAACGGCTCCTTTGAAGTACCGCAGATGCGAACGAGAAATTAAGATGGAAAGGGCAAAGATAGGGAACTTATAAGCTTCAGCTCCACTGGCAATGCTAAGCAGCATTGCGTACAAGTCGTTGCACTTTACCATGGTTAAAGTAGAAGTTATAGAAAAGAAGTTCTCATCTTCACAGCCGAGGTATTACCGCATCAAAGGGATAATTTTGTGCGTACTTTTTTGCTCAGTGCCTTTCTTTGTACTCTGAATAACCAAGGAGGCCCCGCTACAAGCCGTGCATGCCTACAAGGACAACTGTATGCAAATTTTTGCCAACAATTTGGAGTTACTGTGTGAGGAACGCCTCTGATAGTACAAGCAAGCGGCCTTAACTGTATTAAATTGCTCGCTCTCTTTTCTAAGCTTACGCAGAGAGGGAAAGTCATAGGCTTTGACAATGAGCAAAAAGTTAGGAGCACGGAAAACTTATCGATAAAAACTTCATCGTGTAGCCTGCGTATAGTATTAGCGAACTTACGACTATAAACGATGGCTGCATTCACTTTACTGACAAGAGCCGCGGGAGCCTGTGATACAAATTTCAAAATGGTCTTTTTCGGTGCAATCTCCTACGGCGATAGAAAGTTTTAGCATAGTGTATACCGCTTACTGCTAGCGCTAGCCAACCTTGTCAGTCGGGACCATTTGCGCATGCGCATTGGCGGCTAGTGGTAGCAGTAAGCGGTAGTGTTGCGCGGTATAGGCTAGGCCATGGCTAGGATAAAGCTTTCCACTGTCACTGCCTAAAATCCACTCCCAGCCAAAAGGTCCGGCACTTAGTGCTTGCGGATGGCATCGAAAACATGAGCGCCACTCCTTTCAACGGTTACCTCCACCTCTTCCACTTTCTATTCCTCAATCACCTTCTCTTCCTGTTGTCCACACATTTCGCAGAGGAGCGCCAGAGCCGAATAGCGCGTACTTCGCCGCCTGGTCCAAGGGCCTCCTGAACAAGGACTGCTCGCAACTATACCCGGACTGCTCCGACAGTGCTGCGGGGAAGGTGCTCCCGCTGTTCACCGAGGTGGTGGGACCCAAGGGGCTCGTGAGCACCTTCCTGGAACGCCTGACTGCTCCATCAGCGCCCCACGTGCCCAGGGATCCTGGTGCACCGCGTCCATCTCTGGTCATGCAGAAGCTACGCCAGTCACAGCGGCGCTGGGAATTCAAAAAGTCTGGGAAGTTGTCGGAGGATTTTACACCTAGCTACGCTTAGGTCATCAGCCAGAAGTGAAAACCACCACCAGACATGTAAAAACTAAAGGACACACCCATGGTAACGGTTTTTAGAAATCAAATACTTAGTATTACTATGCTAACGTCCTCTAGCGATTGTTACAGAGCGTAGGCCTGCCCCAGCTTGCTATACTTTCATTTCTTCTACACGGAAAAATTACTGCGGTCAATGTGTGCGCTCACCATAAGAGGGCAAAATGACATATTTATCGTCACTCTTGACTAAAATATAGCCTGATGACGACACAATGCGTCATTAACTAATGCTTTGTGAAGCACAAGGGCCGTACATCATGCGCATTCAGACGCAACCTATTGCTCCGAATAAAGAGAAGTTGACCATAATATTTCATGTGTGTTTGCGAGTCACAATTTTGCATGCATTTGTTTTTGTTTTGTCGTTAGTAGCCTATGATGTTTTCACTACACTGTTAAGGGTATTCTGAAAACTGTAATATTCGTGAGAGCCTCCAAGAGGCCAATTTGGTAGTGCTACAATCAGCCATATGCGATCCACGTTTATCTTTTTATTCCTTCATGCAATTAGCGTGCTAATTGAATTAATGAAATTACAATTACACATTGGTAGGAACCAACGTTACTTCTTACACGCAAGCAATTTTCTAATGCGAGCCAGTCGGTAATTTTTGGAGTAAAAATAAGGAATTCATTTCGATTACGTAACGCATTAAAAAAACAAAAAAACATGCTTCTACTTCATCTGGCCGCATCACCTCCCATATACCGCAAGCGCTGATACTGACTGATGAGATTCTTTTCGGTTCTTGCTTGGGGGAGTTTTTTAACACAAGAGGTGCTTGAGGGCCGCTGAGTCAGAGAAGGCTCACCAAAGATTGATGTCAGACTGCTGATAGTGCTCCTACCAGAGTCCTTTTGCGCGCCGTATGCTTGCTTTCTGGAATAGCTTCGTCCGTACGGAGACATTCTTCGAATCTCTAGGGTTCTTATATTCGATCTAGGAGTCCTAGGAGCTGCTTAGCCTCGGCTGCCGGAGTACGGCTCGTGTTGGTAGAGAAGCTTTCTGCTCGGGTCTGCAGCATAGCCAGCGTCTTCAACAAATGACACGCGCCTGTGGCCACGGGCTGGTATACGAAATGCTCAAAAGGGAGCATCTTTTTTTTTTTTTCGAGCTTTTGCCGATGCATTGAAGAAACTTGGCGATCGCAGGGATAGCGCCGAGCACGGATCATAGTCACCGAAACAGAACACCATCGTGCTTGGCAGAATTTCAATTTAAGCATGAATTTTGCAGACGACATGCGTGCACCATCGCGAACATTCGAAATCACTTTCACAAAGTGGAGTTTTAGGCTAGCTGGTATTGCGTTTTGCAAAGATACTAAGCGTGCAGTGCTCAAGCCTCATCTTTGTCACAGCATTCAAAGCAAGGATTTTTTCTCTCTTCTTGCGCAGGAACATTTGACCACTAAAAATTTCTTCCCTGTTCGGTCGTTTCCTACAGCCGGCTGGCGCCTGGAAAAATAGTTCCCAAAGTCATCAAGTTGAAGTCAGCAATTTTCCTGTCTTTATTTCTTCGTCCTCTGGTTCCGCGCTAAGTGTCTTCGTGTAATTCTCGACAATTACAGATAATTCCATGCGTTCAATGTCGATCCATCGCGGATAAACTGGCTGCATAGCAGGAACAGGCACGGCAAAGCTCGTCATGTGACGTCACGTGGCGATAAAATTGCACCATTAATAGAAGAAAAGCAAACAAAAGACAACTTCGACCAAGGGAGCGACAACTAAAACAACTTCACTCAGAAGTGAAGGGGTGAAGCGGAAAGAGCCAAAAGTGCGAAGGATAAATTTATTGCGCATTTCTCTCTTCAGCAATGCAGTTTCTAGGTTAACTTATTTGTGAGCTTCCTTACGAGTGCTTGCGTTTTGAGAACTACAAACGAAATAGCCGAAGTCTTGCGATGCAGGAAGAACTAAAACGGCCTACGATTGCATCTTAGATCATGTTCATTACTTGAACTCTAGTTTGTTCGGAGTTAAAGGATCGCGCTGCCTAAACAAAAAAAAAAAGCTCGTCATGGCTTTTCAAACAGTGCACTCCAGGTACCACAGGTGCACCTGCCAAGTATTGTAGGATGCTGTGGGAACAACGCCAATTTTCTTCGTCAAGCGCTTCCTGCCTAAACTGAGCATAGCGGTTCAGATGTTCGAAAGAAACGGAGAATAGCTTTCTTTCAGAGCATGGCTCAATATAGCGCAACGCTTTGCATTTAACTGTCTTCCCGCATTGTCTGTTCCTCCTCGCGCTTTCGATTGTTTATTTCGCGAGGTTAACGATCCTGATGTCGCCCGCCCTTGCAAGCGCCATCCACACACACAACAACTTTCCCCTTGCTCAATATATCAGCCTCTGCAACCACTTGCATCACACTCGAAATGCATCGGACGCTGCTATACATTCACCGAGGTCAACGCTCCTCGTCTTCTATGCTAATCAGTATTGAACGGGGTGCTTCGGAAATGAGCCAAACTTTCCAGATGCTCCGAACCCAGACACGGTTCTCCCACCTGCGACCGCCGTTAAGACGCGCCTCCGGCTACAATGAGCTCAGAGTTACGAAAGAAAAAAGGAAACCCTATTTGGCAACTGTCCGAGCGCGCATTATGTTTCCGTGTATTGAAGTGCGGTCTTATACTCCTTCTTTTTTTTTTCATTTTTCTTTTCTCCAAATAATTCATGGTAAGGTAGTGACAGAGCTTACTGAGCCGACTACGTCTGCTGTTGATAACGTTAACAATGTAATGCAACAAAATAGCACTCCAATAACACTAGACTTGCAACTCAGTAAAAAAACTGTATTAGCTTTCTCTGCAGTGAGGGCAATTAGTTTTTTATTCATGAGGCATAAGTATTACGGTCTCATATTGTTTGACAGCACGCTTAGTTAATGTGTGTCCAATGAAGTTCGCCATTTTTGGTACCGCAGTAATCAAAATAATAATCGTTGGCTAATGAACGCATATTTTCATGTCGAGCTTTGCATTCAAAACACTAGCACCGATTGGTGAGTCCTTATTTGATATCACTACATCTTCTCCAACTCATGCATCCTGGACATGTCATTGGCCTAGACCCCACAAGCCAACATCACCTAAACGCTGACAAAGCAACAAGTTAATGCATGAATCCAAGCTTTATGGTAATTGTATTAGGCACATTTTTATGACGCTAATGTATTTTAGCAACGCAATGCAACCAGAAATTTCCTTCCGCTGAGCAGAACACTCGTTGTAAACAATACCACGCTGACTTTCGTAAGAAAATATTTGCGTCGGCCGCATACGAGCAAATATCATTTCTAAATTGCGCATTACTTATAACTGCGGTAAACATACGGTCCTTCAGAAATTCAGAGGTACGGTTGTAAATAAAAAATAAATGGAAAATTTACGTTTGCTCCAAAAACGGGAGGCACCCATCCATGCGTCGCTCTCGAAATTATCTTCGTGGGCGATCAAAAGTAAAAGTCCTCGAGCATAAACGGCATTCGATTTCTTCTTAGGTGAAGAGAGAGAGAAAAAAAAAAAGTAAGGAATGTGCGGAGGTTGAACAGCAAGAGCGGAATTAGGTTGGGCTCGGACTGAAATGAGTCTGCATCAAGAGGCGGTGATAAAGTAAGCCGCCTCAAGAAACACGAGAGCAGTTTCGAGCGCCTCGGAGAAGAAAAGAGGAGGGGGGGGGGGGGGTGCATTTACTCTTCGCTTCTGCAACCAGTCAAGAATTTCATGTTGCCAAGAAAGAAACCTCCGTTCTCTTTTCCTATCTTTTCCTATTATCTTTTTTTCATTGAACCACACACAGGTACGTAGCGGAAAGTAACATGAACGATTTTGTATTGTTCTCTTTCAGTCCAATCGACAATTTGGTCCAAGCGCTTCGTCATTACTCATGCAAGAACGACGTCTAATAAACGCGGCGTAGCCTCATTCAAGTGACCGATCACATAATTTTTTTTCTCTCAAGGTAAGACAACCAATTACTAGGTACCATGACAGCTTAACGCCGGTGACATCACATACCTGTGACGTAGTTTTAGGTACGGCGGACGCCACGATCTGTGGTAGGTGTCGAACTAAGCAGCTGTAGAAAGCGAGCAAGCTTAACGTTGTGAGTAAGGTTTTATAAAGAGCCATCTTCGACTAAGAGCGATGTGTTCACTTCTCGATGTCTGGTTGTCCGCAGAAATTCTTGAGTCGCATGCTTTGCGTTCTTGTTTTTGCAACCATCCGGAGCGACAGCAGCGTTTCCAGCACTGGAACGCAACAAGAAATTTAATGGCAACTACAGTGTGATGCGTCATTTCTGTGTCAGCAGTTTGATTTTATTTTAGTGTTTTCCTAATCCGCCTTTAATGCTCACCTTTTAACGACGTCGCTCCGAGTGCGCGCCTCGATAGCGGGCCTCTTTATGCGTGCCTCCTAGTCTTCGTTTCCCTCTCTCACGACACCTCACCCTTTCCTTCTGGCCTTTCTCTCTCGCATTCCTGCCCTTCACCTACACAACTCCCGTGTCTCAACGCCGACGAGAGATCTTGAAGAAACGACGGTCGTGTTGCTAGAGCAGTAAAATTATTGTTTTCGCCTGCAATGTTATACACGCTTAGGCAGCATCGTTACCCGTAATTCATTTTTCCTACCGCTCCGCAACCGCTTCTTCTTACAACTGCTCGTTCCTGTAGGAGCTGCTCTTATGACATTTGCGTCTCGTGTTTGTTGTACTGCCATCGCTGCCCATTCTAAGCTTTCTAACCAACTCTGCACCCCGTCGCTTTTTGTTCCCTTCCGCTACACAGCGGGACATGGGATCTCCATTGTGGAACGAAGCTATGCAACGAGCCCTTCCTTGTTTTCCCTCCGGCTGACGCATGCCGTTCTTTGACCCGTCCCTCGTCTCGGCGATCGTCCCCTTTCCTATCCCGGCCTGTCGTGTCGCGACCGTCCGAGAACGCGAGCTGTCATCGGCGTGCTTCGTCGTCTGCCACCAAAAGGCGGGCGCACTGCTCGGACTCTGTCCTTCCGCCTTTGCTCCTCTCCCAGCGTCTATGCCGGGACTGTCTCCTTCTTTGCATTGGCTGCGCTTGGCTGAGCACACAAAGTTGTCTTTTCACTGCCACTGTTGTGCCGTCACTTTCTTTCGTTCTTTGCTTCCTTCACTGATCCTGTAGTATGCATACTCAGCTCTGTGGGATCCCCTCGCTCTAACCCTCTTGTCTGCTATGGAAAGCAGGCGTCTAGAAGCCACTGCCAGTTGTTTGTTTCTATAAAGAGAATGACTGTCTCGTCTGTGGAGCTGCTTGTCAAACCCGTAGGCACACAGACACAAACGCACGCACACTCAAGCCTATACTTACCCCGCATACACTGACCAATGCGTATACATTCATGCACAAACACGCCAGCGCACATTCACACGGTGTTAACGGCATTTCACGGAAGGTCTTTCAGATGGTGCTTAGGGCATGCAGTGGACCTCTGATTCCGCCGGGGAAAGTTTTGAACCACATTCATATTTAGCTTTGAGACGACCATGAGCAGCGGACACAAAACAGACTAAAAGCGATTCCATTCTGAAACGTTCAAGTATTCATGAACATGTCTAGGAAGGAGTGTATACATGTACTTCAGGCTAATCTCACCTCTTAGAACTCTCAGTAAAACCTGCGTCAAAAAAAAAAGTCACGAGTGAAACAGTGAGAGAACCTCAGGAGATTAAGGTCTTGGTTTCAGTGCTCTTAATTTCTTTTAGTCGTTTTCTTGATTTTTTTTTTACCCCACGAAGTGCCTTCACATAGCTTTAAACTGGCAACACATTGCGTCAAACATTCTGTCTGAGCTCGGAAGTTCGTTAACAGTTCAGTTGACCACCATTCTTAGCCACGACAGTCGCCAACGTATAAGATAGGCTGTATCATTTTGTAAACGTGATTCCGTTATGTGTTCGTTTCATGAGAATGTCTTCTTAATAAGCGTGTGCGATAATGCGGCGTTGTGGTCTTTGCGATCACGGTGCGGGATGTGACCGCCATTTCTATTTATTTTGGCTTGCTCTCGAAAAAGCAATCAGTAGGTAGTCGTCTATCCGACGTTTCTCCCTCACTTTCCTTCCTTGTTGTTCCCGTTTTACTCCTCTGATTATCGCTTAAGTTAAAAGTTTCCCAACTGCAGGGTTTACTGTTCAGCCCTATAGTCGTGCTGCTGCGATACCCTTAAAGCTCGAAGAGTCCGTATAAGTGTGTACAATAGCTTTTCTCCCCACTCGAAAATTCGGAACTTTGGGTTATGCGCTACGTGCCCAGAATCACGGCAAATATTTTAGCCTGAAGGCTTTTGACGAAGGGTACGCATGTATATAGGCCTAAAGAGGGCGGCTTTCGAAAATATGCCGTCTTTAGATTTGCAGTCTAGGTGGAACTAAGAATAAGCGTATTTGGGGAAGAAAGATACCAAGGGGCAAAGAGGAAGAAAATTCAGGAGTATCTCGAACGTCTTCTTTTCACCCTTCTCACACCGCTCCCTATCAGTAACATCACAACGCGACACCTTGCCTACTTGGGTTCAGCTAAAAGGTACACTGTACACCAGATAAACCCTGGCCAAGGCGTACTAAGCAATCCGGGAATTCCAGGAATCAGGAATAGTCTCCCTTACTCGGACCTCCAACATTGCAGGAACGTTAAAAGAGCTAAGACGGCATGTAAAGAAGTCACACGAACCAGAGATAGCATGCGCGCCTTTTTTGCCTTCCATCTCTGTGTTGTGGTGGGAATAAGTCTCCTGCGTGGTTTCTTCTTCGGAAGCTTTAGAAGTATTGATTACTGATTAAAATTTGCACCGTATCGGTACTTGTGGCCCCTTATTTGCCATCTTTAATTAACTTCAAGATTACCTCTGAACTCATCATATGCGAATAAATTGGGTGCAGTTGAGTGAGTATACGAAGAAAGTCGAAGAAAATTAGAGTGGGGACGCCTAAGTCACCCTAAGAGGGCAATGCGATGCCATTAGATTACACATTTCTCGCAGCTTCTGCTGCAACTTCAATGTGTGTTTGAGTCAATTTCATTGAAATTGTCTGTCCAACACCGCCATATTCGGACTGCTAGCTGCAGTAGCAAATATCCATTATGTTGTGACGTGCCGACATTTGCATTTATCACATTTTTTTTCACATTTTTATTTCAATTCTCTGTCTAGGTTAGTCTAGAAACTCGGTCACTCACAACCTGGTGTGTAGGCTGTGATGATGTCACGAGGTCATGTGACCTTTTCCAATCAATCACTAATTGCTACCTGCCCTTGTGGGCAGGTTGCTCACAATGCGGGGGCCAGGTTGCCATCGAATCCACGTAGGGCAGGTTGAGATGACGTCTCAGGGTCACGTGACCTCTCTCTCGACCAATCAGCGAATTTTGTGACGCCGGTCATCGACAGATTTTTGGTGCAACGACCACTGTATACTGTCATCACATTAATAACAGCTCGTTAAACACGGAATGTCAAAGCCCTCTGGATGTCATGTGCAGTTTAATTCGTTTCGCTCATTTAGACATTGAATATCAGGTTAAAAACCTGTACAAACAGAAGAGAAGAACGACCAAGGAAAGGCCAAAAAACGCCAGCAGCGCATGGACTTAGTCTTCCGCTCGCCCTTCGGCTGATACGCGCTCATTAATAGTTCCAACTGTGGTAAGCCAATTTTCAGGACTAAACACGATTTCTTCACTACGTAACATGAAAAAAAAAACTAAACAAAGTGCATTAAATTCTTTCTTGAAAAGAAGAGCTCAAGGGCATATACCGTATACGGCCAAGGGCATACAAGCACCATGATGGAATAAGTTTCTAACAGCAGCACCCCGTTTTCAGTCTTGCCAAACAAACGTTCCCAACTAAAACACGTCTATCAACTTGACCAGCAAGAAAGTACAAAACACAAAGCCAAGAGCTATCACGAAACGAGTAGGCACCTCGAGCAAGGCTCATCGCTGGGCTCAAGGACATCGTTCGTTCATTTATGCCTAACGCTAACTGCAAGTGTTAAGACATTCGCTTTAATGGACCTCCCGTCGCGACTGTTCAATCTCGCGGAAAGCATTCAGCCCGCTAAGGCGCCCTCTGCGACAGTTAATTCTATGCACTGGGCCCCAACTAAGCGTGAAGGAAGCAAGTAAGGGAGGAAGACTGCACAGCAAGGCAGGAGACGACGTCCCCTTCCACAAACGCACCTTCATAGACTTGGGCAGTTATGTTGTCCAGTCTGAAATCATTGCCAGACATGGCCAAGCATTGCTCCAAGGCGTGAACTCGGCTGCGAAGCGCCAGTTAGCAACTGCATGCAACTGTGCGCACGTATAATGCGTATATATCGCAACGCATCTCACGTGGTGCCGAAAACGGCGAGCGCCATTACAGATGACGATCTACGTCGGGGCATTAACGCGCTACAGTCATCCACCGAAGCGGACGAGCCTTCCTCGCTGTAACTCTTCGAAAGGAGGGAGGGGGGGATCGCAGGCCTCAGCAGGCGAGTAATATCGAGGCGCTGTGCACGTTGGTGCAGCGTCGGCAGTGCATCTTCGCGCTATTATTATCGCAAATATTTTGTTCTTGTTGTTGATTATGATGCACCCGAATAATGGGCTGAGTGTACGAGTATACGGACAATAAAAACGATGGCCAATGTAAAATGAATAGCTGACGACATTTCCATGTCCATTCGTCGAAACGTTGCCGCTAGAAGGGCAGATTGCAGGGAAACACAAAACGGAGAATGCTTGGTTTTCCGCGACGTGCCATGTCGCGAAAGACGCAGCTTTCATTTTTTTTTTAACCTAAGGATAAAGGACTCGCTCTCGCTAAACTGCTCCGGCTTAGTTAAAACATTCAATGAGAACCATGACGCCCCTCCATTTTCTCCCTCTTGTTCCCTTCTTTCTGTCGAGTTCTCCCTCCTCCCCCCCCCCCCCCCCCCCCACACACACACACTTTGTTTTCTTGAGTCTCTTTCTCTTTACTCTGTCTTGTGTTCTCTTGGGTTTTCTTGGCTTGCGTTCAGTCGTCTTGTTTTTATTTCTCTTGGCATTAGCTTCGCTTCCGTATTCTTGTCCTTTCCCTTCTTATTCTTTTCTTTCTTGGCTTGGCTGTTGCCCTGGCTTGACTTGCCTTGCTAGCAGGTTTCTACAACTGCTAAAACGGGCTTCAATTATACGACCATTGGTTGTCGGGTCCAAGCAACAGTTCTGGATGTAAAATGTGCAGCCTAAAAATATGCCAAAGCATTCTTCGCCGTATTTTCAATTTATTTCAAGAGAGACCGGAAGGAACTGCACTCACTTGTTACTTGAAATTATCGGTCGAGTAAACTAATTATTGACATTTGCCCTTTTGATATCTACAACTTCGCTGTGCCGTTGCCAAACTTAAAAGGTCCTGCTCTATTAAAACTTTTTTTTAAAACGTGGTACGTTCATGAAATAAACAACTGACGGGATGTCAGATGCCCGGCATAAAACCGAGAACAGCGTTTTTATCCGTGGGACAGATGAAGGAAAACAGTGAATAAATATAAGCAGAGAGGCTCAAGAATAATTGACTTTCGTATTCCCAGTGTGTCAACTTGGGCGGCCGCAGGCGCTATAAGCAACATCCGGCATCAACATCAACCATCCGAACCATCTATAACTTGCACGCGGTGGCCGAAGACCCCGCAAACCGACCAAAAAGTCCTGCAGCCGTAGGCATGTACGAGGAGAAAGAAGCAGCTCGTCGCTAAGTGAGGGACTCGAGAAAATCGAGGCGTACACGATGTCTTGCGAAGTAATAGAATACACGTGTCTACACACACAGGCGTTATTTGTCTAACCGAACATGTAAGGGTGTAAGGGACGAAAAATAGGAAAAATTAGAGGGGAGGAAGGGGGGGGGGGTTCGTTCTGCGTGGTCTGGCGGTGCCATTATTCCATGTTTGCCCTCCTACGGAACAAGCGATTAACCTCCGCTGCACCGCGTTACGAGCTCGGTATCGGTCATTGTTTTCACCCGTGCCTTTGTTACAAGCGAACCCGGCCAACGACGCGTCGTTATCGTCGAGAGGAGTGCCGCCATTACCGACGCTACACGCGTCGTTTGTGCTGCTTCCTCGCTTTAATCGTGTGCGGCCTCGCGAAGGTGGTACTCGTTGTTTGGACTGACGCCGTGCACAGACCGCCGTTAGTGTTGGGGCGGCGCCAGAGAATGGCTCGGGAAAGTGAAGAGATGTTTAAGACAATAGATATTCGCCCGCAACGTCCTAGGGGTGTCGGATCAACCTCCTCCAAGGCCTATTTTTGGGAGCAAGGCCGTTAATAGCGGCATCATCGATCTTTCCGAGCCTTGCAGTGCAGCCTTGAGCAGGGCGCCACTAATCTTCGTTCGGTGACTCCGCTTGAATATAGTGATGTACTACTTGAAGGAAAAGAGAAAGAGACGGTTTCTTTCAAGTACAGTTGAAAGTTTAATTATAATTGTTCTTTCCGTAGGTTAATTTGTCGTGTAATGCACTTTAATTGGATAATTTTTTAGCAGTCGATAATATTTAAAACAATTCTCACTTGCCTGAATCCACATACAAGATCGCGCGGTATGAGATAGTTCACGCGCAGTTCCTATATAGTTAATACGCGTTAGCCGCTTTGTCCTCATAATTGTAATAGATGTGAATAAGCTACCGCATTTACTCGAATAAGGGACGTGCTTTTGTTTTTTCAAGAAAATCCCTGAAAATTCGTGGAGAGTATTCTTCATGCGGGGTAAAATATAAAGATAAAGATTGAGGCGGCAAAGACGGACGAAAATAAGGCTGGAGTATTAGATACTTCATCCGGTAAGACTCGCCTTGTAAGTAGAAGAAAACGCACTCAGTCCTCAGGATGGTTTCCACGGTCGAAAGCAATTTTTATCTTAAACCCTCACGGATAACTAATGTAGGAGCCCATAATTCTGTCCAAAGAGAGCACATCTGAAGTTGGCTGTTGCACAACTCAAAACATTCAGCGTGAAGCCTAACTGCAGCAAATTGCTACGACTGTTGCAGATCGAACAGAGAAACCCTTCTATTAGTTTTATTCGTTTCTATTTGTTCTCTGATTCTTCGAGGAACATTCCTATTGGCTATTCGTCCCATAGGATGAGATGTGGTAGTCTTCACATTCGACAGATGATCTTTATACTTTTGTGTGGTTATTTCGGCGTTGAAACAAAGGCGCCTTCAAGCATCATCAGCAGATTTGCGCCAAAAAGGGGAAGTGCGTTTATAACATGAGGAAAAGACATTTTTACTGCTCGACAGCCAACGCAGGGAGTGCGTTCGTTATGCGAGCACGTTCATTACGCGAGTTGATATAGGTACTCTACGAGCTTGTGGGCGAGATATGTACTGTGCTATGAAGTAGCACAGGCACCAGATTTTTGTAGGCTAGTTTATTATTTGGAATGGTCCGCAGTACATTAATATACATGTATCAAAATATGAAATTAGCCTATGCCAGCTGATAAGCTATTTAAATTTTTTTCTCATCTCGTTTAGGTTCTTGTTTAAACAGTCGAACGCTGGCTGTGATGTAAAAGACGAATTCTGGCCATGTAAGGAATACAAAAGTAGCAATAACATTTCTGTATCTTAATTCTTTGTCATTCAGTATCTTGAGCAGGCTTGTGAAGAGTTGGGCGATTTTAAACGAAGGAGGCAGCAACCGTAATGCAGTTTTTGTATGCCTCACGGGATCTCAACCCAGTTACTATCGTAAGTAGGCAAACACGGTAGGGATGATGGAGAAATCCAGTCTGGATAATAAGGAAAAATCAATAAATTTCTCACATTCCTTTACTTGCTTGACAAGATGTTGTTTTACCCGTTATTCAATAGCTCACCGATTCACGAGTTAGCGGGCGAACATTTTAAAAGCATTTCGTGTAAACAGCTTCCTTTTCTTTTTTTCTTTTTTTGCTGTTGTCTTGTACTACACCGACGGGGTGTCGAGTGGGGGATACCCACTAGAATGCCGACTCAGCCAAGTGTTCTGCCCCAAGTGTTCGGCGCATTCGAGAGGCAGCACCACGGTCGGAGCACCTCCGTACGCAGCTCAGTTCCTTACGCTGCTTCCGTCGGCAGATTGTCTCACCAGAAACCCAGTCAACGCATGTTGTGGAAACAGAGCACCGGCCACAGAGGAGACACGATACTTCGATTGCCCCCGGTGCTCACCCACTAACGAGGTCGGGGAAAATGGCATCTGCACCCACCAAGACTGCGCCTGCCGACCCGGTCGTTCGTTCGGGTGTCTTCTGTTCCTGTCGACGCATGTACGTTGCCCTAATTGTGAGTCTGTGCTCATGCTTTTGTCCGCCTACTAGCTAGGAAGGAAAAAAAAAAGGTGTTCCTCTGTTTCCTGTCCAAGTTTGGTCGAAGGAGTAGACATTAATCTTGTCTTTCCCTTCACTCGCTACGTAAGCGCAGGAGAAGACGCGAAGTAATGCTTCTCTCTTCGTCGCTTCCACTGTGTAAACGGTCGTCAGCTCACATTCGCTCACCTCATTTCTCGCCTCTGCGTTAATCTTTACTAATCTTTACACTTCTAAAACAGTGTGTTCGTTTCTCTTGGTGAATACATTAGCGAAATGAAAAAGCAGCTCATTATCGTATTCCAATGCAACAGCGTCGAGTAAAGGCTGTTTGATGATTGGGTAACAATGGCTGCGCATACTTTATGCAGAATTGGTCATCGTCTCTCTATATCACTGCCGGCGCGTTTAGTGGTAGTGCAGCCAAGTTTACCAAAGTTCCGAGCGCAAGCGATGTGTTACGCAGTGGCGCTTACGTAAGATACGGCGTCACTGCGAAGAGGAAGCGCACCTGTCGTGCGCATGGTCCACTCAGGCTCATTTCTTCTCACCTGCACCCATGCCAACTGTGTACCGATTCCAGGGTGGCTGGGACTGACGTGACCAAAACTGTAGCCTTTTGGTTGTTGAGATTTGAGGCAATTCGTAGCGGTCGATCTCACAGAGCCTAACAATAATCCGCGACCTACGTCTTTCCAGAGCGGCTAACCAGACCGCTCAAAGAGCTATACAATACGTCTCACTCATGAACCAATCACATATTTGTGACCTGCATTGATAATTTCAACCTTGGTTTGATTACGTTACATCAAGTTTCTCAAGAACTGCGCTGTTTTAGTGAAAAGGTGCAGAAGAGACACATAGACTCTGGCAACGACGTCTAAAACCGTGGCAGCAGCGTGAACGATGCGACTCAATGAGTCCATGGATTATGATCCAAGTGGCTGAACCCCGATAAGCGGGTCGCTGAGGAGTGGGCTGCGCGTCGCACTTCAAAACCGTGCAGCTCAGGAAAGGCTATAGCCGGTGTGAGCTGATCGAAGTTTCTCGTCACGAAGAACGGCTTACGATTCTAGACACCTGTCGTTCGCAAATCACGGTAGGGGTTAATGTGATAGCCAGCGTTTCGATGAATAACGAACCACTCTTGAACGCGAACACCGCTGCGGACACAGGTTGTAACTAGCGCATACTGTTGCTTCCGTAGCACTGCACGCTCTTAGGTATACGCAGGGAACAGATCTCAAGGGAACGGACAGTCTCTTTCTCCCTCTATCTCTCTCTCTCTGCACTGTTGCTCCACGTGTGGTGGCTCGCCCCAAAACCTCTGTCGCGCGGAGAAGCCGGCCTTAAGTCCTTCCGTGCACGGGCCACCGGTTTGACGAATGCCCCCACGGACCCGCGCCGTCACATTCACTGCGGCCCTTCGCGGGATCCGGATCTCCCGGAGGCCCTCGGCGTACGCGACGCTAATCAAGCTCTCTTCGACGCTGGCCGCTTCATAGACCTCCCTTCGACGGTGTTCGCAGCGTCGCTCGACCGGTCTGACGGCGCACTCTGAGGGGCTGCTCGGCTGAGGGCACTGATGAATAGTCGTGAGTTTCTAACGAGCAAGCTTAAACTTTAACCGCCATAACCGTCAATGCAAAGTAGGGAGTGCATGTGTAAGTACAGCTGTGACTCAAAAGACCGCATGGAACAGGTTCATAAGAAAGGCAAAGTGTGTGCTATCAAGTTGTTTAGTGGAGTTAGAGTATTGTGCGTCTGCAATGCTCCCGGAACTGCACATTCTAAAACAGCCGACTTGGTCTTCAGAGAGCTTCCATTCAGGATCGAGAAGGGTTGTGCAGTGGCTGCAGATGACTTTAAACAAAACACCCGCACTGGTAAGTTTCCAGAGTTACTACAAAAAGAAAATAGGACTTGCATTGGCAAGATCAAGTGGCTCCATATCTACAAGTCTCTATGCATGCATTTACTTAGCCTTCTAAAGCCGAGCAACAATTAAGGATGTGAATCACATCCCGTACCACTTTACTGAACGAAAAGCTATGCTAGTCACATTAAAGGAAGAACCTCAGCCGACAAGCTCTCAAATGAAATAAGATAAAAAATAAAAGATAGACGGTCCCTAAAAAATTATTCTGTCTTCATAAGAAATGTGTCTGTTCTGATTTCTTTATGTGATGTCAATGTATGCATGGAAGTACGTAATCAAGCATGAAATTACCCTAGGTAGCCACACTATTAGCTAGTTGGGTAGCTAGTCCTAGTTAGCTAAGTTGGCGAAGAAGCAGTTCCCAATCCGACAAACAAACTGGATTGAGCAAAGCACCTTTAATGAGCAAAGAAACGCATAGTGAAGTAGCCGGCAACACATAAAAATCAGATGACATGTACAAGAGAAGTAATTAAAAGCAAGGGCAAGACTTCATGTTAAAGCACTGTCATCATGTAATGATAATGAAACGCTCCCATATTTTTGTAAGCGTAGCTTCCTGTGGGCATAATCTCACACAGAATAGGATACAGCGAAATTTCAATCTCAATTAAATTTGAACCCCTTTCGTTTGCCGCCAGACAAGCCTCCTCTAACGAAGGGAGTGTGACCTTCTGAAATAAGCTTAGTGAGTGGGGCCGATGCCGTCGAGTGCTGTTACAAGGGCGCCCAAAATCTAATCGTTATAATTAAATTTCTTCCGGTGTAGTATATATTTCAAACAAGAGATTAAGTACTCTTCTTGCCTTCGCATGGGTGAACTATGCGGCCACAGAGGGAAGCTATGGATCATTTTTTCGTAGCCCTTTTGCTGCGCTTACGTGAAGCGAGTTCTGCTTATTTCAACGTTTGAACAGAGCACCGATCTTTTTATTAAGAAAACAACGTTGGACGTTTATTCACAGAACTTTCGTGGTGGAAGAATCCTAGTGGTCTAAGCATACGGGCACTTCAGTAGTCATGCGGGCAGAACATTTGCATTCTACTTCACCCCGTTTCTCTTGTGATGGCTGAGAGTTCTTGTGGAGACAAATAAACGGTGCCACAAAAGAAAAAATTCGATTACTACTTCTGTTTTATACACCGCAAGTATAAATTTGAACCTATTCGCATACATGCAGCGAGCAGATTCTTCGCTAAGGCATTTTAATCAACCAGTTAGTGGAGTGATTTCAGCAAAATAATGTTGCTATCCGCGCAGCACAGACACCAGCAGCCGATCATGGGCTTCATTTTCGCTCAGGAAGAGGAGGTCTTAACACGCGAGGTAATTGTCTCACTAACCTAAAACTCCAAACCTCACAAGCGACAAGGTCAAATATTCATTACGGTATGACGTACATGCCGTCCTTCTACGGCATGGAATCCACTGCACACTACTGTTGACAGAGAGAGTATGAAGACAGAAATGCAAATAAACGAAAGAGGTGCGTGTTGGAGCAGAAAACAATGCAAAACGCTCCTATAAGCCGAGCGACACTACAAGCAGATGGCCCTCGCTTTCTAAGCCGTCCGCTACCTTTGTTTTGTCCTGACCAACGGTCATGAATAATAGAGCTCCACACGCCAGATCTTTTGCACGCTCTTTTCCAAGGCAGACAGAACCGTTTTCGAGATGAATGAGGCGCAGTTCCGAAGTGCAGGAGGGAGAGGGGGGGGGGGGGGGGCAAAGACGGTGGAGTGGCACCGATGATAATAGTGAGGTAAAATAAATCATAAATGCTGAAGAACAAGTCCTCAAATGTATGCAAGCCATGTATGAGCCTTGAGCTAATGCCGTCTTAGATTAGTGTCACTTCTTCACGGCGATCACAGGGGGAAAAAATCTTCAGTAACCCGACTGGCGCTCTTCCCCGCGAAAGAAACTTCTAGTAGGGAGGCTTCATAGGTAATTAGCAACTCGTCACGGAATGAAATGGGGGGGTGCTTTCATTATTGAGAAAGAGTGCTAAAGATGGCAAATTGGATTTGGAGTCCACTCAGAAATAGATCGTGCTGTTCATTTTATTATAAGCCGTATGAATTGAAAAGCAGATCGACCGAGGTGCACTTTTTCACGTTAATGATATGCAACTCACTTCGTCCCCAGTGGACAATAATCTTGTACTCTCGACGTGCACAGGAGTCATACTGAATTCGGTTGATGCTCGACATAAGCTGGAGCGTTTACTGGCAGCAAAAGGGGGTGCGGGTTTGGGAACGAGTTAGAATTGTAACCTTTTGTCCAGCGTTAGTGGAATTTCATCTCCCACGTACGAAAATACTCCCCAAAGGAAATGCACTGTCTTCTCTGTGATAAATAAATTAGCAGTCATATAAACGCATAACTTGCACGCAATTGCCAACTATACATGCCGTAATTGCCGTTATACATTCCACGGGCTGTAGATGTTTAGAAGCTGATTCTTTTCTGTTTCTGCGCAATCTATATGCGTGCGTGGACAATAAAGCATTTTTTTTAATATCACCAAATATGACGCGTAATTCCCAATGCTTGTTCTATTGCACGGTATTGTGATATTCGTGCTCTGCGTGCACATACATTTTTATGCGCTTTTATTACACCTTTCACTACGGCAGATGCCCTAGCTCGAGATTATACCAACCGAGCGGGCCATACTGAATCTACTCTTTACCCCCTCTCAACCAATTTTTCAACCCGCCTAGAGACCCTCCGCCTAAATAGGCGCCTCTACCCCCCGCCGCATAAGAAATTTTTCCCGGCGGAATCCTACCACCTAAGACGCTTACAGACAGTCACTCTCCCCAATCTCCACCACCTACACCGCATTCACCCAGCATTATGCACAGGCACATGTCCTTGATGTGGCGATATTCCCACATTCACACACATTACATGGACATGCTCAACTAAACCGGACCACTTAAAGCCACACAAAGCGGCAGCCTGGAAGACCAGGTGGCGCTAGTCGCCATCGCCAAAGCATCGGCGGAAGCCTCTGAAGTCTTAGATTGAGGACCCCACCAACAATCCGATCCGGTCTCCTTTTTACAAATAAATATTTATTTTCTCTCTCTCCGCCAACGGGATATGCACCGGGTACGGATAACCTAAAGCAAAAAAAATTGGCAGAGGCTCAGCTTGGTTAAGCCCGGAAATTGCGAAAGCAACTTCATCCGTTTCTTCAGCCCGCATCCGCCGTGTCTACCTCCGCTCTGCGCCGACGGCATGTTGTTGCGACATGATGGATGTCCAACATCCATGTCCAACTACCAGCAGAACCAAGCGTAGCCTGGTGTTATTGCTTTCGCAATCAGCCAGGCTTAGCCAAGCTAAGCCTTCAGTCAATTTAGCAAGCCGCTCTTCTTTCTGTTCCGGCGTTTCTTCCGCACGGCGTTTTGTTCTCCTGTGATTATATCGCTCCGCACTACTCATAGATTCTTCTTCGGCATTAAGAGCGTCCATGAAACTACCCTCGTTTAAACTTGACTCTGAACTTGTAGATGCACCCGCAGCAAGCCGGCGTGCTCGCCATTCTGCAGCATACGCACGTTGCTTCGCCAACCGTTGTTCCCTTTCTTCGTCTGTTTCTTCGGCACGGCGCCGTCCCTTGACCGCGGCACACCGTTCCAGCCTCGCCTTGTACGCATCCTCCGACATAGCACAGCACTGCGAGGAGCACAGCCGCAGCACCGTGTTATTCCAGTCTAGCGAGCGCCCTTGCTCGGCAGCTGCGCCGGAGCGAAGGATGAGCCTCCATCGATGAGACGAGTTGGACCCCCAGCTCTCCTCTTGTCGTGACGTCACGCGGTCACGTGGTAGCGCGCCGCAAGCGGCGCCGGAGCGAAGGATGAGCCCCCATCGATGAGACGAGTTGGGCCCCCAGCTCTCCTCTTGTCGTGACGTCACGCGGTCACGTGGTAGCGCGCCGGAGCGAAGGATGAACCTCCATCGATGGCAGAAAAGTGCAAGCAGCATTGCTTTCGCAATAAAAATTTTAAGCGCAAATTAAACCATGCAGACTATAATCCGGAAGCGGGTTGTGTAACAGATATTACGGTAATAATGCCATTCAATGTAATTAAATGTAATAATGAGATTAACTTGCGATTAAATGTATTTCCTTGAAGATCATTTACCTTCATCCTACTATACCTGCATTGATATTTTTGTTAGATGCCTTTACAATTTTTCCCGTGCTTTCTTTATGTAATTTTGTTATGACTTGAAATATACCACTTTCCACGTGTAAATATGCATTTGTAGAGTTGTGTTTGTCTAGAGCATATGTGAATGCGACATATATTCAATAACACTGAAATTATATCAGTATGTACAAATATGCCTCACTGTTGATACTACTTCGCTTCGTTTGTTTCATGATAACTTGTTTTATTACGTGATATTTTTATTTATCATGCTCGTTATGAGTGTGCTTATTTTTTAAATCTGTTCTGTCGTCCACTAAGCTCTGCCTTTGTGGAAGAAATTAAGTATTTTATTTGAGGGGGGGGGGGACCAGTCAAGCTGTCCAGATTTTTTTCCCCAACTCCTGCCATCACGTTCATAGAAATAAAGGCTAACATTATCATTATTATGTGCGCGTTTTCTACGACAAAATAAAAAAATCTGTGTGTTCCCAGGTACCTACGGCGCGTGTAAGGAATTTTCTGTGCAAGGGGGAGGAAATAACAACCACTATTGAAACATAAATCGTGCGTAAAGCAATTTCACAGCATGAGCACACTGGCACATTTTACCAGAACATTGCACCTGATAACATGGCACTGCCTCGCACTAATAACGCGATCACTTAAAAATTACCTCGTTTGGCCTAATCATCTTGACATCCGGTGGCAATTTGTTCGACTGGCTCAACCTCTAGGCACAAAAATATTTCACAAACAAGTTACTGTTACAAACTATATCCTGGATCCCATTTACATGTTCAGCCGTTATGAAACACAACAATGATAAGAAAAGCCCTTCCTAGGGTTTATCAGAAGAATGGCCTGAGGGGCGAGTTGGTGCATGATGAAATGAAGGGCGGCGCAACAAGGACACCAACAAGAGAGGGGACATGTGGTGCGCATGTGGTGTCCCCTCTCTTGTTAGTGTCCTTGTTGCGCCGCCGTTCATTTCAACTAGGGTTTATGTTAGCGCTAGAGTAGAATATGTTATGAGAAGCCTTTAACCTGCGAGGTGGCATTTATTCATAACATATTCATCGTGGCATCGTTAACTCGCTGCCAAGAGTCCGTCGACATATGCTCAGACGTGAAAGGGGTGCCGATTCAGCAAACCAGCCAACAGAAAAGCGCAAACGCTTCTACGTCGAGACCACTGATTTCTCAAGCGCGTTTCAAGCTCCGGGGCGAACTGCGCTGCAACGACGTGAAGAGCAGCTCAAGCAGACCGAGACGCGCCTCGACCCTTTCGAGCACGCAAAGGTCACGGCGTCTCGGAGCCCAGACTCGGTGCCGCATCTGAACCGCGGCACCTTACGGTCAATGGCGCGGCCATGGGCGCGGCGGCGGCCGCTGGGACACCACTCGACGGGATCTGCGTAGCGTGACCGGGGCCAATCACGGGTAGCAGCTGCCGGTCCGGCGGCGGCCACGGCGTGCGCTGCTACTGGCGGCTGTCTGTCTTCCCCGGCACCTCCTTGCTTCTCTGCCTTCCGTTTCGACGACCAGCCCGTACCGGCTTCCACGTAATGAGGGTTCGGCACCGTCAGTTTCGCGACGCACGCCGGCCGAAATTGCCACTTGTCGTGGACGTTTATTTAAGGGTCTACCCGAGAGGCAGGGCGCCGCGCCCCCTACACTTGTATCCCACCCAAACGACGCTCGGCAGGGCACAGGTAATGGCCGTCTAGAGACAGCAGCTGTTTCGCGGTGCAGTACAGGTTGCGGTGTCCGTTAGAGTTGAAACAAGGAGGGTGAAGCACATAATATAAAACCTAGGCAACGATTCAGTCGAGAGTCTAAAGTGTGTTTGTCTTAGATATTGTCGTCTCTGAAAAGACAGGTACTATATAGTTGCATGCGCTAGTTGCACTATGTTCCGCTTTTTGGTACAAGGTGCACTTACATATAGTGCAAACATGTTATCTAAATGCATAAATACGAAAGTGCAGATGAAATGAATACGGCAAAACTGAGTGCTACCATTTTCACTCTTTTAAAGGCAGTTAGAGAAGTGTACAGTGTAGCCGGCAGAACAAAGTAAGTGAAACGAATAATGTGTTCGTGCCGCCGGAACCGTGCGCTTCGCAAGATAAAGATCCAAACAGTACTGAAAGGGCGACAACATCTGTATTTCTCAGGAGAACTAGGTTTCTTCAGATGGTTCGCAGCACTGGAAAATCTCGCTAAGCTCTGTCGTCAGTTAACTCAGGCATGTTTAGTGAAGTTCTCGAAGCAAGATAATTTTAACCGAACTCTATTCTACCTATTTTACTTATTCGTAATACTAAGCAACCCTTACAGCACTTTTGTCGGCTGAAAGACTGTAATGAAACTTTGTGGCAAGTACCGAGAAATTTCACAACAAGCCAATTAGTGAAAGAAAGCCTACGAAGAACTATTATCTTGAGACAGATATGTACACAAATAGAAAATGTTTGGTCACAGCCATAACATGCTATTTACAAAACGACAGCAGGGGTTCGCACTGTCGAATTCACGAGGAGTTAGTTGAGGGAAAGGTAGGGAGAAATTCCGAAGTTCTAAAAAAAAAGAAAAGGAGGGGAGAGGGGGGGGGGGGGTTGGTTTTGAGGTTTGTGTGCATATATGCCTGCAGGACACGCTCTTCGTGGTCTAGTAATGAAGAATAAAAAAATTCATGGAGCCCAGAAGAAAGAAACGAAAAGAAGTTGGTTGTTTAGTGCGCCAAAGAGGTAGTTAACTGGCGTTGTTAGACTTTGCAATGAATTCACCGCGTTCACTCCACGCATTCTACGAACGGTGCGCCAAGAGCCGAAGGCTCATTACGCGCCAATGTTTCTTTTTTTGTCTCCCAGGGGTCAGATTAGGCGTCAAATGAAAACTATGAACCCATCGCAAACGTTGCCCTGTTCCCTTAAGAGTACAGTGCAGAATGCATCCCAAGTGGCATATATCCCGCGGTCTATTCGACTGCAAGCAAACTGGGACTGCCCATCCAGTGAAGAGGGGCTTGAGAACCAGTCTGGTGGATGCGTGCCGCAAGAGTTGGCGCGGTTTGGTTAGACGTAGGTTGCGTGAGGTTTGCGGGTGTGCTTACAGAGATGGAAAGGTATTTGTTCAAAATAAAAGGAAAAACATTGCGCAAGGTCGCCCTTAACTTATCCGTCAGTAATAATTATCAGCAATTGACAAAGGACAAAGAAAATGACAAAGGCTTGAGAAACTGACGAATATGCCCCGGGAAAATAAGATTTTTTTTTAATGTTTAAACATTTAAACCAGGTCATTAATTCAACCGAGCGCCTTACGAAATACAGACGCGGCCGCCCCATATTACAAAGTGATCGCGAGAACCCACTGCAGAGCCGCCGTACGCAGCTCGAATAGGGAGTGCCAAAACTCGGATTCCCTATTCTATTACTTTCTGTTAGCTGCGCGGAGCGTTGTGCGCTGAGTCTGGCACCATAGCGGTTTAGTGTGCCTCGATACAGCGCGCTGCCGTACGGCGGCACTAGCATCGAAGCACCCTAATAGCAGTTGGCCGGAGAGCACCCTCTATCGTCAGCTGCTGCAAGCACACGGGGCAGCGTGGTCTCGGACCCAGTGGTTCACGCTCCGCGACGCTAATATCAGTTCAAACGATGCACTCGAGCGAATGCGCTGTGTTTGTGGGCGTCGGTGCATGAAATGTACATGAACAGCGTTTCAATGCGAATAGCAAGTGCTACGAGAGTTCATTCACGGACACTCCTGTATGTTAAAAACTAGGCAGAAATGCTTTCGATGCTGCTCCTTCCACTAGGGATAGATGTCGCTGTGACGCGAAGCCGGTTAGCGCTTGTGCAATCCACAACGCATGTCGGTTTCTCCGAAACCTCAGCGCTTAATGCTGTGCACTGGATCGGCTAACTGCTTTCTCGCTGTTCGCAAGTGGGAGTTGGCGATACGAAAGTAGCTCTGGGAAATTACCCGCCCACGCAGCTGCGGAAGTTCTCTCTGGAGGTGATATGCTGAAACACAGGATCGGGTGACAAACAGTGAACCCTAATGGGTAATGAATGTACGTCAGTTCCATAACAACCGTAATAACAGATCAGGGTGGGCGAAATAGGGCGCGGGAAGATGGAAAAACAAGCACAGTCTCGACAATTACACATAACAGAATGATGTGATAAACGGTTCCACCCAGTAGTTTCAGAACTGCGCTTCGACAAATATACAAATCAGAAGGCAGACACGATAATTTATGTCCGATCTTTTGATCTGTGTCAGTCTGGGACAAAATATGCGCAAGATAATATTCAGGACGCCAAATGAGCATTGTGGAAGAGATTCTGTTTAAGGTGATTCATTCCTTCCCAACTGCAATTCTTAATTTTGAGCAACCACCTACAACCAGGCCTGCCCAAAAGGGCTGTGCCGGAAGCGATACGAAATATACGTGGGTGTGAGCAGTGTGCTTAATTGTAATACACCGTACCTAAGCCGCATCAGCCTGCTCATTCTCTCCTCTCCTCTCCTCTCCTCTCCTCTGCTCCCTGTGCAAAGACGAAGTGCTATAGGAAGGCACACGGAAGAGGGACGACTGGACATGCGCTACTTATCTATTCGAAATAGAAAAATGCAGGTGCTTTTATAGCCATCAACATATGGGCAAGGCAGCAAAGACGTTTAAGAAGCACTAGCGGGCAGGTTATTTAGTACATATCAGAAGAACTGTTTAGCTGTTAGCGGAAATGCTAACTTGTTCATTGGAAAGACGGAAAAACGAAGCATACCCTCGCTCATGTCGCAAGTATATAAACAGCGAGGGTGTCGTGCAGGCGTCGCGCTGGGAATCCGTAGCGTCAACAAGGAACGACGTCAGCACCACGCACGCTTGCCTCGAGACATGCGGCCGATTACGGTGAGGGAGAAATGTTTATCGTGGATGGCCACGCCTGGCCTCCACTATTGTCCTTTCCGTTTCTCTCTTCCTTCCTCGCTCTCTCGTCTGCTGGAACTTTCCCAGAACGCAGGGTCCAACCGCTCCAAAAGGCGAGAAACAAGAAGCAGCCGTGGGATCAAGTGGCCAGTTTCTCCTTAGCGGTTAGCCGTTTTGTCTTCTCCCCTGGTCGCGGAGCTCGCTCGATAGGTTGTTGTTTTTGCGACCACCAAACAAACGGAGACCTGTCGTCCGTCTATACTCCGCAACAGCTTTTTCTGGCAATGGAGCGGAAGATATAACTGAGCTTAAACAGGTCCTATCTTCCTACGCTGAGGAATATAGTACCCGTTTGAAGCAATTAGTTTTTCTCATAACATGCTATATTGTTCATATTCGTTATGTAAGGCATATATAATCCACAACTTCGGACGTTAGAAAGTCAAGAAAAAAAACTGATTTCTTCATTACAACGAACTTCCTAGGCACGTCTTGTTACACGAAGCTTCCATAGATGGCGCTAGAAGCTACAGCGACGTAAAAGAAGCTTACGCGCAGGGATCAACGCTCCGGGGACCAGGCGCAGTGTCTTGCGGCTGAACTTTTTGGCGGATGACACTTAACAAGCTCAGCCTCTGCAGCGTTCCTTCATTGCCAAGAAAAGCTGTCGGCGCATCTAAGAGCCTGGTGCGGCGGTTATCTGAGTATAGACCCCATCGCTGTGTATACTATCGTAGAGGGAAATTAAACACAAACGGGGCGATAGATGCGAAGACGCCCTAATTGAAAAGATTAGTTTAACACAGCATCCGGAATGGTACGTTAAGTTGTCACGTGCAAAAAGCGGTGACTAAAACTCTTTTACGTGCCATAAACTACTTACCAGCAATTTTAATCTTCCTATTTCGCAGTCACCACATTGTATCGGTTCGTTGACGTTTAGCAGACTGTTCCAGATATTGTTTTCACAGAGTTTTGCAACTCTGACTGTTCAATCTTCGCGCTGCAATTTTTTTTTTTTTGCTTTTCTCTATTGCAGCTAATGTTCATCGTTTTCTTCAGTGCGGTTGCAGTGACCTTCCAACAACGAAAAGAAAAAGACCTCTCTATACACTTACCCAAGACCGTTTTCCAGTAGGCGACACTTATATTTTCACAAGGACTGCCTCACCAATCGCGTAGTTTCCACCCTATTTATGAGCAGCGGTCAATAACACAACACCGCAGCAAATGCTGCATTGCAATGCCAGCAAACGTCCCGCTATTTGCCCACACCGAGGCGCCACAGGCGCATCTCCTTCCTGTGTCCTTGCCTATTAGCCCCGCCTTTTGTTTTGCAAGTTTTTCTCACCATTCACCGCTGCCTCCGTAATTTCCATCACCATGACGAACACAAGTGGCGAGAGGGGTCCGTGGCCAGTTAATGAGGCTCTGTCGGGCAGCCGAGGGGCGGCGAACGGAGACGCACCTTCGCTAACAGCGGGGCACTGGTAACTGCCGTCTGGTAACAGCTGCAGCAGCAGCCAGAGGCGTGTAGACTGCCATTACATGATTCATGTTGTGCGCTCGTTAGCGTCGCTCCCATTGTCGCACGACCCCACCCTCAGCTCACGCTGTGAAACATTGAGAGGACGCCGTGCGACAAGGGAATGTTCTGGACCATTCTGGGTGATGCTAGGAATGTACGAAGAGCTGCCCTAACCCTTTCGCCTCTTCTTATATTCACTGCTTTTTCTGATGGCTTGCAGAAAGCCAGGTGGAGTCAGACTTTATTAATGCATGCTCTCGGACATGCGCGACAGAACTTGGGAGGCAAGTACGGGGCCGTAATGTATGTTCGCGCGTGCGTGCGCTTGTTGTGAGCAGGAGATGAAAGGCCGAACTACTGAGTTTCGTCTAAGGTGCCCCTGTAATTTTCCCAGGCGTATGAACAACAAATAGCGTAATCTCTTGCGCATGTTATTCGTGATGCCAGCAACGCGCCCATCGCGACATACGCTGCCTCTCCCCTCAATACTGAAACCGTCAATGCTGTTACCAGAGGTCTCACACGCCGGAAACCGATGGAAGAGACATCCAACACAGACGACTGACGAGGAGGGTCTCCATCTCTTTCTCTCTCCACCCTATTTTGCCGATCTTCGCACCTGCCACGAGAAGACGCATCACGCTCCCTACTCCCCGCAAGAGCCTGTCTAGGCAGGAAGCCTTGCCGTGGCGTATGCTACAGGATATAGAGTAGTAAATAACTAGCGCAGCAGGCAACTCCCGACACCTTCACCTCTGCTCTTCTACTCCCTGTCCGACACTATGCATCTCCTGCGGTGCTGTGCCGAGGCTCTACCACCCCACCGCCCCGACCCTCCTGGTGCTCACAACATCACCAATCCTGCATCCGAATCCTGAGAGGCACGGTTTACCAACACGACCCTTGACTGGCAGCGACAGCTGCTCCAGAAGGCATGCGAGGTGGCTGTTGCAAGTGGGATCTTGAAGAGTGATCTTTCATTTGAGAAATTTTCTCTTTTTCAAGAAATTTGAGAAGTAAAGCTTGGCGAGAAAGGAATTTTTACGGACTTTTAGGAAAACTTAAGAACAGACATTGCCTCGCTTTTTTTTTTTTAAATTGACGGAGTTTGAAGTTGCTCCAGGGAAACGGATCTCAAATAGGGATTTTGGTGTCTCATTAAGGGAATTCTTGTTATGGCATAGAAAGTCACTAGTCTTGTACTAAGGACTCCAACCGCAGCACGGGGTGCAATTTTTACTCAATAAAATTATTTCTCTCTGCCTCTCTGAAGACCACGATGTCGCTGATGATTGACAGCAAGTTCCGCGCGCACAAGAGCTGCTTCTGGCCGGCTGAGAACACACACAGAGCCTGATCACTGACTACATCTTCACTCCCGGCTAGCGATGCTAAGAAACAATTATTGCACATTTTCGGAAACAGCAGTGTGTATGGCAGCGACAAATGCGATGCGCTGTTGCGATATTTCTGCTGTGTTTTGTTCCATAATGATTCCGCGCTGCAGTACGCATTACGGCTTCCTCAGATGCCCGATAATTCTATTTTTCCACGGAATGCTTGTCATCCAGTGAATGCCTTGAGCCCCGTTATCTCCGGAGGTCCTCTTTGAAGTGTACCATTAACAGCTGTCGCAGTAGCAAACGAGGAGCAGCGGCTCTTTGAAGCCGCTTGTCGCGCTACTACTTCGCTTTGTGGTGGCAATATAACTGTGACTTTTTTTTTTGTTAATATTGCCTTCCCTTTACTTCTGACGGCACTTTTACGTATTAAATCCGTCTATTGAGTCACATCAAACGAGTTAACATCATTTGCTTTCCAGTACTTCAGTTAAGGCAGAGTGGTCTTGGAAAAGCCAGACCAGCGTGAATAAGTCATACGGACCGAGTACTAAGGGCTGTCGGCTTATGCTCAAACTATTTTTTCTGAACCTCATCCATTTAACCACCGTTCCTTCCATAGTGCACTGTACTTGTACTGGCTTGTTACGAGCAAAACATGGCAAACCCAGCATCTGTCTTCGCACACATAATACGACCGCCTCAGTACTGTTGTTCTCTTGCATTTCCTTCCACTAGCTGTCTGGGCAGTTCGTTCCTCGCATGCAAGTAGGGTTAACCAAGTGGGTTTCCGTCAATCTTCCCCCACCAAAAAAAAACGCTATCAAATCCGTACGTCACGCATTATTCAGCGTCTGTTTTTTGTCAGCACCGCGGAGAGGAAAACAAACAATAAATAAAATAAACATCCCGGTGGCAGTCCTTTCTCCAGTTTCTCCGCTTGCCGTCTTCTTGACTAACGTAGGACGTGGAAGGAAGCTGTTAGAAGACCGCATAAATAGAGCAAGGAAATCGATGCCCGCGCGCGTTCCAGGAGAAGCCAGGATGTAACCGGACGTGATGAATCGCTCCTCAATGCATGCGCCAGAGGGCACCCAGGCACAAGACTACTGCGAGGCAGTCGGTCATCGGGAAGCAAGAGACGCCCGAGCCACCCGAGAAGAGCCTCGTCGCGGGCGCGTAATGCAGCCGGGCGCGAGGGGCTCATCAGTGTGGCGAAGCCGTCGTCACGGACAGGCCTGCCGACCTTGCAAGGGGAAAGAACGCCTCTGGCGCGAAGAGCGAGTGGAAAAAGAGAGAAAGAGACGGCAGAGATGTTGGCCTGCCGTTTCTCTCCTCCTCCTCCTCTGTATCCGAAATGATACATATACGGGAGGAGACCCGACGACGCCATTTGTCAGGAAACAGGAGCCTACACGCTGCCGAGTAACCAGAAACCACTGACCTCAGCACTGAGGCCGCCATCGCACAGCGCGCCTCGAAACAGAGGAAACAGGAACAGTAAGTGGGCAGCGTCACAGCGAAAATACGAAAAATGCCCGTCGCTGGCTCCTCCTGAGAAGCGTCTACCGGCTTTATGGTTAGATATTAGTAACTTCTAGAGTCGAAGCTAAGACACATGCACCACTCTATACTATACTGACTAGGTCGCGTAGAAAAAGTATAAAGTAAACGTAGCTTTTTTTAGAGATTAGAGGTCAAGCCACAAAAGGGCGCTGCGAATGGCGGTCATGGTGTGAGGCCCAGAGGTTTTCGTTCTCTTTTTAACATTACAACTCAGACTCCTTAAGAAAACGCACGGGTGTGCAGTGAGATTCCAGCGAATTTATTCTGAACGCAACGGACAAGTTGTGCAGGTACTTCAGGAAAGAGGTAGGTAGGTACCGCCTTTGTCAAAAGTAACCAGGCTGCATGGTTTGCTTCTAGCTCGTACAGTGGAGCCCTTACAGCTTCCCTTAAGCTGAAATGGTCGTTAAAGGGAAGTACTGGGGGTCTTCCTACCTTCCAACACCTTTTGATCGTTAGGAATGCCACAAGGGCTCCACTATACAAGTTAGAAGCAAACCATGCAGATTGGTTACTTTTGACAAAGACGGTACGTGAGTTTTGACTTCCCGTTTTTGTACATGAGCTATGAGAAACTAGTGGAGCGCTCGATTTCGACACCGTGGCTTCTTCACTGTACAGGTTTCATCGCACAGCAAGCCGATGTGTTTGCATTTCCCCTTGCGTCGAAAGGCGTTTGCTATTACCGGGATTTGAACCATCTGCTTCGAGCTCCACAGTGGAAGGCTCCATGCACTGAGGCTTCGCTGAAGGTGACCAAGAAAAATGAGAGTATTTCTACGGAACTCTGTAGTGGTCGAGTTGGTTTTCGTTCGCCATAGTTTTCCACCACCTCGACGAAGACAAACTAGGAACATAAAGAAGGACGACAGTGCCTGTGTCGTCTTTCTTTCTGTCCTTGTCTTCCCCTCACTTGAACACTGACATGAAAAAGTGGGCCCGATCTACTGGCTGTTTCGGGAATAAAGCTGTACGTCTACGGACAGCGTTGACGACGCTGAAGAGCCATGCCAAAAAGTTATTTCTGCATTGCGAGGTACAAGAAAATAAAAATAAAAATAACCGAAAGAATCCAACAACCATGATGAACCAGAGGCCAGCTTTTGAGAAATAAACAAACAAACAACCCGAAAGAATCCAGCAACCATGATGAACCAGAGGCCAGCTTTTGAGAAGTAAGTTCCTTGTTCTCTGCTGAGTTCGGTACGGCTAAAAAGAGCCAAGTGATACGCGAAACGACATAGGACAGAATTTTCTCTTCGTTCGTCAGGGGAAATCTATAAACGAAGAGGAGTGCCGCGGAGCTGTCACGAGCAGGTAGTGTTCTGCACAGGTACAGTAAAACCTCGCTAAAGCACCCTCACTTAAGCTGCAGTTCCACCTAAGACGTGGTCGCGGAGTAGCGTAGAGTCCTCGACTTCATTTCCATTAAACCTCATGTATTTGGAGACAGCTTACGACGTAGTAGCTTATCGCAATCTTTTTATTTAGCTCGTGCTTATCTCCACGTACGAGGACGAATGAGTCTCTCGTAAAGCAGCCATGAACTATGCCATGCACCGCAAGCAAGCTTCCCTGTTGTTCCTAACGCGATGAGCACGTTTGCAGCTGCTGACACACCCGGGGAGAGCGCAACTTTGCAATCTTGGGGCCGCGGGCACCTGAGTACGCCCAGCTGCCCTCGTCACCAACCCGTTCCCAGCCACCGGTGTCCGTGCGGTCCTGGTCCGAGTCGCGTGGATGGGCTCATCTACCTAGTTATCGCTTACTGTCACCTGACTCAGCTGCTCCGCAATTTAGGCTAGCCACAGCAAAGTTTCGTTTTCCTTCGTGCGCCGCAGCCGCCATTGTCGCTTTGCTGGCTGGCGTCACAGGGTGGTTGCGACTCTTCCCCGTCTAAATACGTTTTCACGGTATTAGCTTCATCATGAATCGCACGCTTCCCGACTGGACTGCTTCCAAAGTAACATCATTCCCCAGCATCACCCGCGCCGGGCGAAGCTCCGAGTGCTGACCATCGAGAAGAATGTCGACAATGTACGCAAGTCCGACCGTCAGAAAAATAAATCTGTGCTGGCGCTTGACAAGGACCTACCGAATTACAGCAGTGGGTGGAGAACATTCTTCCACTGTCCACACAGTGTTAGTGCAGCCTTTCGGACGCCCTAGCAGCTTCGAGGCCGCCACGGCGGCAGACATAAATAACGGACTCCTGTAGTCGAAAATGAATAAAGGCTTCCGTACGTGCCTTCCTTCGTGGGATACGTGAGGTCTCGTGCTTTATCAGATAAGTTTGGTTTGGTTTATGGGGTTTAACGTCCCAAAGCGACTCAGGCTATGAGAGACGCCGTAGTGAAGGGCCCCGGAAAATTCCACCACCTGGGGTTCTTTAACGTGCACTGACATCGCACAGTACAACGGGCCTCCAGAATTTCGCCTCCATCGAAATTCAACCGCCGTGGCCGGGATCGAACTCGCGTCTTTCGGGTCAGCAGCCGAGCTTTATCAGGTAAGTGTAAATATTTAAGGTATCCTTGGTTACGAAGTACTGCCACTTAGTGAGTAGTTTTTCCACGGTTCCGCGAGAAACGAGGTTTCGGTGTAAAATGAAATGTGGGGCAGCAGCTCAGTACGCAGTGAAAGGATCGACAAATGACATAATTCGTAACAGAGGACACAGGTGAACAGCATAGCTGTGCCTCTCGCTGTAGCCTGAAAAGTTTGAAGCGTTCAAGGTTAATTAAAAAGTATGCGCAATCCGTAAAAAACCAGCAGTTCCTCGGCACAAGTAGCGTGAGGTTCAATCCAGATGCGCCTGCTGCGGGTCCACGCCTTACAGCGTCGCTGCCGCGCAGTTGCCCCAAGAGCGGTTGCCCGCATGACTGGGACTCCCAATGCGCGAGCTTGCTCATACGCGTTCATGAAATGCGTGGGCTCACGACCAAGTAATCACGGAGATACAGGCAAACAATGCAAATAGGCAACACCACTTGTTGTCTATGCGCAAGTTTATACGACTGCAGGCTGTACAAAAGCAGAGATATATGCAAAAGCGTGTTTTCGCCTGAGAAGTAATGTTGATTATTATGTCCATCATTCAGACGCTCCCGAATTTCGTTATGAATATATTAGTGTAAAATGCGCATTTTTCTTACGGTGTCTTGAATTGTGGGTGTGTAAGACGTTCGAATGAAAAGTTCCTGTACCTTTAATGTAGCGGTATTATCTCAGGCGGCAATAACTATTCTGATTCCCCTTCTCCTAATGCACGGTGACAAGAAAATTCAAACAGCGCTAGACAACTGGACCAGAAATAGGAGGAGACAAACACGGCAAGCTTGTCTCCTCCTATTTCTGGTCCAGCTGTCTAGCGCTGTTTGTATGTACTTGTCACCATGGAACGCCAACTCGCCCAATCTGCCGTCCTTATCCTACTGCACTTTCGTAGTACCTTCTAAGCATAATGAGAGCTCCTTGCCCCTAAAAAAAAAACATAAGGAAGGTGTATTTCCCCGTGCATGCGCCTTGGATACAGCGAGAGGTTTTGATCTAGCCGACAGCCATGCAAGAGTGCCGGCTGGTGCAAAGCAAGGGCTTCGTCCGATTGCATCTTGGACCAAAGCATTCGAAGTGTCGTACATCAAGGGCTTTCATCATTCTGCTGGAAAGGCGCCGCCGAATCCGATTTTCACGAGGTGGTTTGTGCCTGGCGCGAAAGCGCATGATTTGATTTTGCAGACACGGTGCGGCCCTCATAGATGACAGCTACGTCCATATTCTGTGCCATTCGCAAAACAACAGCGAATGCCTCCAAAGACATCTGTCTGCATGTCATCCTGTCGAGAGCTACGCAGCACAGTCGTGGAGTTGGGCAACAACGAACTCGAAATGCCACTTTGCGCAATATGTGTCACTATGCATAGATTCGAATTGGTTCTGTATATGCACTGCGCAACAGGCCTTGCAGAACACTTTCTGCCGGACGCATGTCCATAATGCAAACAGGCGAGATCTCAAGAAAAGGTGTGATTCGTTCTAGCAAAATCTGGCACAATGCACCAGGTTGCCGAACCTTAGTCCTTCAGCTGTCTGCGTTGACAGCAAACATGCTGTCACACAATGCTGAGGTGGGCAGAAAACAAAAAAGCTGAAAGGGGATTTTTTTAATAACCTTTCAGCTTTTTTAATGCATTTTTGGTGCATATGCACAATATGTACTTGATATTGAATTTTACCACGCGCCACTGAGTTCCTTGTCTAAATAAAGTTCCGGTTCGCAAAAGATGATGAGCTCCTGCATCTCCATATGTACAGCCTTTTTTAAAAGTTCACGATGCAAAGAAGTTTGCTTCTAAACCCTGCAGTGTAGCTAGTTATGCATTCCCAACGTTCCTAATCCCTGGAAGGTGAGAAAAACTTTCGTCCTGATCCCTCCAAAGGGCTAGCATGAATACTTCAAGAGCCACACTACACGACTTAGGATCGAACCACCTGAGCTGTACAGTTTTGATAAAGGCTATGCATTAAGGTAATCACAAAGCAAGAAGAACCGTGTCTCACAGTGACAAACCTGGGCGCACCCCCGAATAATAATTCTGAAGTAGACGCCGAACAGTCAAAGTGTGCGCGCAAGCCACGCGAAGACATAAAAAAGAAAAGGCATGTAGAATGTCAGAGAAAGGACACCTTTGCACAGTTTTCGCCTCGCTTGAAAGAACAACAGTAGTGGTGTGGAAATAAGCACTCTGAAAGCCAAGTCGAATCCGAATTAAGTGGTAATATGGCCGAATCGAATACGAATCGAATATTTCTACGAATATTGGCACAAGTATTTGCTGGTGGAAATCATTGCTGCGTCCTCTGACAGCTATACCAATAACTCCAAAAGTTATAGCGCCATACCAGTGCGCCACCGCTAGAACTTCACTGTTTCACACGATTAACCTTTCTACATAAATTATTTGTACTTGACATTTCCGCGAAAATATTCGATTCGTATTCAATGCGGTTCTATCAATGTTCGAATCGTATTCGATTTTTATAAAATATTCTTCGCCCGACTCTAATTATAGCAGACTTTGCTGAATATGCCTGGCCAAGCCGCTTTCCTCAACCTTGGCGGCCATGTGCGAGTACCTTGAACAGCGTCACGGTGCTGAACCTTCCATGCCGAACCTTCCATGCCGGTCAGACCAATCGTGGCAGAACTGTACGCACCGTCGGAGTCGGCCCTGCTTTTGAAACAGACTTCGAAGAAAACTGCGGCGTACATTATTCGGACTTGAGTGAAATGGAACCTAAGATAGTTGGTACTGGCCGTAAATGTACTGTGCGCAAAAAGACGAGGACTGCGAGAAGCGAACACAGGAGAAACTGTGTTGTCTTTCTTCCTGCGGTCCTTCCCTTTTTTTTTTTTTTTTTTGCGCTCAGATCATGTACGGCTTATTCGAACTTTCTCTGAGTTATTCAAAAACCTTAGAACATATTTTATTCGTTTCGAATAATTTTGAATGCGCACAGTTTTATTCGTTCGATGAATCGAGCAGGAAGATATTCAATTCGCTATAAAGACCTTTCAATATTCGCACACCCCTAGACAATAGCAGAGAGTGATAATGAAGACTTCTCAAACCCAAGCCCGGGTTATACACCAATGCTCCCCGACCCTTATCTACACTGATTTTATGGCGGTTCGATTTTATTGTCCAACATCAGAGTCTTGGCGCACTGACAAACAACGTAAAGAGGCCACACTGTAGGCAGGCACTTGTACTAAAGAAAAAAGATGCGTGCTGCCGCACGGTAGAAGATAAAAACGGAAAGAAAGAAGTACGAAGATCGTATACAGAAAAGAGAGCCTTATTGTGTGAGACGAGAACCCCCCGCGTCACATCCGCTCTTGACTGTCCGCCGAGCGGCACAGGCCGACGCTGTAGGCCGTCCGCGTCGATGTCTTTCGCTACGCCGCCGGCTCGCTTGTCGAGGGAGTGACAGGCGCGAGACGCGTTGCTCTCGCCCACATTCAGTCGGAGGAGGATTAGATGTGTGCAGCGCCGCCTCAGCCGGTGGGATTGTAGAAGGCATTGCCACGGACGACAGAAGAAAGAACTAAGCGTGTCAGTTCACGATTAAAAGGGAGCAGAGCAAACACAGGACAAAGAGAGGAACGTACAATACGGGCGCTGTATTGTATGTTCCTCTCTTTGTCCTGTGCTTGCGCTGCTCCCTTTTAAGCAATGTTAACCCAACTAGCCCGCAACAACACCCTCGTCACCTTCAGTTCACGATGAAGGAAGTACCCTCTCTCCTGAATGTGACCAATGGTGGATAGAGAACTGGGCACCCAGTCTAGAGATATAGACCTTAACTTGAGTACTGCAAACCCTGTAGGGGTTGTTTATTTCACTAACCGTTTGTTAATGATTCGTTAGGCGCCGAGCTGTTTGGGTCAAGCAGTATCACTAAGTTGAAGTGGGCGCACCTCGTACCATGGGTGCTAGACGCGCACCGAACAGTACAAGTAGTAATTCCCCAAAATTAGTGGCAAATACTTCACGGCTAGTAGTAATCAGCAGACAGAATCCACCTGCGGTCATCTTTACTGCGGCCGGAAGAAATACAACGCCGTTTGCATAGTATAAATCACAGCCCAACTTGCCCAACGCTCGGTGCGGTTGCTAGCGACGACGCATCAGAAATAGGTCACCTGTTTAGCCGCCCACACACTCTAATGCACTCATCGTCGTTTTCAAAAAGAGATTGAAAGGCCGCCATATTTGAGGCTGGGCTGTACTCATAGAACAACAGAGTTGAAGGTTACACACCCTCAAGCTCTCCCTACAGCCAAAAAAAAAAAACGATTCTTCCAAGGGTCATGAAAATTTCTATAGGACACTGCAGAGGAAGTCTTGGTAGAGTGGAATTAAAAACAAAGCATTTGTTGAATATGACCCGGCGAAGTCTTCAACGCTGCAGCCCAGCTCGACAGTGCAGCTCAGCAGAGTGATGGTTCAGGCTAGCGGATAGTCAGGGCGAGCATTCATAGCGCAACAAACACACGGAGACGTAAAAGAGAATGCAACGGCACATGGGCACTCGCCTACAACACTCGTGTACTCGTGCACTGTTGTACTCTCTTCTACGTCTCCGTGTGTTTGTTGTGAATATTCACTTCGACAGTGTGCAGACCACCGAGTTCGAAGCAGCACTACCCGAAGCCGGCACTTCATCATGCTCCGTCACTTTTTTTCTCATTTTCACGCCAACTGCGGTACGTCCGTTACCCTAGCCTTCATGGCGTTTCGCTTACAGCTGCTGTAAAGCAGCTACTGCCTCACGCACTTCATGCTGTCGCAGTGCTCTTCAAAACAGTGTTTTCCGCCTTCTTGAGGAGCATTTCAGTGGCAGTTTGATATAGGGCAGACATCGATTAAATGCATGGGTTAGAGAACAGCAAGAATTTTAAACCTGTGTGCTCTTGCAGTCGGAAAGCGGTTGTTTAGATCGTGCAAGATATATGTCCGACTGACAGCGGTCAGGACCACCCGGAAGCCCAACTCTATGGCGGCCGCCGTAAGATTTTAGACGATGAAGTTTCTTGATGCCTCTTGACTACCAACAGACGTTCTTATTGGTTGCCGTGTAACAAACTGTGGTCTTAATTACATGCATGAGAAGAGTAAGGCAGCTATAAAATTTTGCTCACATTTAGCGTGAGATTCATAGGTTCTTGCTCTGTCGAACTGCACGCAGCGACCTCTTCCGACCTCACATCCATTATCTGTCTGCCAAAAAAACGCGCTTAGCCAGTGCTACTTGCAGCAATAATTTGTCATTGGGCTACCATGTCACGTGATGCATTTTGAGTAAGCTGCGACAAAAGCGTAGGCACTGCAGGTAATTTTTATGATTCCTCTGAGAAAATAAAAAGTGATAACTTTCATTTCCAGCTCAAGACCGAGCTTCTTTAGACACCCGTTTGATGGGGGCCTTTTAATTGCCGGGGTAGGAGCCGGAATACGTGTCCCTTGAGTCAGTGTCCTGATCATAAAGCGCCGTGTCCCGCTTTTTCTCCAACAGTTAACTCAATGACGCGTGCGGATGTCCTTAACCTGGAACTTAAGAAATGCCGAATGCAATCAGCTAATTATTCCCATTTTCGTTACAGTCACAGATTCAGTGAACTGGCAGAAACAAGATTCGGGTGAAAGCCTTTATTTTTTCATCTTATTTAAAGGGTCGTTCAAAAGTTCCCAGACCACAGGGTCTGCTTTTGAGCAGTATAGTCAGGCAATTACGACACCCGCGAAGCTCATATTATCTCTAGAGGGCAAAAGAAGCATCGTACTAACCTTCTACAGCATTGATAGCTTTATCGGCATATTAAGTGCCAGGATATATTGAAGAAAAGCAAACCCTATGGCCTGGGAACTTTTGACCAACCTTGTACATAGCACTCATTAAACACGTCGTTACAGCGGCTGAAGTCTACAGCCGTATATGTATAGTAGCGATTACTTTCTTTTATTTGTTCTATTGCCTCTTAATCACTGTTGGGCGCCGCCTGTGACGTCAGGATAGCAAGGAATGCCATTCGCGGATTCCCGTGGCAGACACGGAGCTGGCCAATAGCAAGAAGCTAAAGCAATAAATCCTGAAAAGGCTTCCCTTTATCTCTGCCTTTTGCGCAACTAACAGCCACGAGTCCTACAGCGCTATCTTGACACATTATTCGAAAATCAATAACCTGCAGCTTTCACCAACGTTGCATGCAAATAGCGACACGATTTGCGCACGCGCCAGAACACTGGACGCACTGAGTGGGCAGCGACGGTGGCGCCAGTAATAATAGCAGCGGCGATGTGGGCGTTCTGCCAGCATCCCTACACTGCTCCCATGCATGGCGACGACGGTGTTTGTTCCGGTTGTCCGACTGTCGGATGACGTTGTCAGACAACAACCCTTCCCTCCGGCAGCGGAGGAGGACGCGATGGGAATCACGGGCTCGTCGAGTGCAGTGACGTATCGTAGAAACTACCTTGGACACAGTTCTTGTTCATACTGGTGTATTTTATTGCTACGTGCCTTTCATTTTCGCTACACGACACGGAATACACGGCTTTCAATAAAGTCGAGAGTTTGTTACTCGCCCAGTTTATTTCTTCCGTTCTGTGAGAAATCGCTGCGATGTTCAATGCGATACCAGCAGCGACAAGTACAGTGCATGCACGCGTCATTGCACTGTCGTACTTAAAGAAAATGTGTTGCTCCTACAATCATGTCGCTTGATCTGGTAGTCGTGTGCTCAGTCCTTAGATATATATATATTTTTTTTTACTTCTATATGAGGCAACAGCCCCAGATCTAATCAGCTTGCGCTACGGACTTCTTATATTTCGGAGAAAGTTGGATTGAAAGTCTCCACACGTAACGGACTCCCGACAGTCGCAGTCTAATTGCAAGAAATTTACTTACAGGCCCTGAAACTAATTCCTGAAGGTGGGAAAGTCAAAATACGAGAAATTCTCTAATTTCACAAAATATATTTTAGATTACTGTTACTAATGTTTGTTTAGACGCAGCCGATGATTTTCCTGCACGTATTTTTTGTTATGTACTAGCGCCTTTCTAAGTCTATGTTGAAGTCTAAATGACTGAATATGCCGTCGAGCTTTAAGAATTCAAAAATTGTCTTGTGCCTTTTTCCTATCCGGTGGTGTCTGTAGCTGACGAGAACAGTTGTACGAAGCTAGAGGCATAATGGAGGCAAAGAATACAAAGCAGCAGGAAAAAAAAGCGGCGACAAAGAATTTACTGTATTATACTCACTGCGTTGGCGACAACTGCTGCGTGCAAACCAAGGCTAAATTCAGTACTGTTTTCAGGTATCATCATGGAGGTATCAAGAAGGTTGTGTGTTGTATTACGTTAAGAAGCAGGTTGCCTCGAGAGTCCTTAAACCAACTTTATGAAAACTGCAAGATGAGCCACTCCTGATCGTATGTCTGATTAGTACAAGCCTATTATTAGCGCAAGCCTATTATCTCAACTATAGTTATATCATGACGACAGTGCTTACGAAAGTCAAACCCAGTGAAAACAATGAACCGCACTAATCACTGTCCAGCCCACGTATCAAAATGAATAAAAGAAGGAGGTGATGTATTTATGCCTTTTTTTTATGCTATAAATAGCACACAAGATTTTCACCGTGACCATAACAAAATCAAAGCCGGCTGCAACACCTACGTCTGTGAGAATACAAGCATGAAGAAGAAGAGCCGAAACATGTCAGAGAGGCCCGCCAACGATCAATAAATCCTGAAGACGTAACACTACCCGCTTTTACTGTTTTCCTATTTCAAGCAGAGAAATCAAGTGCGTAGGGTTCGTTTTTTTCTTCTGACCTCCAAACTTTCTTCTCAAATCTTTCAAATGCTTTTCAGTGTCCAGCTGCGGTCGGTTTTTCTGTTTGCCGGCCTATTGCCTACACACCATATGACCTTTGCAACGGGTATAAAATCACAGACCACACTCGAAATGTTTGTTTCGGGGTGGCTACGTGCCTTTTTTGGCCATCAAATTCACGTTAGCCTCAAGCGTCGCTCCAGCAAGCTGGAAGGATCGGGCTCTGCGATGCGTCGTAGGGACGGAGCGCCGATCGACTGGTACCTCTCTACGATAGAATCCAGAGGCCCGTTTGTATAGGCTGACGTTCGGAGGGTAAAATTTTGAAAGATAAGTTCGATGCGGATGGCTATGCAACAGGCTCTTCGGGATTGGACATTCGTAGCAAGTATAAACAACATTTCTGCCGTACTTCTTGCAAGAAATCCGATACCAAACGACCATTACGCTGTGCACTCGTCTGTCACAAATTTCTTTCACAAGCTCTTTTGGGCCTGCTCTGCCTGCAATGAAATCTTATGGCCAGATCACTGAGGCGGTGTCTGACTGCCTCAAACCTATCAAAATCTTCATTCCCCATTATTTCCAATGCCGGGAGAATGAACTATCAACGAGGTTCGTTCTTTTTTCTGCATTGGTCTGGTCCGCCAGATTTCTTGTTCATTAGGTTATTATAATTATAAGTTGATAACGAAGTTCAGAAAGTTGTTTCGTTGTGTTCTCAGCCCCTGAATGCGAGACGACTGCACGGGGAATTGAAAGAGCAGCCGTACGTTTGCCATACGGGAATGTGATTACTAGTTCATGATGTACTAAAAACTGATTGCACCCATCTGTGGTTATGAATATTAATTTGTGAGCACCATCCTTTGCGTTATCACGCATGAAGTTTTTAATGCTCGTTCTCTTCGTGCTCTGACGTGCGGACTCTAATAAAAGTAAAGTCACGGTAATTATTTACCCCGAAGTGGAAAATCAAAAGAAAAAGAACGAAGATCACTGGTTGTGCAACAATTTAAAGCAGAGGTACTGATTAAAACTGACTACGTCATTTGTGCGGCGCAACCGTGCTCAAGTCGGCTGTAATTCAAAGCTTTCCAAATAAATAGCACTCAAAGTTTACTGCTGTTAGTGGTCATTCAAAAATTATAAAACGTGGCAAATAAGAAAGCGAGTGCTTAGTGACAGGCGGTGAGACTCTGCAGATCCTACACAGCGTGCCTATTAGCAAAATAGCGGCAATACTCGCAAATTTCGCCAGGCACTGCACTAAAATGTGAGCATTGCTCTTCAGTGTAACGCAGCTAAATACGGCCTTGCAAAGAGAAGAGGTGCGTTTGGTTTGGTTTGTTAGGGGTTAACGTCCCAAAGCGACTCAGGCTATGACGGATGCCGTAGTTAAGAGCCCAGGAAATTTCGACCGCCTGGGGTTCTTTAAGTGCACTGACATCGCACACTACACGGGCCTCTAGAATTTCGCCTCCATCGAAGTTCTACCGCCGCGGCCGGGATCGAACCCGCATCTTTCGGGTCAGCAGCCCAGCGCGATAACCACTGAGCCACCGCGGCGGGTAGAAGAGGTGCGTTTAAGAGTGGGTAGCGGCTTTAAACTTGAATCCAAATCCCGCTACTCCGATAGTCAAATCAATTTCTGAACAGTTTTATTCTTACATTTTATGGCTGATATATAAAAGAGAAAAGAAAAAAGCACGCTGTGCTCACACACACGCCAACAACTTACAAAATAACAGAGTGGGAAGAACTAAACCGAAGGGCAGCCAATACAATGAATTGCTTTCGCTTGACACCATTCTTGCCATGCTAAGGATTGTGAAAACCGTATTTAAGACAAAATCGCACTACTCATTACTTAGATATATTAGCTAAACAAATCGCAACGAATAAGCCAACTAATTAGGTACAAAAATTAATGAACAGTCAGGATTGTGCGGCGAAGAACTTGTGTAAATATATCCTCAAGAAAAAATAGGAGATAACTACCAGGCAGCCTTTTGCTGCGCAGCTTCCTACAATTATCTCGTCTCGATAATGGCTTGCTCTCTCATTCCGTGAGTCTTTAAAAGTTTCAGCATATATTAAATTGAGCCAGAACTCTTTTGGAAGGGCAACACCGTCTTAAGCAAGCTTTTCTCCACACAGCTGTTCGTCGCCTCTTCGTGCTGAAGTTGACAGGGGCTAACGCTCTTCTCGTTCACCCCTGTCGAGTGGTGTTACTTGTATCTTAAGTTCTACGCGCACACCACGCCTTGTGCAAGGATTTGTTTAAAATTGCACAGAAGAATAAATTCTTATCGTAACGCCACATCACGCGTACGCTGGCGCAAGTGGTGCATATATTTCTAACCGCTCCAAAACAGAAAATGTTTTTTTTTTTAGAAAATAAAACAAAAAGCACAGTAAGAAAAGCAGACAACCGTGCGACACCACTCTGAAAAGTGTAAGGGTATCCGCCTTAAATTCGTACGTGACTTCCCAAGGAGGATGGCGATGGGTGAACGCGTACATCAAGAAACCTTTCGCCAAAAAAAAAAAAAGGCAATGATGAAATTCAACACCACAGTGCTAATAAAAGTATACTGTACGTAGAAGCATTCGGTTTTTCTACAAAGTTTGTCCTCAAAGCGGCTGGAACCCGCTCCCTTAACAAAACAGACAGAGTTCCTTCTTTGCCGCACCAAAATATACAGCCGCCAATTAACATAAATCCTGGAGACGATTCCTCGGAACATTCTCCCGGCTAGAGATAACCGATGTGTTTTGATAACGCCTGCGTCAAAGGTCCCTTTATTTGCTTTTTTGCCCTGTCATGTCTTCATTTTTTTATCAGCGCAACACTTAGCTAGAATGCCCGGATAAAACTTCAACAGACCTCACTAATGTTCCCACAATTCTGTCGATTAAATTTCGAGAAACTTTAAATTTCAAGAGAACAAGAAAAAATGAACGTGATTCGGCTTATCCTGAGCATCGAATCATGACCACCGTGTAACGCGCTCAGAAGTTCAAGAACAGACATGTGGAAATAAAAGCTGCGATACAAAAAGAAAGCAGTGTCACCTACAAAAGGAAGAAGTTTATCACTTCTGGCTTAATACGTACATATCATTCATAAAAGAACCAAAGCCTTTATGCAAGGTTTTCTCGCAATGGTTGTACCTGACGGTCATCTTTTCAAGCAAAAAGATGCATTTTTGCGAAAGACCGTTGGAAGTGCAATGCATTTGACGGCCAGCCTGGGATCACTGCTGTCCACACTTCACAGCCTATTGGAAACGCTATGTTAAAACCTCGCTGTAGAAGTACGGCGCTAGAGCTAATAAATACCTAAGCAACACTCACGTTTATTGAACCTTTACGTTTTAGACCTTCATCAGTGTGTGTTTCCACCGTTCAAAGAAGCGTATGTGCCATTATCTACGACCAACCAGCCGCAACTTACCAAAGATCTGGGTCTTTTCGAAAATATCTGTCTTCATAAATCTCTACAGCGTAAAGCTTATATCATTGAATCGAAGTTCCAGCCATTAATGCCTCAACTGCAGCACAAAATATGAAGAAGAAGAGAACCAAAGAACGCTTTTTCTCTGTCATTTTCAGTACAGTCCAGGTAATGGTTTCTCACCGCAAAATAAAAATAAAGTGAATTAAGCAAGAATGTCATCATAAAATGAATCACCAGGAGCCGTATTTCACAAAAGATGACGCCGCGCTTAGCGGTATCGTCAAGTATTCTAAACAGTTAAGTAATTCGATGCACCTTTTCACTGACTGCAGAAAGAAAAGTTAGTATGACTTCCGCTAAAACTCGAAATAAGGGGACGTTATTCTTCATTGCTGCTGGATACATACCTAAGTACACAACTAAAGGGCGTCTCAATACCTCGCTATTGTTTTTTCCATAAGTGCGAGCAAAACGCATTGTCTGCAGGACGTTAATTGAGTTTATTAAGGAACAGCAGCTCCGCACGAGTCGCTAGAGGTGAAGAAAACCCTTGTCAATAATGCTACCGCCTTCTCCCCCGCAAGTGCAGCTCGCGACACGTAGCAAATCACGAAAATCACTCGTACAGTTTCGATATCGTCTTTTCTAGGAATGAGGCACAAAGTTTTCGAATTATGCGGTCTGTTCGAAGAAAATATCTGTCGCAACAGAAATGATAAGGAAGAAAGGAAGGACCTTTTACCTTTGGCGATAATCCGTCATCCGTCGGAAAACCAATCTGCAATCGGAAACGGTCTCCGGGGATAATCCGTCTGGGATGGAGCTAGAACGACCTCATGCCAGCCGCGCGGCTCGCCGACTGATCCCCCGACCGAGGAGAGGACCGGGCGCGCGGGAAAAACTATCCCGGGCGGCCGCCGGGAGCGAGGGCAAAAAGTGCGCCAGCGGGACGGAAAGGAAGAGGAGGGAAAGCGGGCGCCCGATGCTGCGCCCACAGCGCAGTGCGAGGCCCCTGGCGGTGAGCGCCGGCAGCTAAGGCGGCGGCGACGGCAGCGGCAGAAAGTGGATCGTGCTTGAGAGGACCTCTCCTGACTCCACCACACCGGACGACAAGCCTGCAGTTTCCATGCCCACCGCCACTGACAAAGTTAGGAAATCGAAACTCCGGTGAAAGCGAACCTTCAGGACAAAGAAAGATGAACATGTTATGCAACAAAGAACTTATAGATTCGCGAGCAAAACATTCGGTGCACCTTCTGTGGAAATCCCTTCCCACTGATTGGTCATAGAGGCCCCTGGATTCTGTTGAGGCCTTCTTCTTCTTTGTCTACCATTTTTCCTAATACACCTTACTATCCTCCCAAGGTCACCTGGATGACGTGGACCGCATGTCCTCCCGCCATGCACTATATGCTTTATGTCACCATGCATCGTATAAAAGGATACGCTTCTTGTACCTGGTCTGCTATTCAGTGTTGTTGCGAAGAGTGAAACCAAGAGTGGTTGAATTAAAATCCACTCTGCAAGCCCACGAACGGGTTTTTGCATCAACAGAAGGGACACACAGAGAAGAGATTGTGCGTCCAAAGTGAGAAATGGCCGCGTACTGCTGCAGAAAAACTGAGCGCTAAGGACAAAGTGAACCCCAACATAAAAATCAGCAACTTATAGTTCAGGTTAGAGAACGGCATGACTAAGCATTTGCCATCGGTAAAGACCAGTCATCGCTAGCCGCAAGACAATTCCGCCTTGATTGAACCTGCAACAAGTAAGGTCATCTCATCTTTTGTTCAACTACGCCGCTTCTTTTCCTTTTAACCACAGGAACATTTTATCCTTAGCGCTTTCCCTTGCGCGTTTTTCTTTTTTTCTTGATTATCACTAAGCAAGCCCCTCAATTTATATTACTTTAGCAGGCCATCTCTGTCAAACACTCTCTTACTATTCTTTCGTCTTTTCCTCATTTGCATAAGTTTCCATCTCTTTTTCAAACACTCTTACTATTCTTTAGTCTTTTACGCATTCATATATCGCTTCCTCGTCCTCCCCTCGTCGGAACGGCAGGACAAACTCGCTTGTGACGCCTTCGAGCTTTACGACACGTTGGCACGTGATGTTCTCTAACCAGCTCGCTACCGTAGCGAAGTCTGGTTTGCAAACGCCAGCGGCCCCAAAATGATTGAGTATCCAGCCGCTTCTAAGGAAAAACTGTCTCGAACATCGCTTCCACACGCCTTAGGCACACAATCACAAAAGCTCTGCCGTCCACAAGGCCTCTGCACCAGTCTCCGTAAGACCATACGCAGCTTACAGTGCGCTTCCTCGTGAGCGCCCTCTATCAGCTCCTCCCTCAACTCACCCGGCACTCCTTTCATTCATCCGACGCAGGCCAGACAATCGTATTCCACTCCGGCTAAGCTTCGTGCGTTTGCTTTATCTTAGGCTCACGGCCTCTTTCAAGACCGGGAAAGCAGCACATGTTTGGATGAACTGATCCGTGCACTTTCAGAGAGTGCCTCTCGTCTTCAGCCTACTCTCCTACTTTCAGAGACCCTTAAATAACCATTCGTCCGGACTCTATCAGCACCGAGACTCCTGGAACGGAGATACGGACTTCCAACGATGCACATCACTGCGCTGCAGTTTATCCGGGTCTTCACAGTGGCACGACAATTACGCGCCAGTGCCCATGCTGAAATGCGAGCCGCGTGAGTGTGCCCCATTCAAATCGTCCTGTCATATGGAGCGCAGAAAAAAAAAAAGAACGCCCGAAAGTAGTACGGCGCGTCTAGAAAGTTCGGTGTCCTGTGAAGATGATATAGTCATTGAAAATGCAAGGCTTTCTCCTCCGCTCATTCACTGCCAGATCGAAAGCACGTCGGCCGTCGTTGAACTGGAGTTTGAGAACAAAACTGAAAAATAAGAAAACCATCGTTTAAGCGGCGATTTTTTTTTTTTAGAGAGAGAGAGAAGGGACTGCGATGTGAATGCTTGTCAGGTTTCGCATTGCTTACAGGAAAACGCGATCATTACTTATGTCTTTGCTACTTTTGCCGCGATCACACGGACTCAATATTATCGGGAACTTCTGTACAGCGCCCCGTGCAGTAGTCAGCTTTTCATAGTTAATAAGACACCGTATGTACAGTCAGCTGTATAAGCAGTCATTTAACTGCCTGACAATCACGAAAAACAAAGCATGCAGATTCACGGCCGCTCAAACAACGCCCCATCCAAAGAACAGTGAGTAATTTTATAGTGAAAGTCTAGTAGAGTTGAGCAGAAGACCGCATCTGAAGGCGTGCCTCGGACAAAGCTACATTTGCCAGGGAATATAAAAATTGGCTGGAGGCTTAGCTTGGTTAAGCCTGGCTGATTGCGAAAGCAATAACACCTGGCTGCGCTTGGTTTTGCTGGTAGTTTCGTTTCTCGAATTCACGCGTAGCAGACTCGAACTCGCCAACTCTTATCTCTTGTACTTCACGTCGCTGAGCCACGATGTCCCCGTATCGAATCAGCACAATGCTCTGCTCTTTCTTCTTGGCTGTGTACTGCAATCTTCTTTTAGCAAGCCGCTCTTTTTTCTGTTCCGGCGTTTCTTCCGCGCGGCGTTATCTTCTCTTGTGATTATATCGCTCCGCACTACTCACAGATTCTTCGGCATTAAGTAAAATTAATTAATTAATTAAATTAATGAGCCTCCATCGATGAGACGAGTTGGGCCCCCAGCTCTCCTCTTGTCGTGACGTCACGCGGTCACGTGGTAGCGCACCGCAAGCGGCGCCGGAGCGGAGGATGAGCCCCCATCGATGAGACGAGTTGGGCCGCCAGCTCTCCTCTTGTCGTGACGTCACGCAGTCACGTGGTAGCGCGCCGCAGCTGCGCCGGAGCGAAGGATGAACCTCCATCGATGGCAGAAACGTGCAAGCAGTATTGCTTTCGCAATAAAAGAAGATGCGGATGTTTCATAGAAGTTTCCATAAACTCGGGCTGCGACCATAATGAGAAACTTACAAAGAGTTTATTTCTCCCACAGATTGCTAAACGCTTAAGGCGTCAGCTGTTTGTTTCTTTTCCACATTTTCTCCAACACGTTCGAAGTGGTACTTTACACTCACCAAATTATTACGAATACTAAGACTGTCACCGCGTTACAGCGACAGTCATTTCTAGTGACATAAAGAAATTGGATGTCATGATGGGCTCTAAAGGTCGAAAAAAAATATTCTACCTGTGAGACGATTCCGCTAATGAGCCAGCTTTCATCCATTGCCCCAGCTACTATTTGTATGCACAAATGAACGTGCTTACACAGAGGGTACGCTACCATTGCGTTTAAACTTCCTTTGAAAGAGCGGTCATGTCACCTCCGCCGCAGGAACACTTTATTACCTAGCCTACCACACCACGTTTTTACCACGCGGGACACCATCGCTGTGTACCATGTGCTGCTTTTTCGCTGTCCTTTGTGTTGCTGGGCGCTAGTAGCCATGCCGCAGCTATTAACCACGCACCAAGAAGCGAAACTTAAAAGTTATTACATGCATTTACAACAAGTTACTACATGCATTTACAAGTTACTACATGCATTTACAACGTGCTCGTATCGTTTACACGATACATTTCCGCCTCCGTACTCAGCAATAACGCAAATGTGGTCTTCTCTGCTGATTGCAAAGCCTGCCCAATAAAACAGCTCTCTTACCTAAAGCGAAGTACGAGTACATCGGGCAGTAAACACACATTTGGCCTGGAATGTGAGGTAGTCATAAAACATAGCGATGGTGTCGGTAACGGCGGCTAAAAGCGCGAATATACGTGGGCATCACTGCCTTTTATATATATCAATTGCACAGTTCCAGAAGAGGAAAAAAAAAAAGGAATTTGCACCACACAACACAGAAGATTCTAGTTCAAGCGTATTGTCTGAAACTCTCGCCCATGGAGCTTCTATGGGGGGCATAGCGCAGACAACATAACGTGATAAGTAAAATGAGCTCACCACAGTTTTCTTTTAAAACAGGATTTTGGGGCTGCGTCGTCTTTCAAAGTAACGGTCCCATACAAACTGCTGCACAACCATCCCTGAATGAGATGGTTGCCCAAGTCGTTTATAGGCTCATTTATTGAATAAGGTTAATCTGTTCACCGCACTGCGGCACGTATAAGTCGAGCGCGCAACAGCGCTGCGGGCGCTGAGTTTCTACCGGCGCTGACCGACCGTTGTGGCGCTCGGAGGACGCGTTGTGGCAAGCACCGAGCCGGAGTGGGCAGCGAGTGTATGGTCACCTCTTCGGCAACCACTGCGGCAGCTGCGATGATGAGAAAAGTGGAAACGCTTTGAAAAACTGCAAGGAAACATTTACGACGATTTCGGAATAAGAGTCAACAGACAGTCCCTGCAACTGTGGGATAATCCTGGCTACTGACGAGGGCAGATATCTGCACTTGATACTAGCGCGATTCGTCTACGAGCTGAATCCCTTGCTAAATCCAGTTTGAATGCTCTATATCCACAGCCCATACTTAGGTAGTTTCACCGACTTCTGGCTATCCTCCAGCGCTTCTACCACCCAATAATCCATGTACTCTGCTGTCCACTGATGCGTATTGTTCACTTCCTCCTTTATTTAACGTGACCTGAACGGATCAGGTACAGATATAGTCAGGTTGCGCAAGAAAGTTGGCTTCCGCAGACCCTCTACCCCCCCCCCCCCCCCCTAAAAGTCCCCTCTGAGCATAACGACGACTCCTCTCCTTCGAGTTGTTAGCGAAGGTTAATGAATGGTTGGGAGCGCAATCTGTGTTGTGCGCACAGCGTTTAAAAGCGAGAAGAGCCCGGCCATTATAACAGACGTTTAGTACAGGGCCCGCGAGCCTTTCCGCACAAGAATTTCTTTCACGAAATTTGAAATCGAGAACAAAATCCACCCGCCGCGGTGGCTCAGTGGTTAAGGCACACGTCTACTTAGCCGAAGAACCCGGGTTCGAACCCAACCCCCGTGTTTTGTGCGATGTGTTAAAGATTCCCAGATGGTAGAAATTATTCCGGAGGCCTCCACTACGGCACCTCTCTCTTCTTTACTTCTTTCACTCCCTCCTTTATCCCTCCCATTACGGTGCGGTTCGGTTGTCTACCGAGACATGTGAGACAGTTACTGCGTCATTTCCTTTCCTGAGAAACCAACCAAGAACAGAATCCACACCGGCCAGCTGCCTTCAGTAAGGACCAGAACGTGCTTTTTTTTGGTACACTCGGGCGCAACTTTGAGGTGGAAGGGAGGTGGGGGCTCAGATATAGAATCCAAAAGAGCGAGCCGTCAACGTCCAGACCACACTCTAAACAAAAAGGTAAATGTAGAGTGAGCTGTCCTATACCGTGCTCCCTTTTATAAAAGAGCGCGCTAGGGGGACGCTTTACCTTTTTACTCTCATATATAGCGTATTCGTGTTTAGAGGTCAACGTTGTTGCCTTGTGAGCGCATGAGAACAGCAGACTTACAGAAGCTTCCACTCGTGTAGCTTCGGCTGTTCTGCCACAGAAAGATCAACCCGAACATAAAAGGGGAGCTGCGTCAAAAGTGATATTGACTGTGTCCGCACGTCCCGGGGCGCCTGCGCGAGTAGACGCTTGTTGTTGCCACATCACGAAAGCGAACCCGTGCGCGCCGGACCAGTACAGCCTTCTCAGTGCACTACCGGTCAGGACAACCATAAGACAATGCATGTCTTACGGCGAATTCCAATCGGCGATTCAGAGCGCGCTCTTTTTTTTTTTTTTTTGCTCTCTGAACCAAAAGGTCACGCTTCGAGGGCCGATTTTGATTCCTACCTTGGGTTCCCATCGTCGATCAGAAAAAAAGAGGAGCTCCAATTCGGACCAGTCCGCGTTGCCCAGGCCAGCCCGGCCGGGCCACGTCTTGTGTTTGAATCATCGATTCTGATTTTCCAATAGCTCGGGGGGTTTTGTACTGCTTCGTGGAATCAGATTGGTGTTCTGGGTCGCCGATTGGAATTCGCCATTAGACCGCATCGAACTGCACTTCTTTCTCTCTCTCCATTTTCCACCCCTTTTCCACCCCACGGCGAAACCTGCCACGGTGTTGAACCCGAGGACTCCGGTTCAATTATATAGGCGCGATAGACGCATTCCGAAGGAGGCGAATGAAATGCAAGGTTCCCGTATCAGTGCAGGTTAAAAACTCCCAGGTAGTCGAAATTATTCCGAACTCCTCCACTAAGGCGCCTCTCGCTCTCTTTTGTTTAACTCCCTCCTCCATACCTTTTACCATAGCACGGATGAGGTGTCCACTGAGGGCTGGGAAAGTGAGTTTTTCTCCTCTTTTTTTTCTGAAGAACAAATTTACAACTTACACCGAGAAGTGAGACTGTCACTGCGCCCTTTCATTCCTCAAAACAAATTTTCCCTCGCGACGAAGTTGACGTGTCCGCTCAGAGTGAGGTTCCCATTCCTTTCCTTTCCTTTCCTCATAAGCAAATCCTCATTGTAAGAAGCAGCAATGAAAAAACGACGCCTTGCAAACGGCGCGCCGCCCATATGAAGGTTTTAGCGTCGGTTGGAATATTAACGCGACAGCGTTAAGGGCCTCGTTAAGCCAAAAACCTGGCCTCTGCGGCTTTGGGACATAAATAAAAGCATATTCCCACGTGACGTTGTGACGTCATCACAACCTTCCCACCGAATTGTGAGCAAACTGCCCATCGTGGTAGGTGGCAGCTAAGTTAATGATTGGTCGCAACAGGTCACTCAGCAAGAGCAACCTGGGTCTCACAAACCCCACCAGTGGCTGTGTTTGAAACAGCCACTTGGCGGGGCAGTGGCGCATCGTTTAACCGCTGCACCATTGGGCCAGTAGTAATATGAAGGCTTACTTCGATCTATGGATTTAGAGTAGAGATTGACCTATTCCGCATATACGGGCATTTAGGCAGAATCTAGGCGACAGAGGAGGAGTACTTCAGCGGGCGGGACGTCTAATGCCCTTACGGTTAAGCTTTATGTTACGTGATCGTGAAAGAAAGAACAGTGTCTGTGTTTGCGAAGCGATACTTCAAAGGACACCAGGCCGCTGAAGGGACCCATTAACGCTATGGGTTAATGGGTCCCTTTTATGCAAAAATCATGAGATAGTATCCCCACCTTCGCACTATGCAAGCGGTGATAGAGTCAGCCACCCTTTTGTTTCCCCTTTGTGGAAATTGCTCCGCGGAAGACCAATGTTGTCAGTGCAGCCCGCGTAGCAAGATGAGCCTAGACCTCTGTATCTAAACCTTCAATTCGGCTTACCGAGATGACAGTGGTAAGCTACACCTGACTAAGCGCAGAGCTATGATTACACGATAAGCACACACCTAAGAATATGTTTTGAGATGGAAGCAAGCGTAAATACCCGCCGCGGTGGCTCTGTGGTTAGAGCTCTCGGTTACTGAGCATTTGTACCCTGGTTCGAAACAGGCTGCGGCGACCATGTTTCTACGAAGGCGAAACGCAAAAGGCACCCATGTGTTTTGCGATGTCCAGCGCACGTTAAAGATACCCTCTGGAGCACTCCACTGCGGAAGATCTCTCGTTCCTCTTTCACTCCCACCTTCTTCAAGTCCTTCACGACGCGGTTGAGGTGTCTGTCCACGGAGAAGCGGGACAATTACTACACCTTTCCTTTCCTCAAAAAACAACTCGTTTAAAGCAAGCGTAAACTGCTGCTAGAGTGAATTGACAGCCTCACTCATAATTACTCTGGCATTGGGGTCATTGGGTTTTTTATGGCCCATGGCAACACTGAACTGTGAGAAATGCCCGTAGTGGGGCTTTTGTACCATTTAGATTTCCAGTTCTTTACTGTGCAGTAAAATATCAGCACCCGTGTGTTCTGAGATTTTCCGTCCGTAAAAATGCGTCCGCCGCACCAGGGGATGGTTACCTGCTAGTATCCAGACCGGTACAGCTCGCTACTCCAGCGTCGCCGTCGGAGCGGGTGGCGATAAGTAGACTATGCATCCACCCAGCATTTCGCCGTTCTCTGTGTACGCCTAATTGGCGGTCACTGTGGCTGAGTGCACACCGACCATGCCTTGCAAACACGACTCTGTGACTGGACTCACTGACGTGGACTCACTGATAGTGATTACCGTGCCACAATGATGGGTGGTGACGGGAATACGCCACCACAAGAACTCTCTCAGAAAATTTTTTACACGACAATACTGAGAGTCGATACCTATCTACCGCAGAGACGTGTCCTCAGCCGAGGTCCAGACGGCTTCGTGAGGCAGCCGAAGAGGCACGCCTGTCTAGACTTGCGGCATCCGGTGGCAGGGACGTCTCGGACGCAGATTCCTCGAACGAGAAGAACGAGGAGCGCTCGTCCATCTCGCTGCCAGTGTCTGCACGCGCATGCCCGTTGGCGAACATGAACAATGCAGAAGAACGCCGGTCTCGGCTGGTTGGTTTTCCTTCATTACGAGTTTGATGCAACAGCGCTATAGGATGAAGATAAGTTCAGCGTAGTCTGTCCCTTCTTGTCTTCGTCCTGTAGCGCTTGTGCATTATAATGAACAACGCGTCGTAATGCGTCCGTATTCACTAAGCCTGCCAAAGTAGCACACAATCCATTGAGTGCGGTATTCTTGACGGTTCTCCATTGAAATATTTACCTAAGAATGCTGCAACTTATACAAGACATTCAACTAGCTATAGTTTCTCAAATTACGTCTTCGTCTAAAGTAATATACTGAGCAGATTATACTGGAACCATATGTATTTTTCCAACCCACCCGAAATATTTCCTCCATGACTTTTCGTCAGTCGCCTGGATCGCTTTACGCCCCTAAGGATTATAAAACAAGTGTTGAGCTCACCATCCAGCCTTCTGCCGACCACAGCCTTGTTGGGTAGTATGGCGGCAGTGCTCGGCGGGCGGCTGGAGCTGCACCTGCTGCCGTTTCTGGGTGGCGCCTCAGCGCTAAAATGTGGCGTGCGCGTAATCGCTTCCTCGCTGTCCTCCCCGTAGGCAGCGGCAGCAGAGGTGGCATGCGGCACGAGGACTTCAGTGGAGCCTGCAGTTGGCTGCGGCGCTGTAAACCTAAGCGCCACGTTCGGGGATTTTGAAGTCGTAGCAGCTGCTGGTACTGCTCCGCCGTCTCGGCAGTCTTCGGCGAGGCACGGAATAGTCGAGGACTCTGAGGTTGATCCTCCAGGCCTCTCTCGGACGTCGAAAATACCCGAGAAATCTCGTGATCCGAGCATCGGAATGCTGAGCGAAAGCCCTGGTGAGGACCCGGGCTGCAGGATGGAATTGTACACGGATTCGAAGCAGGGGACCTCGAGTGTCTTCGCCGGGTGCCGCCTGCTCCGCGCGCTGGTCGGGCTCCCGGTCCTGGCGTGCGACAAAGCGCTCGCGCTGGACTCCAGGACGACGCTGCAGCCTATCGAACTCGGTGCCGCGCCATCCACGCGGCTCGCAAGTGTCGAGGATTCCGATAAGTGCAAGCCCTCAGGAGAAGGCAGCCCGATGCTCTTCGAGAACGACTCCGGTGTACCCACAGCCGCCGAAAGAAGCTTAACGGATGCCAGGAGGTCGTTCTCACGAGCTTCCCACCGATGAGACGTCAACCGGCTCTCGGCTCTCAGCTCGGAAGCCAGGCTGGGAACGAAACGGTCCGTAATGTCCTCGATCACGGCTATCTGCACCGGGCTCTTAGCCAGTTCGAGTGTGTCACCACTAAGCACGTCACAAGGAGCCAGCTCCGATACCTTGGCTCCTAAAGCCTCTGCAACAGCCTGTGGGTCCTGCAGCTCTATTTCGCAGACCGCCTCGGCAATTGTCTCCACATTACGCTGCTCACCGCTGGGACCCAACGTGCGGTGGTGTGTGGCAGCAAGGGGGTCTGGTGATGTCCCCACGGAGAGAGGCCCTGAGCAGGCCCCTGGCGACGAATGTGGCGACATTCGAGCCGAAGGCGATGACCGCGCCTGCTGCTCGAGGCCAGAGTCACTGGGGCGTGCCGACACTTGCATGACGTCGCAAGCAGACAAGTTGCGAGAGTGCGCCGGTGTAATTGCCGTTTCCTCTGGAACCGCTACTGTACGGACCACGCCAGCGGCTAGGCACAACTCTGGAGAAGGGCAGGTGTGGGTGACGTCCTTGTCGGTGGCGTGTGTCAGTTCGATCTGCTGGGCGATGTACTGCGTCTCGTCTAATGGTGGCACCGCCGCCATCGAGGCCGAAAGAGGACGCGGCGACGTGAGCGACCGCTCGTGGAGGTAGTGCTTGTTGCCCATCAGGATGACCTGGATGATGTCGTCGCCCCATTGTGTTTCCTTGGCGGCGAAGCGACCCACACGCTGACGTTCGCCAGTGTTGGGCCGTCTGGGCAGCTGTGAGCTCCTCCGATCTTCCCTGCTATCCTGTCGCTTTGCCTGCTCCAACAGACGCAGGCGCCGAGATGAACACATGGACCTGTCCTCCGCCGAGGTCGCCCGAGGTGACGGCATCGGATGCCCTTCCCACTGCTGCTCGCCTTCCTGATGTTGTTGCGGTAGCTGCGGCGCTCGCTGGCTCTTGAGATGCTCCTGCAGTGTGTGTGACACGGGCTGCGACGTGTTGGGAAGATTCGTAACCCCCGTCCTTGGTTTCCCGTCTCCGGTCTCTTGAAACGGAGCTGTCAGGTCTGCTAGATTTTGCAAGCTTGTCAAGTCCGTCGCCCGGTGCACAACACTGACACTCGAATCAGACGACAGGAAAGATAGTGTGGTCGACGCTGACGGTGGCAGTGGGCCTTCTTCCGACCGGCAGAATGGGTGGCTCACAACGTGATCCTTTGAACAAATTACACGTGAAGGCGCCAGAGACAGTTCGCTATTATGAACTGCCAGTTCTTTGGGGCCATCCCACTCGACAAGACTGCTGTCAGCTCCCGCATCTCTGCTTTGCACACTCACTTGTTGCATAATTTTCCTAGTAACTTGTCGGCCCCCTCCGTCAAGAGCAACGGCAACTAGAGTCTTCGCTTTATCTCCTATCTTCTTTTCCTCGCCGTCTTCAATCTCTCTGTTGCAGGTTCTGTCTGTAACATCGCGAGATTCGATTAAAGTACGGTCGATGTCTTCTTCGTCGTGAGTTTTGCTACTCTCTGCAGACTTTACAGCAACACTATGATCCTTCGAAGATGCTTTTTTGTCGCCTGGAAAGAACAAGAGTTTGTAACAAAAGGAGGGTGTAAATTTCAATGTTCTCAGCCAGCAGTGACAATCGTCGCAAATCTCAAGAATTTAAGCGAACTTTTCCAACTTACTTTAAAAGAGTGTCTTTTTTATTGTGGTGAAGATGACAATAGCTTGATTTTAATGGCGCAAAAGCAGCTTGGCCAAAGAGCTCCAGCGATTGCGTTTTGGCCTTTTCGATGTGGGATTAAAGAGAAGTTTTATCAAATATTCCACCCCTAGAGAATTCGAGTACGAGGCCACAGGAAAGCTTTATTCCAGAGAGAGTTTCGTGGGCACCCAGCGGCACTGGAGATCAAACGCCGCGATTCCCGCATACGAGGTGGCGGTTGCTTCTTTTTAAAGATACGCATTTATATGCTTGCAAACAGTGCAAAAGGTGGCCCAACCACAAAAACATAGGGCGAAAGTGACTGCAACGAGCCTTCCTTCAAAATCTAAATAAATACTGCTACTGTTCCAGTAGCCATCACATGATCTGAATCTTTGGGATGAACGATTGTTCATAGGGTCTTTTTGGGAACTGAAAACCTGTATTTTCGTTAAGCCCCTCAATAAAACAAAGCACCAACAGCTCTTGAAAGGACACAGCATTTTCTTCAGCTGCTCTTCTCACACCTACCACAACAAATCACCACTTTCTCCACCGTCCTCTCTTCCCATAATACCGTTTCCAGATGGCCAGGCGTCACAGCCGTTGGCGCATAAAATTACAAAAACAAAAACACTTATGCTCAGCACGCACCGATTCCTTCACCCCACCTCGGTCTAATCCCTCAATTGGGGCTGCAGCGGAGAGGCTTCGTACCATCGGCGCAAAAGAAAACCAAAAGAAAACGCGCCAGCATTTGGCGCGCAGGGAAGGATGATCAAGGGGCAGAAAAGAGATGCCGCTAATTTTTTTCAAGAGTTTTAAATACGCGGACGCATCATACATGCCCGGCACCTTGGGAGGTAAGTAACGGCGTTTCGTTGCGCAAGTAATTTACATTATCCTTCTCAGCACAGAAGATATCGGATGTCGCTGCCATAACCACGGGTTCATACGTCCTCGTACGTAACATTCCTGCGCGACTCACCGACGTTTGAGGCCTCAGAATTGTGGCGATGATGACTTATTATCCCACAAGTAAGTCGTGGTTATAATCGAATCTTGTTATCACAGTACTCTGAAACTACCAGGACATTATAAGCCGTTTCTGCGTACCAAGAGGCAGAAGCAGTATTGTAAGCCTGGCTCCTGGTTCGGACGCGCTATTTAAACAACAGTTCCGCTTTAACGCGGGAAAAATGCTGTAACCAAAGAGGAATATCGTGTAGTTTGCCGTTCACTCTCAATACTGCATCCGGCAATAAAACAATTAGAATGCCTGTCGAGCGGTAGGTAGGCTACAATGATGGGCTTACCTTCAGCAAACGCAGATCTATCAGGCTCCGAGTAACCGTCTTCGATTTCGTCAAGCACAACAGTAAAAGGCTTCTCTTCAAAGTTAACCCGCTTCTTCCGCTCGCTTTGTTTGGTTTTCTTGTCCTTGAGTGCATGGACCATGACCGAGGTCTCATCACGGTGTTCCGCCATACGAAAAGCCACGTCCATAGACTGCCTCAATGTCGCTCGGAGACCTCCCAATGATGTCTCGCACGGTTCTAGATCCATGCTCCCAAGGACGGCCTCCGGAGACGTCACGTTCCAGTCATTTTCAGTCCTGAGGCAGATATATGTTTGTTCCAAGCCAACGCCTGTTGCGGCCAGAGTGTCATCTAGTTCTTGCCGCAACGAAATGGCCTGTCCTGGCTCCCTGTTTCCAGGGCTGTTGGGTGGAGTGTAGCCCTCCAATCTGCTTTCGTCGGACGGTGTTTCACCGGATCCACTGAAACTGTCTCCCCAAGCATACACTTCAGAAGGCTTCTTCTCTGCATTTGTAGTTAGGTTATCAGAACAACCACCAAGCCTGGTCTGTTGGACTGAAACCGCTCGTTTTCCATCCCGCTTTCCATCGTCTCTGACTGTGTGTGGATGCAGAAAACTCCTTAGAAGTCGAGGTCGAGGCTCTTCTACAGCTGTCGTCGGAGAATTCACTGAACCAGGCGAAGCGTCATTCCTTATAACATGACGTAGTTTGCTCGTGTCAGTCCGCATCTCATTTGAAGATTTTCCTTGTACTGCTGGGCAAAGCATGTTAGACTCCTCAATTGTCGTAGTGTAAAACCTTGGAGGCATCGGTGAGAAGTTTCCGGTCACCTCCTGAGGTTTCAGAAGAGAAGGGCTCTCTTTTCTTGAGTCTTTAGCAGGTAAATTTGCTCTTGCAGGGGCAGGAGGAGCCGGGCTCACCGCAGCCGTCGAGATGGGATTACAAGGCAGCGGTGGTCTCTGTTCTGGAATATTCTTTCGCGGGGCATCTTTGCGTGACGTCACTGGAGTTTTACTTTGTGCGTGCTGCTGGATGAGCTTTTCAAGAACACCTCTGAAAGCAAGGGTCCTGGTTGTTGACGAGTCTGAAATTACTATAGAGCGAGATTTCGGCGGCGTCAGCACCCCGGTGTTGATTCTGCCACCATCTTCCTTCGTTTTCTCTACACATTTAGCGATGTTCGTCGTTACGTGCATGAAGTCTGGTTTCCAAGCACTCTGCGAATCCCCCCTTGCACTCTCAGGAAGAGGCGGCAGGGGATCTCGCGCAACAGCCTGGTTGGGTCTGCGTGTTAACGAATCGGAAAAGATGCGCCTGAGAAAAGTCAACGGCTTCCCAGCGGAAGTACTACGCTCTCCTTGCTTCTCTTGTACCGAAGACGTGTCGTATTTCTCTTGTACCTCCATCTTCATGTTTCTCGCTGAAATAAGTCCAGGTTTTACACTCCCCTCCTTTTCTTTCTGTTTAACCGGCGGCTTCATGGTGTTCGCGGCTTTCTGCTTACGCTCGATTTCCTGGATTAGTTTCTCCACTGGAGTGGCAGTCTTGTGCTCTATTATCTGGACTAGCTTGCGCACTGGAGCAATAGCTGTGTCGTCTACACCTGCAGTCAAAAACAGAAACGTAATTTGTACACGAAGTAGAAAACTGAGTTGGGGTGAATGCTGCTAGTGGTTGTACACGGCTGAGCTGGCTTAAATTCGGATACCATAAAGGAAGAAATGCTTCTCAAATGTTGCTTACTCAGCAGAGCTTTAGTGCAAGAGCAGGTAAAACTCCAACGGCTTTATATGGCCTGTCAACCAAACCTTAACTGCTTAAAAAATGCAGAGTCTAAATGATTCATTCCGTGATTAGGAAAGTTCACTTGTCGCTCTTGTTACTCCTGCTCTTCAGCATTGAAGAACGGAGCTCACTGAAATACACGAGAATTCTGTTGCGCAACCACGAGATGGGCAATGTTAGCAGGTAAAAGCTGTCTAGATATTGTCCATTAATGAGCTCTCGTCATTTGGTGCCTGTATCCTTCCAACATTTCACTGGAAACCTTTTCATCATTGCCTACTGCCTGGCATGTCATACCCCGAAATTCTTAGCAAGCCAAGTTTTTCAGCAGGAAATCGTTCATGAACGCAATTTTTTCACATATCGCAATATTGCACCGTCGCAATCAAAATATCTGCAGAACCCCCTCGAGATGCTTGTAGTTTTCTGATAATTGTCGTCAAAAATGCACCCCATTGGTTTTCTATGGCAGTCACTTGTTCACTTGACAAGTGAACTAATCGGTGAAGCCGCTGGATAAGTTTAAAAGCAAGATTTTGGTTTAGATCGGAAGCTTAGACCATTCCCATCAATATGGTCATAACAGCGTCCTACAGTATTCCACCGTTGCCTCAGAATTAAAAGTGGTGTCCAAGAGAAAGCTGGATCTGGCAGTAGGAGCATTACCTCTCCTTGCCTACTAATTACTGTAATGCTGCGTGCACTTCTGGCACTGCCTTGAAACTGTGTGTTGCTGCACCTCCGCATGTCTCAGCTTCCTTTCGTTTTGTTCCTGATCATGGTACTACAGGCGATATACAACAAATCAACCAATCGCCTTTATCTCTCGGCTGTCTCACCGCGACTAGGCACATCGGACATCTGCTGCGACCTGTCGACCTTGTCCGGGGCAGTCTTGTCCGGCTGAACTGCGGTGTCCTTGGTGAACGCAACGTCGGTAGACATGGCACGGTCCTGCACAGATGGTCTTGACGATGACGCCTTCACCTGGTATCGTATCTCCCTCATGAACGAGTCTTCGGTCGTAGATTGCTCCTTGCCTCGCTTGTGCAACTTGCAAGTCGGTGATCCCGACTTCTGCGAAACGGATTGGTCCCCAGAAAACCTGCACCACAGAAAGAAGAACACGCTAAATAGCCATACAGGATGTTTGCCAGGCGTTCAAGGCCTTAGAGGGGCGCTGCACGAAGCATTTTATTGGTAGATTCGTGGGGGATAATACAGTTCAGTTTCAGAGCTGTTCCATAGTAATACTTTGCAATTTTCGCAACTCACAAGGTGATGCCAAGCCCCCATGATCGTCAACATTTCCCGGTCGGCACGGCAGACGGTGAGGGTGAAATATAATCGAGGAAGAAAAAGCTGCTTCATTATGATTTCCCATATTAAACGTGCACAAAAACATGTTGCACGCTTAGCTTGAAGATACAGATCGCTCTAGATTTTTATTAAAAGGCGATTATCAACTGCATTTGAAGATATGTGAGCCATAGATGACGTGAGCAAAAGCAGAAGAAAGAATTAAAATGCGAAGTTAATATGTTTATGAGACTAACACAAGGAATTTAACAATGATGGCAAATAATGACTGAGCATTTGGCGTAGGTAATTAGTCCGCATCTGTCGAATGAATCATTCATCGTAATTTCCTATGGGATGAGTGCATGCCTTGGGGTTTAATTTAGACAACGTTAAAAGAAAAATTTTATCGCTACTACTTCTTTTATACGCCTTTATTAGGCTGACAATGTATGGCTCAGGTATTTGCGTTGTACTGAAAGAACTAAAAGAGGCTTAGTCGTGCCGTCGCGGGGAATGTTAGCAATGATTATTATTGCTGTTTTTTTTTTTTCATTATGTGCAGCTTGTTTAAGTGTTGTAGTTTCTCAGACAGTAGACCAGCAGTTTAGAAAAAGAAGCGAAAAATTAATTACAGTGAATTAGTTTTGTGTTTTCAGGCAGCAAACAGCGCAGTCCACTGATGATACAAACTATTTTTGATAATTTGTCAGCACTTACAAAGATGTGTTGGCCACATGGGCGTCCGGAGGGGGGGGGGGGCAAGGGGGGGCGGCTGCACCCCCCTGGAAAATCACTCACTCGAACCGTGAGTGATGGCCGCACGCCAGGGGCGGTGGTGCGCTCAGCCAAAAGGGTAAAAGCAGCCCCGACATCTGCGAAATGCCGCGTCCGGGCACGCGTCGTTCCGCCGTTTTCAAACCACGCCATCGTTAGCTCTACTAAAGGGCGACCTGTTGCACACATACAGCGGCACCGGCGAGCATGTGTTTCGAGCCGTCTTGAGATGGGTGTCTGTTTCTTTGATCTCTAGAGAGATAGCGACACGGAGGCAGACAGTGCATAGGGCATCTTGTTTTCGCCTTCATACGCTGGCCACCGATGAATTCTTCAGGAGGGAAGGACAAATCAGCCGTGTCCACCCCCGCTTTGTCGGGGTGCTCAGTGGCAAGCGGGCGATCAGCCGGTGCCGCCGCCGCTCGCTGTCTCCTCCGATCCTCGGGAGAGCGCAGTTCGGTAGAAGCGCCGCTTTCAGAATCTTCGGCAAAGGGGATTAGCTGCTTTTGTTCACGGCGACGCAGTCTCCAGAGGCGCCCCACACCAGCGTTCCTTAAGTCTTCTCCGAAAACCAGCGCCTTTGGTCAACGCAGCCCGATGGCGCCTGCCTGGCTCGCCTGTCCCCTCTGGCTGGGCCTCAAATCACAACAGCGCCCATGTACTGTGCGATGTCAGTGCGTGGTAAAACGACCCAGGTGGTCGACATTATCCGGAACTCTGTACTAATCCGTCCCTCATAGCTGGGGCTCTGAACCCCATAAAAACACAAAAACAAATTTTCCGACCGGAGTGGCGAGTCACGAGTGTCCCTTCCCCTCGGAAGTCGCGCGGCGTTCCTTTCACCCCCAGAGTGCGCATTCGGGGATATTGCGGCAAGTAAGTCCTTGCACGTGTGCGCGCCTCTGTGTTTGTGCTTCGGTGTTTTTAGTGGCCGGTTGTCAACGAAGCTGAGAACAACCAAGACAGCGGACGAGAAAACGACGAGCGGCGAGCAGTGTGTGTGCGGTTGCTCGGCTGTGCGGATGCGCGAGCAAGATGGAGCGAGGTGTATGAAGCTGCGAGCGTGCATTTATCTTGTAAATAAGTTTTCGTTGTATATATAGTCATCTTTTGTTTTCGACGTACGCGTTCAACTGTTTTTCCAATCAATATGTATGATGAGTGTGCACCGAGAGCGTGTAATGAAGCACTGAAATGAATTTATCACCCGTGTAATTACGCAATTCGCCCAGAAAAATCCGAGGCGCCTACAGTTGCTGTTCAAGGAAGACTGACTGAGTGAGTGAGTGACTGTAGTTGCGTGTTTGTGAACATATTGTGCTGTGTGCTGGTCATCAATCCGGGTGAGTCGAGAACCCGTATGCAGCAAGGCTGAGCACACTTCTCCACGAAGTGATAGTATCTTTCTGCATTTTTTTATTAGTTTTAATGGTTTCTTCGTTGATAAGCTCCAATGTATCTCTCCTAGCCGCGCTTTAATTTGCTGTTTGTAATTTTTCTTTCATGTGTGTATTTTACTTATTTTTATATATATATATATATAAATAAATAAATTCACTCCGCAAATAGTGCCTTTTTGCTACGAATATACCCCCCCCCCCCCCCCCCCCTCCGGCGCCAACAACCAATGGGGCCTCCCCCTGCAAAAAATTCTGCGGACGCCCTTGGTTGGCCACAACAAATGCTTCTCGAAAAAGACTCCTAGGCTTTTCACGACAGGGACAACTTGCTACGAAACTGGCCTCATCGCAAGTGAAATGTCAGTACCAGGCACTAATTTATTATTGCACTAAAAAGCCCGGCTTTACTTTTATTTATATTTATAGGCAGTGGGGTTGCAATGAACCAGTTATTTCAAAGGCGTAGGTATCTGTTTGCTTGTTCAGGCAGATCATTATGCTGCTAGAGGTGAAGAATATTCTCGTATCATCACCATATATATCAAAGTTGTGCGTGGGTCAGTCAATATGGTATCGTTTATTTAAATGATAAAAAGCAACAGCCCCAATAAGCTTCCCTGCGGAACTTCCATTGAAACTGAAATTAAGTGGTTTGGTTTGGTTTATGGGGTTTAACGTCCCAAAGCGACTAAGGCTATGCGAGACGCCGTAGTGGAGGGCTCCGGAAATTTCGACCACCTGGGGAATAATTTACTACTTATTATAGTTTGTTCTTTGTGAGATGATAGATAGGACTTCAATATGTCAAGAAAAACGCCATGGACGCCATAGAAGTCGATTTTGACAAGCATTGTCATTGTCTGGTGACTAATGGGATCAAATACCTTCAAGTAATTTATAAATAAACCTAGAGTTATTTGTTGCCGTTCAAGGAATTTTAGGATTAGCTCTTTTTAGTTAATGGTCGGTTCTAAATCCGTGTTTTTTTTTTCAGGCTTTTTTTTTTTGTACCACTACCCTTGAAAACAGGAAGTAGAGAGGTGATTTGGGAAAGAACTTAGACAAATTATCGTCTCTTCGCACTTCCCAACAGTGGCAGTAATTTTCCAAGTTCGAACTTCAGGACATCAAGATCTGGTGGGCGCGTTCAAAAGGATCTTTTTTCTTTAAGTGATAATTAAGTCTTGTCAAAACCCGCCACAAAACTCGTGACCAAAGCCTTCTCTATATTCCCAGCTTCTTGTGTCACGCATGAATGGGGACTTGCCATGAATGGTAACGTACCGTATTCACCAGAAGCAATCAGACTGCCCTTAACCCTTCTCATGCCAACAGGAGACCATTATTATTCATAGAACGATAGCGATATTGCAGGTTCCCGGCATGCAGGCTCTCCACGCAGCCGACGAAGGCTCGAGGGCCGCAGCTTCGCCGCTCCACCGTCATTCCGTTTTTCCGCGGTAACAGCAGCCTGGTTACTTTATGCAGAAAGGGTGCGTCCCCATTCACTGTGTTAAATGGCCTGTTGGTCTAGCATTCTCTTCTTCACGCAGTACACATGATCCTTTAGCTGGTCAGTTAGGTGTCTATCTGACGGCTAAACTGCTTCCCGCTAGACAGTAAACTTACTTTTGCTCTTAAAGAGAGGCTGTTTAACGTAAGCAAATAGCATTTCAATAAAATATCTATTGGATTTAATGGCTCTGAGTCCCGCTGATTTCCTCTCAACTTTGTTTACTTGCATTACTGCTGGCCACCGACGTTTCATTAGTTCCAATGACGTACATAGTACGCCTACCACTACGCAAACCTCTCGGAACCTCCCGAGCACGATTACTCTCTTTTCGGATGGCTTTATACGCAGAGCCGGTGCAGCAATGAACGCAGTGATGAAGATCAGAAAGAGTGCTTGAGAGCTTGCGACTCCCTATGACAAGGGCTGCGGCTATGATAACATCGTAAATTGCGCACCTCCTGCACACATTCGCAAAAAAATACGCACAGAAGATTTTGAACACACTGTCTGGTGATTCATCCAATCTGCTAAGTGGCAGGTAAAGTTGTTAATGTAACATCAACTTTCGGTAGGCCTGCCAAGCGCTTATCTCATCAGCCAAATCTCATCGGCTGTATTCTTGAAGCGACGTAGTGAAGGAGTTGTCATCACATAACGCAAAAGAAAAAATTAAGGCCTCTCGTTATTCCCGTAACTTCGGCTACGTTTGATTCATTCCTCACACAGTTGTCAAGACCTCCGTCTCACGAAAGCAGTAAGCAAGAGAAGGGGGCAGGTTCTTCATTGCAGCCGAGAGGAGGCCTTGCGCTCGCTACCGAGCAGCTGCTATTTCCGACGTGTTCCGTTCGATCCCGTTTCGTGCTAAGGCAGGGGGCTCGAATTCGGCACGCTTCGATCGACTGGCCTCTCTGTCAAAACACTGTTGGCACTGGGGGTCCAGAACACCTGTCGACCGCAGTCTTAAGAGGCACAACTTGTGTACGCAAGTAGCGCAGTCCTAACCTAGTGTTGCGATACCTGCAAGGGGGCTGCAGATATATCACGAACTCTTAAGCACGGTGATTCTGACGTCAGGTCACGTCAGAGTGCCAAGACTTCTAGTGCCGAATCGTGCCAAACAGCAGCGACTTGAGACAGGTGTAGAACTATAACGAATAAACTCGATAACAACCGCTATCGTCAGGCCGCACATACAGTTGTCGAATATATTACGATGCCACGCTTTCTGGCAGCGAGAAAATAAATTAGGCTTGCGCGAAAAGGTAGCAAAACTCCGTGCTGTCTTCTTTTGCATAATGCACTGAGTTCTTTCGAGATGCGGAATGCAAATTACGCAGCCACAGGATGTGTCTAAGCGTTCACTCAAGGCATTCCGGCAACGCACAATAGCTAGCCCCCTCTTTTGCCTATTGTTCGGCCGCATTATAAATTTCCAAGCGCTCTTGGGAACTTGAGCAGGCAGAGCTAAGCGGTCGGCCTCATCCAGAACTCCACTTAAAAAAGGTATAAACTTTTTTCAAGCTTCTTTACTGGGAGAAGCAGGACCGCTCTCTGCCCTTGGAAATGCCTCTGCCATGCATGCCACCGCTTGTAACCAGAAACCTGTAACATTTGGCCTCACATATTCATTCTGCGTACCGAGCGACGAGAGCGAGCTGCGGACTGCGTGCGGGATTGCTCGCTTCGTCATCTATATTTCTGCGCGTAAGATAGCAGTATTTGAGCGCTACGTTTTTGTTCTTGTTTTTTTTTTTACCTCCATCTGCAGAACGGCATCCAGCGATGGCATGCAACTGACGCCGGAGCCATTCGCTAACTTTTCATGCTCACTGCCTGCAGCAGCAATGAGAATGGCATCACACGAGCATACTGTTAATCCCTTTCTCAGGCGATGGTAATTATTACTGCACCATATTAAGGACTCCAAATTCCGCTAGAATTACGGTGTGCCCTACTGCGGAAGATAACATTGGTGTTATTTAAACGAAGGAATAAACTAAAGAATAAACAGCATGTCCCTGCCCATCAGTTAGCACGTGACATCAGACGTGGCTTATGTCTAGCACACGATGTATCTGACGCCATGTTTCAATAGCCTTTCCTCAAGTCTGCCTGGCTGTCGACCCCAGGCAAGCACGATGAAAAGGATATGCGGTGCTAACGTGACTTGAGAACCATTGCGATCTACCGGCATCACGGAACCAATGCTGAAACTTGTACACTTCAGCTGCAGATATTTAAACGGTCTTCCTTGCCGAACAGATCCAATTTCAAACAAAGTCCGAACCAGTACGACCTCCAGCGACAACGTACGAAAAAAAAAAGAGCAGCAGAAGAGTGCACAGGGCCAGACGCACTTTGGCAGCTGTGATCGCTGGGTGTTCTCGCTATCGGAGGAGCCGCGCTTCTCGGCGTTGACCTTGACCTCGGCCTCGTCGAGCATCCTGCGTAGCACCCGCGTCGGAGACTCCCCCCGGTCGACTTCTAGTCGGGCCTGTCGCAGCCACGGAATCTCGGCTGCACAGATTTGTTTGCATGCGTTGGACTAAGCACTGAAAGCTCGACCTAGTGGCCTTTCTGCATCCGGCAGGAGCAGGTGGGCCTTCACCTGAAAGCACCCTTTAAACTATTAAGACGCTCATCGCGCGCATTCAAAAAAAAGTTGGAGGCTTATCAAGGTTATCACATCATGTGATCTCACTTCAAGGTCAATGGTGGCCACCGCCGGGCGTCGCGCGAAGGCCCGAAACCTACGTTAATATGCTTCGCATAAAAGTGATTGCGCTGCAACATGAGTGGCCCGCAAAAACGGACAAGAAATATTTTCCAACAGCGCTAGACGACAAGACCAGACAATCACGGCGCTGGTCTTTGTCTGGGCTTGTCTGGTCTTGCCTAGTCTGTCTGGTCTTGTTATCTAGCGCTGTTAAAAAAATATTTCTTGTCATGGAGCACCAACTCGCTAAGTCTGCCGTCCTTCTAAAAAAACGGACACTTGTTCCCGGTACATGTTTGGTCGGGCCGGGTGGTTAACAAACGCATGAGTTAAAAAAATAATACCTATAAGTACGAAAAATTCAGGGATATGATCGGTTCGCAGCCACGTATCCAGTCTCTGGCTTAGTTGACCAAGCATTACATTAAATGTGGGCTTTGACAGCGCTGCTCAATTCCTTCAAGTAGTAGCGTTCTCTTTCCTTAAACCTATGAGCTAGTTCTATACAAGGTGTTTTACCAATGACATTACACAATTTTTAAAAATAGTAATTTTGAGTTAGAAGTGCGTTTTTTTCGGCATAGCATTGTCAACGGTTTAGTGCATCATAATGCAGCTAAGATGTGCTAACTAGCAGGCTGGTTAACTAATTTTGAATAGGTAGCTTTTTAACCATTTGTTGGGCTCCTTAATTAATGACAGGCGTGTAGCCCACCCTAAGTTGTATCCATATTATCTTCAGAATTTCGAAAAAGCTACTACCCTCGGCGCTGTGGCCCAGCAAATTTTGGCTATTTCGACGAGTTGCGTGCACTGGAGAGGTTGCTTTGCCTGTTCGGAAGCACATGTATTTTGGCACGATGTAGCTAAAATTTATTGCGCCACAGCGCCGAGGGAAATCGCGTTTTCTAAATTCTAAAAAAAAATGATATGGATACAACTTAGGGTGGGCTACACGCTTCTCAATAATTAAGGAGCCTAACGATAATAGCTAGAAAGTTACCAATTCAAAATTAGTTAGCCAGCCTGCTAGTTAGCACGCCTTAGTTGTATTCTGATGCACTAAACCACCGACAATGTTATGCCGAAAAAAAGCGCACTTCCAGCTCAAAATGCATATTTTTAAAAACTGCGTGAAGTCTTAGGTGAAACACCATGCATATTAGCTAATTTCTCTGTGCTCCTTACTGCATTTGCTATAAGAACCACTCTTCTAGCGCATAGACACTAGGATTCGCGTTGAACGGGAAGCCTAACGGTATCGAGTTAAAACACCCGTCTTAGTTGTCCTCTTATTTACTTTCAAAGCATGCGGGCGTTAACCATTCATGAATGCATGTTATTCGCAAGACAGTGGGAAGGGCTAGTGAATTTAGGTCCTTGCTTGCAAAAAGCTTGCATATAATAGCTTACAACGGCCGCCATCAAAGTGCATGTGAATTTGTCTAAAAATGGTCACCTCACAGTCCATGAAATAAATATCCTAGACATCAAGCTTCCAAAAGAGGATCACATGTTATAAAAGGGCTACAACAGTTCAAGGCACACAGTACGAGAGCGTGTAACAATAATTAAATAGTTCTTAAAAGTGATTTTCCAGTTGTACATTCGCGCTGAGAATTTCATTCAACATAACCGCGACCACAAAGCCCAACACTAGGATCCCTAACGCGCTGAAAGAGGGAGGGAGGAGGCATAAAAGAGGAGAGAGGAGGTAGAGATTGGTGCTAGTGGAGGTGACTCAACTGGATAGTTCCTGGGAGGTCTTTTCTGTGGTCTGGCTCTTGTGAATGGTGTGCACTGGAGCCTCTTTGTGCACGGGAAGAATGCGCTGCACATTGACCGCTTTGGAGCCCGTTGCTCTTGCAGAACGCGGTGAGACGCGGTTCGCTGCAAAGCCCGGCAACTCCGACGACTGCGTTGACTCCTCCTTGATCGCGCTAACGCGGACGTCTTGCAGGAACGTCTTCTGCAGTTAGCCAGTGCGCAGGACCGGGAATGAGTCAACTGAATTTTTAACAAAGCTTATAAGTCGTTGGGAACTTTAACAAAGCTTATGAGACATTTGGAGCTTTAACAAAGCTTATGAGTCATTTGGAGCTTAAACAAAGCTTATGGTTCATTGGGAACGTTAAGAAGGCTTCAGTATGGTTTGTTCTCGAAAGGTAAGGTGAACAGTACTCCTTACCTTACACATATTTAGAGCTAAAGGGATGCCAGAGGTTCTCCAATACACGGCTAAGAAACGGACACCTTTGTTGGGTTGGGTACAATACTTACGTCACACAGAGACTTGCAGTTGTGGGCGTAGCTGCACTGTGTGATTTTCGAATTGCGCGTGAGAGGAACACAATTTGCGGAGCTACAGCACCCAAGGTAATTACCGTTTCGAAACTCCGGAAACTGATGACCAGCTACAAATCTGTCATTGCAACCAGGCGCCCAAATGTAATAGTTGACGTCAACTGTTAGAATTTAGTTAAGCACCATAATAGTTAACATGACTCTCCTACTTGATGACGTCCTCGAACACAGATATTACTGCGCTGCGAAAGCCATCTTTTTAGCTAGAAAAACTTATTTTAAAAATCAACGGCTCGTGTCCCTGAAACTTCGACGTATAAGTGTTGTTCTTATTCAGTTTTATTGCTATTTCTTTCGGAATACTGTCAATCCCATCTTGGGATTTTTACAGGAGACGGCAAAACATACAAATACAGGTTCAGTGCTAACTTTTTATAAGAGTAGAAAATAAAGGCAAAACCTGCAATACAAATGGCAATAATAAATAAAGCAATCATGTCATCAAACTGATGATGTCACTTGATTACAATAAATACACTGAGAAGAGAACTGTAATACAAAAATACGAGCAAGGTTATGATGAGAGGAATGAAAGTACAGAACTGTCAGCGAGGGTAATAAATTTGTCTATGGTGCGCTGGGCTGTGACTGATGGATGCAATTGATTCCAATCTCGAACAACTTGTGGAAAAAAAGAATATTGAAAAGTATTACCGCGACAGAAATATTCTTCAAGGGTGAGTGCATGCTTGTGACGTGTTCCTCGTGTAGTGTTTATACGAACAAAGTCTGTGGGAGACATTTTTAATGCATTATTAAGAAGTAGATACAAAAATTTTAAACGGTGTAATTTGGCACGGCTGGTCAGCGTGTGAAGCCCTGCCGTGCGTAAAAGATCTGTGGCTGAATGCATAGCAGTTGAAGATAAAGCGCACGGCTTTCCTTTGCACCATCTCGAGCGTATTAACGTTGTTTTTAGTGTGGGGGAACCAAGCTATGTTGGCGTATTCTAAGACCGGACGGATGCTATTCTTATTGCCTTCCTAAATGAGTGGCAGTCGCGGTGACCGCCTGAAACTTCGTTTCTTGAACACACTAAAGAAGGAAAAAAAGAAGGGGCGTCCGTAACTCATCCCGCTAAGTAGTACGGCCGCACGACGGTGCGCCTGGCCGCCTGTAGCGTCGCTCTCTGCGGGGCAGCTTCACTCCATTGATGTCGCAGTTGGTGCCATCTATGGCATCTCCTTGTGACAAAGCGTGCGAAGTAAATTGATTGTTATCATGGAGGAAATTAAGAATTTATGAGAGACCGTTACGTCATATTTTTATCTGAAGCTGGACCTGAGGGCTCCCTCTAGCTATTATTAGACTGCAGTCTCAGCGTGCCTGCACATACGCAGCATACAATCGTAAAGACGACGACGCTGCACCCAACGTTACTATTGCCTGCGCAATCGGCCAGACTCCCAGTAGCCAATGCGAAAGCACGTGACTTCCGGCACGCAGCTAGGATGGTGAGGGCCTCTCCTGAGCTTTGCTTCCTCCATTATTATAATCAAGAAAAATGATTTTTTTTCCATGCCTTTCTAACGCTGAAAGTTGGCAGAAGCGGGGACTATATTTCGCTGCGGAGAAATAGCGTGTTTCGGCTCCGTAGCTTCCGCTCCATTTCTGAAAAGAGTTATTGCTGAGCATGGTATGCATCTAGAAACACTTGCGTCACAATGTTGCGTTAAAGTGCGCGCGAAATAAATGTGACATCGAGTGAGCGACCATCCAGCAGCCGCAGCTGTCCCTTAGTCCGACCTTGTAGCCTAACTCGCACTTTTCAATCGTGTCCAAGGTGAGGTAGGTCGGTGCTGGATTGAGGGGGGGGGGGGGGGGGGGGGGGATAAGAACTTGCCACATAGCGCTAAACAGACACGGCACAGGGAGACACACAGGACGGGCGCTAAGTGAACCGTCACCAGCTCACCCAAGCTTCCCCTCTGGCAAAAATAAGAACGACGACGTACCTGCACGCTCTGCTCCCGCGGCCTGATGTACCGCTGCGGGCGGCGGGGCCCCCTGGCGTCGCGCGGCGCAGCCCGGTGCTCGTCCAGCGAGCGGCGCGGCCGCCTCGCCCCGTCCTTGTGCCCCAGCCGGATGGCCGAAGACACGCGCCGCCTCGAGTCCAATGATCGCTCGGTGACGCTGCGCGGAGTGGTGAGGGCGCTATCCCACGACCAGCGGCCGCCGCTGCCGCCAGACATCCTGCGACCACGACGACAGTTGTGAGCTTTATTGTCTAGAACGGTTGGCCATTCGGCGGCCAAAGGGTTCATCCAAGCGAAGGGCACAATCAGGGGGAAGAAAAAGACTCAGCACTCTCTATATGTTAAAGGTACTTGGAGTGTTCATTATCTGCCTCCTAGTGCAGCTTTCTAAAAGCGGCTGCTGTTAAGGCCACATTTCTCATGAGCCGCCGCGGACGCTCAGCGGTTAGCGCGCGGCTATTTAACCGGAGTACCTGGTTCAATCCCAGAAGGCCATGACGGCCGCGTTCCGATGACGTCCGCGTGCTCTACGATGTCACCGCACTTTAAAGAACCGCAGGTGGTCTAAATTAATCAGGAGCCCTCCACTACGGCGTCCCTCATAGAAAATGTGTCGCTTCGGGACGTTAGACCCCACAGTTTACGTTTCCCGTTTCAGTGACGTTGACGTTGGCGTAACGCGGCGAATGAGGCGGGGCACAGCTAACGTTGCAGATTAAGAAAGGAGAACAACGCGAGCTAATGTTAGCGTGAGAGGGGATGCGGTAACAGCGAGGAAAGGTAAAGAGGAGGCGAGGCATAGGCGAGTGGGAAGCATCGCCAGAACTACTGGCGGTGGTGGTGAAAACATTTATTAGGCTATAAATGGGACAGGAGGTGGATCAGCCCGTAAGGGACCGATCCTTACAAGCATTAGGTGGAGGCCCCTAGTTTAGCACCCCGTAGCTGTGGCCGCCGCCCGGGCGCGCCCGGCTAAGGCTTGTTGGGAATGTAAGTCATGGCAGCCGAGCAGGGTCGCCTCCCAGTCCTCCCTAGTTGGGTTGGGGATGGGAGGAATAGCCGGGTTGGAGGGGCAGGCCCGCGCCATGTGATAGGTGTCCGATACAGCTCCAACTCGCCCGGCAGCATACTCTCTTGAAACGCCGTTCTACGGTGCGGGCAGCTGCCGCTAAAGGAGGAGTCAAAATGTTTTAGCGCAGCGGGGCGCAGCAATGTATTGGTGAGAAGGCGGAGAAGGAGCCGCTCATCCTCCTTCTTGAGACCTTTACAAAGGCGGGGGTAAAGGCGATGACTATCTTGATAGTATGGTGTAATATCTTTGAAGGTATAGAACGGATTAAAATCGGGTTCCTTATCGGGTGGGGAGAAGTGTCGCCCATGGATGCAGCGCACAGTTATCCGTGATCATGGTGCACGGACCATTCCTAGCGCTCCGTGCGGTTTTCGTTGCCATCGGGTGGGACGCACGGCCATGAGCCGCCGTTAAAGCAGTTCGAAACGTCTCTCGGGTGGACCACGTGGGCGGGAGGCCACAGCCAGCAAACATAGGGCGGATTGAACACACACCTTCTTTATTGAACACAGGAAGCACTCGCTTACATTTCGTGGACAGAAAGTGACAGCTTTTTCGCCATGCTACGTAATGCAGGAAACTCAGCGATAGCAGTACCGCCTGTCGTCCCACACACCTAACCAGAGGTACCAAACACTCAGACTGGCATCGACATTTCGCACCACCACAGCAGTCACTGAAATTCGCAGTAGCACAAGGAATAACGTCCAGTGAAATTTTTAATTTTGATTTCATTCAATGGTATCAAATGAAGTGAAAGTCCAGGTAGTCGTCTTTTCCGGCAGCACATCCGTTGTCGATACAGTCTAGTCAGCGCCGATTTAATTCTTCTATCAGTGCATAGTCTCATGCATGGCGTCACAGAAGAACCAGAGTGGCCTGTGCATTGTGCATTGTACTTTCGGACTTGTCACTGTTGCGCAGGTTGAAGGGAACCAAGGTTCGCGCCTAGCGTCCGATCAAGAGGCTAGCAGTGGTGTGCGCCGCTGTAGTCAACAGCTGACCTCATTCTGCTTCGACGGCATGCCGAAAGCAGTGCACCACTGCTGTAAGTCCGTTGTAAACTTTCACTAAATGTAACATATTTCTGCCTCATCCCTTGATGCAAGCCGCTACAGCGCAGGACGCAACACGTATTCCTTTTAAATATGTCTCTCTTAAAAAACATTTACAGTCTATAGACTGTCCACAGACTTCTGCCTATAAAATCTATAGACTCTCCATAGAAAAATCCTAGAGAACCGTCTATGAGCAATAAAAATGCAACAGACAGTGTATAGAGTGTAGTAAGAGTGTATAGCCATAAATCTATAGATTTATGGCTATACACTCTTAATAGAATTTTTTTTATAGACAGTATATAAACTGAATAGACAAAAAGAAATGTCTATAGGAAGGAAATAGAGTCTATAAGAAGCCTATTGACTGTCTGTAGACCATTTTTATAAGGGTTAGCACAGCAAAACAAAAGAAAACAAATACAAAAATTTATGCAGTTAACACAACAGAATACTGACATTGTTGCAGCACTTGCCTTCTGTTTTCTTGGATGGGAGAAACATTTCGCGAAAATATTTACGCTATAGTGTTGTGGCGAGCAAATTCTGGTAAATTTGGTTCTTTCAGCAGCATCTGGAAACACGTACAGGCACCTATGGATCGCTTTCTTGTCTTCCTAAATATCTGCTCTCGTCCAAAATAAAAAATATATGCTCTCTTTAGGTGATACATTAACTAAGAAAAAATTCACTAAGCCATGCGTTGTGGGTCTACAAACGAGGACGCATTTGAACGTACGGGCTAGGGTGACCGAGGTTTTGCGTAATTAAAGCAATCTGCGTTGATAACTCCCCGTGTGTCGCAATTTGCCAGCGAGTGCTCGGGGATCGATGGTACAGTATAATTCCCTCTGTAAAATCTGCTATGCCGACATAGTGACATCGAATGTGGACAGGCAGAAGCAGTGCGTTACTCAAAAAAGGCGCAGTATGCTCTCACGCCTCTGAAACTGTGCGGGGTGTCATTGAGGCTTTAGGAATGGCATGAGTTGAAACTAGGCTCCCAGTTTGCAAAGCCCCCTCGCTCGCCTAATAAGGGGCATTACGAAGTCAGCCGCGAATCGTCCTTACGCGCGAAAAGCTTTGCGAGCTGGGCCGCTGATCGGATGAAGGCTGACGCCAACTTCCGCAAGTCAAAAGTTTTAAGGCGCTTTGCGAATAGCGTTAATTTGCACAAACCGCACGTTTTTCCCATTTCATTCATAACTCGGATATCAACATATAAATTTAAAAATGGTTTGATTGGTGTTCTGGGGTTTAACGTCCCAAAACGACTCAGGCTAAGAGGGAGGCCGTAGTGAAGGGCTCCAGAAATTTCGACCACCTGGGGTTCTTTAACGTGCACTGACATCGCACAGTACACGGGCCTCTACAATTTTAGTCCCGGCGATTACTGTACGAAGGTACAGTGACAATTGGTGCATTATAGCATTCATGAGTGTTTCGTTCGTGGCTCAGTGCTTATGGCGCTCGGCGGCTGACCCGAAAGACGCGGGTTCGATCGCGGCCGCGGCAGTGTAATTTCGATGGAGGCGAAATTCTTGAGGCCCGTGTACTGTGGGATCGCAGTGCACGTTAAAGAACCCCAGGAGGACTAAATTTGCGGAGCCCTTCACTACGGCGACCCTCATACCCTGAGTCGCTTTGGGACGTTAAACACCCATAAAAATAGGGGCTAATTATACAGACAGCTATTAGGCTAAGGCCTCATGCCCAATAAAAGGTCCCATACTTTTCATTATACCAAGAGGCGAAGAATTCAAAGGAACAGCTGTACGTCACCTCTTTCTAGGTGCGGCACAGGCATAGGACACCAGGATCGCATGAGTCATCTTCGAGAAAGGGCGCATCAAAGCAGCTTCCTTTGGCAGGTAGATGGCGTCGATATTTTGGAGCACGGGCTCATTTAGCCACACCAAAATATTTGTGCGAAAATCATCATTTTCCCGCCTTCGACACGTCACAGCCTCCAATACAGATTCCATACATCAATCTACTTCAGATTAAATGTTAGAAGCATTTTCTCCTTGTAAATAAAATTGTGTCTCCCAATCAAACAGTGGGTGTCGACACACTACAAAGGGAACACTGCATTGAGGCGCCCCACTTCGAGAGCGCCAGCACCGGGCTGCGCGAATGGCCCTTGTAGCATTCCCATCAGCCAGTAAATGAACACAGAGTTTGGTCACTACATACTACGACTGCGGTGAAGATGCTGCTCATACCAGAGAAAGTGTCATGTGCCGCTGTCACTGCAAAATTCCTTCTCATAGCGGTCTAGAATGGTAGCAATTATGTTCTGGCGTGATGTACTCTTCTGGCCAAGAAGACAGGGAGGGTGGGGGGGGGAGACGGCAAACAAATTGAGGCCACAGTAATGCGCCTTTTTCATGGCCGCTCTGAACATGCGTGCCCATATCCACTGCTTGAAAATCGCCAGCTCTTACTGCGCATGAGCAGTTCGTGTTAGTCACAGGGGCAAGCGACAGATGGCAGCATCTGTCAAGCACGCACTTGCCAGCCACTTTGGAGGCGCTGATGGCGCCTCGTAGGGCCGGACAGTGGTGTCCGCCCGTTTGTTTTCAACCACTTTTTGCTACTCCCCAGAGGGCACCGCATCTTGCGAGAAAGGCGAATTAGAGAATTGTGGCCTGAAACGCACACAATTACCTGTATGTTGCGCAGAGACTTCGCGCAAAACACCTACGCTTTTCTCTCTCCCAAACTTCACGATGATGATAGGCTGCAGATGCACTGCTTTTGCACAGGACAAAGCTAGGTCAACCAGCCTGCAGATGTCAGTCTATTCTTCCTAGTACCGAGGCACCGCGCTCTAAAGTAGGCTGTCTGTAATGTCAGATACAGTACTCACTTTTTGTAGGTGTAAGCACCGCCGATCATAAGAAGCACGGCGATTAGTACAGCTGCGGGCGCGATGGCGAGGAGCATGTTGTTATGCGGAGCAGATGTTGCTGAAAAAGAAAAATACAGCTCATGTTCAAAATCTCGAAAAAAAAAAGAAGAAAATACAAAATGAAGACATCGCCCACAAAAATCCTCAGCGTTTCAACATAGGATTTCGTTGCCTGCAGTTAAGACGAGCGCAAAGCGGCTTTGTTCGCGTGTTGGCACCACTGACAAATCCTGGGTTACCCATGTCCATTCGAACTCTTAGTGTATACCACTCAACTGAATAGTCGCACGCTTTCGTGTCCTGCAAAGACACCGTTGTCTAGGGCAATACACCAGCAGTGACTACCGACTGTGGTTAGCTTTTATTACATAAGTTTGCATACGTGTAGCTAGTAGTTCGCAATCTAAAGAATGCACTATTGCACGTGTGTTGCCGAAGACTACAGTGCCCGCAGAATGCGTTCCAGCAGCCATACACTTCATTAAGAAAGGAACTGCGCAAAACAAACATGTACAATAAGAGCCACAGGACAGGCGCGGGCCCTATACTCACGTGCAAGGCACCGGCGGGCCTCGGTGAGCACGTAGGGCAGCGGGCAGTAGCAGAGGAAGTCCACGCACTGCAGGTTCGGGTTCAGGTAGCTGCACTCCTGGTGGCTCACGCACGACTCGTACATCGACTTGGCTGCAGCGAAGAAAGGCGCCACAGTACCTAAATAACATCACGCCGAAATCTGCCTCGTTAGCGCGATTATCGATTCCCAAGTTTCACTGTGAAGGTGTGATGCACATCTCCCATGAAAGTATCGTGCACGGCTGCACGTAAATGTTGTTTCTGAAAACTAGAGGAAGTATATGGGAACTTATCTTGTGTCAGTTAACCACCCTTACAAAATATTTTTAGACAGTCTATAGACTGTCCATAGGCTTCTGTCTGTAAAGTCTGCAGACTCTCTATAAACAAATCCTAGAGAACAGTCTATAGGCAATATAAATGCTATAGACAGTCTATAGACAATCTCAAGATTTATGGCCATACACTTTTAGTAGGCTTCTGTCTATGGAAAGTCTGTAGAGTATTAAAAAACAAAAAGAAATGTCTGCATGAAGGCAATAGAGTCTATAGAAAGACACAGAGTCTCTATAGACCATTTTTATAAGGGTAGGCATCGACTACGAAAGAATCAATGAATGCATTGATGGTCTGTGCAGACCGAGCAAGGCAGCACAGAAGCCAGCTGTATCCAGGACGTCGAATAATTATGAAGAACTTACAAGCACAAAATGCTCTATGGAGACGGCCACTGATCAGCAGTCTGCAACATTAGCCTCCGAAATATTTCTCGGTTTTAGCGAGAAAATGCATATCGGCTCCTGCTAGAGGCTCTCTTGAAGAGATCTGTCACAGGACTGCTTCTGGGCCTGTATCTTCACGTTCTAAGCAGCTAAAAGGCTTCAAAGGGAAGTAGTGCTATTCCATGGTTTCCAATTAGACAGTTCGGATGTATCCGTGCGGTGTGAAAATGATATATGTGCAGAGGTTACTCACTTATCTACCAGAACGATAAACAGTGCTAAAAGCAAGAGACAATAATGGCCTCTTTGCTTCCCCAAGTTGTGGTCCCTAGGGGAAAAAAAAGTCGGCCGTGGAATACTTAAGGCCACAAGAATATACTCCAGTAGCCTAATAAGGCTATTTCTTGGGCTAGTTGGTTGCTCATATTGACGAAAACTTAAGTGCGCAACTTAAGCGCGCTGTCTCTGCCACATCCTCATAGGCATGCACAGATCTCTCCATAAGGCGGGACCGAAGTTAATGGCCGCTCCCGTTCTTGTCTTCTGTGTACCAAGGAAAAATATGGTACATAATTTGCGCCCTACTTCCCCATGTCTATTAAGGGGGCCACTTAACTCCTTCCCCCCTCCCCGTGCGCACTCTTATGCGCGTCCCCGCATTTTTGTGCTCTTAGGCCTACGTCAATAAGCAATGGTTTAAGTGAGAGCTGTGGGCCAGCGGATGTTCTAGGAGTGATTAATTTTATCTAACAAATCGCTCAAATTAGCTTTATAACACATCCAGCTAGAAACGTTGTCACACTGTCCTGCTGCAACAAGCGCTTGCACATGGCGAACGACAACTTTGACGATGCGCTGCAGTCAGGACAGAACCGGAGGGAACGAAAAACCGGACATGTTTTCTACGAGTTTTCTCGTAATCTCGAGAACAAACCAAACGTGCCGCCATGGAACAAAGCGCTTACCTCGGACGCACTTCTTCACACCACCTTCGTTGATGAACACAGGCGTCTCTTTGGCGCAGCCGCAGCGGTAGACTTCGTGCTCGGCCCTAAATAAAAGAGAGAACGACGTAACTAAGGTCAAGAGACTAGACTGGAGAAGCTGAATTACAGTGATTCTTGGTACTCCTACTTCCTTTGCTCCAAGAGTTTTTATTCGCTCTACATATGTCCCTGCGATAGTGCTGCATAATACACGCATCGGTTATCTTATGATTTACATCATCAAAAGGCTGCGAGCCTTAAATGCCACACTTACAAATAGATGCTTCTGCGCAAAAATTGTATGCTTCTGCTAAGACAAGTACAGCTTAGCTGGATTACAGGACCCGCTGGACAACAAAAGAACATATGGCTGGTACACCATGGCTTTGAAGCAAAGAAGTTCAGCGTTATGAAAGACGAGCAAAAAACATTCGTTGAGAGACAGGCTGTAACATCAAGTTTATTAATCAATACTCTATTTTTAGCCTCTGTAATGCGTGCGCTATACCATACGGTCCTTGATGCAAAACGAGGTAAAGTTGGAACCAGCGCCCTTACCTCAACGTGTGTGAGATAAGGTATGGGCCACAGTTGTGTAGCTCGCGCCTGCTACAGATCGAGATAATAGCCGCCCCCTATTGCTGAGCTAACAAAACTGATATGCTTATTTCAATGCAAGACGTTCCTACCATGAAATACCCCTTAATAATGGCAATCAGCACTTTTTAGGCGAAGCAAATGTGCTGAAAAAAAATGTATATATAAATTTCACTTCCGAGGTCCCGCAGTGATACTGGGCGGTCATTTAATATAGGAATTACTCTCACTGCCGTGTCACTGAACGCTTAAATCTGACTGGCGGTCGGGTCATATCAGCTGAGCAAGTGCTTTGCGCAAAGCTTCAACTTTGGAAAAACTAGATCGCGAAAGAGAAAACGAGCAGCTTGATTGATAGATTAGGCGACAGAACTTAACAGCTTACCTCTTGCCCTAGATAATCATGCTACCAAGCTTTTCAAAATAAAAAAAAACTGGATTAAAATATTGCTCGCCACCAATAAGAACTATTCTCCAGATCTGATTACCGGTTTCTACTCACAAAGATCGACGCACTAGAAGTCCTTCTAGTAAATCCGTGAAGACGAAACTGGAGCATCAACTGTACCTTCAATTCTCATAATCCTGCATTGCCTATAGTAGTCTCTGTGCGCGGGAGAGTATAGGGTGACTCACTTGAGGCATGCGAGTCCCAGGGAGCTGCTGCAGCGTTCTTGAGGCCCACAGGCAGAGCCGAAGCCAGCGCCCGCCGTGCCGACGTCCCTGAGCGCAGGATCCTCCAGTCCCGACGACGGGCCCGGGTCTCGGGGCGGAGGTGGCGACGTCCCGAGTAACGGCAGCGGCTGCTCGCGGCTTGTGGTCGCCGGCGCGAGTAGGCCCGTCCACGGGACAGCGTGGTACCATCTGCCGTGCACTGCGTGCACATACACGTCACCATGTAAGCCTCCGCATTCTGAAGCTATGCGTCTGTCTCATCGTTACTGTTGTGCTTCAGGCTATTTGTCAGGCTAGAGCCGTAACCGTCGTGCAGCATGAAATTGTAGTTTGGAACTCGACTGTAGAGACCGTTCTGCAAATAAACGCGCTGATGTCAATTCTTGGAGCAATTACCGAGAGTTAGCACTGCAGTGTGAGCCTTGCCTTGGCTGATATGAACTTAGATCGGAGAAGTATACCAATTTTACAAGGTGGAGTCAAAAAGTAACCTTAAGTACTTTTCATTTTTTTAAAATGAGTTTATTTTTATTTTTTTAACACAGTACCTAGAAAGTTGAGCGTATATATGTGAACACTTCATTCATGTCTTGAATAAAAAGAAAACAAAAATCTCGATGTAGACCCTGCAAACTTGTGTGCACCTCTTCTTACACCTCATCGCCCGTGCTTAACTTCCTGACGCAGCTAGCCTCCTTAAGAGGCACGAAAAATGAAGTAATCCCTCGGCGCTAGGTCATGTGATTACACTGTGTGCAGAATACGACGAAGAATACAGACCGTAAGGAAAATTGAGCACTCCGCAGTTGCACGAAGCGTGTGTGGCCACCCATACGTTGCTACAACACTACACTAGAAGTGAGAAAGCCAAATCGTTATCACTCGATTACAGGACTTAGGTGGTCCTCGAGAAGGCGGCAGTAGTGATTTCTGTACATAGTGAGTCCCTCGGGCATATAATGCTCCACGATTGGCTCTTTACAGTTCCAGGAAATGTCAGCATTAATTCGCTGGCCGACGTTGTTCGAATCCTTGGTTTTGGCGACGACGGATGCCCCCGCTCCTTGCTTACTTGATAGTCTATGGATGGAAGTGATATAGTTGTCTACAGCTACGACATCCTGTAGAAAATGATTTTATCCAGATTTAAAATAGTATAACAGCGCCTCACAGCCATCCATGCGGCGTTCGCTAAACTAGGAGTGTTTTCGTTCCCACCTAACGCAAACATTCCTTTACATTAAACATTGATACGCCTATATGGGAGTAAAAATGGAGTAAGCTGTCCTATAGCCCACACCCTTTCATAAAGCGGTGTACGCACGCTAGGGGACAGCTTCCTTCCATTTTACTCATTTCAGTTTAGACTTAGTGCAGGCCGTTCTAGATTTATTTCATCCGCCGTGCCACGGCTAATCCTAAGTCCTTGCGCTGCCTCGTCGTAGCCAACAGCCGGTTTTAATGAATCACGGCCTCCTCTGAAGAGGTAACGTCCGTCGTAATCGCAGCGCGCGAGTACTCCACTTGTAAAGTGGTTGTGCCAGTCCTAAACCAGTTGAAGAGAGATACAGGTACCCATGCTGCGCGTTCATTATTCGTTGAACGCCGGATGGTTTTTCAGCCTCACTTTTACACACACACACACACACACACACACACACACACACGCGCACACACACACACACACACACACACACACACACACACACACAAATTTCTGCATGCAGCTCCTCTCTGGTGCACGCCTGTAAGACGATGACCATCTTCAATGCGCTCTTGTGGAGCCATCCATTCCATGCCACTAATGAACCACGACGCACTACACCGTATGGACGTAGAAAATAACATGAGTAAAACGCGGTGCGATATTACTGGGATTTATATCGCCATTTTAGGGTTACTTTAGCATAGACCCGCGTATTTCACTTTCACTTTCACGCTAGCCGCACACCTAATGCTTGATATTGAACAAAAAGTTTTGTTTGCAGTGGAGCACCAAGTCGGAAGCGATATAAGCACGAGCGCGTTCTAAGCGCCGGCACAGTTAACCTGAATGTTAAACTAAATGTCATTAAAACGCGTCAATATTATCACTTTGATAACGTAAATACTTCCTGCAACACAGCCACGCTGCGGAAGTACGCTCGACAGTGTTTTTTTAGCGCCCGAAGCAGGGCTATGTGCAGACGCGGCCGCGGAGCTGCCGCAGCCCCGCAGTCCCCAGAGGAACGCCAGCACCGCGGCGCGGCAATCGGCGCAAAATGGCCGCGCCCGGCAGCGGCTCTGAATTCTGGTCTATAACACCTGGTAAGTGTAAGCTCGGCCACTCTGTTAAGTGCACTGTAGGAATTCTATACAGCCGGAGGAAAAAAACTGCTTTATTACAAGCCCCTGGGCTGTTCGGTTCTGTCGGTTTAACCTCGAAGTCCCGTGTCACCTTTCCCAAACATGTCAACCGCGAGAAACCCGATCAGCAGGACGTGAGTGTCAGGGAGTACAGTTTCGCGCCAAGGTTTTTTTCGGTAAAAAAACAACAGGATTGTAACTACTTTTTCTCATATTCAAACCACCTCCAATGTTGTCGCTCAAATGTGCCTCCCCGAAATGCAAAAGACCTATGTGTGATGTGCGATGTAATGCACGTTGAAGAACCCCCCGTGGTCGATATCGATTCGGAGACCTTCATTACGGCGTCCCCCGTAGCCGACTTGCAGACTGAGAGCGCTAAACCCCAAATATGAATATTAATACCGAATATAACTCTTGAAAAAAGTCAACTTCCCTTCTAGACTCACAGACCAATCAGCAAAGTTTTGCTAGGACCAACCGTTCTCGTCGTCCCACTCGGACCTGGTGGCATCTCCCGGAAGTCGCGCGTCACTGTTGGGGTCTTCGTCGTCCCTCGAAAAGGGCCTGTGGAACATTGTTTTACTATTAACACGCAGGGGCAAACAACGCGTGACTGATGGAATTCACACGGTGCCAAACGTTAAAGGCAACTTGGCAGTTCTAGAAAAAGGAAAAATAGCCTTGCCGTAGCGCCCACATACAGTTATAGTATTCAAAAATTAAGCGAAGAAAGCTTCACCCCAAGGCGCATCTGCATCTTACCCATGTGCACAACAAAGTCAGGGTGCGCATGCGCACGCGCTAGACAGGACAAATATTGAGATGGGAAAAGCTGTGAAAGAAAGCTCTTTAACTGTACGCGATAAAAATGGTTTCTCCCTGCTCATCACCTTCGAGGTTTTCCCATCATAGTATTTGACCGGTATAGTGTGAGCGCATGTGCACTCCATCGTCTTTCTTGAGAGGGTAAATTCTGTAACCAAGTTAGTGAAACCCAGTCCCGTCTTGCGTACTGTATGCTCGTTTTTTGCAGCGGTGACTCAAGGAGCTTCACTGAGCGTGTTAATTAGAAGATGACACAAACACACCTCATTATCAATTTCGAACACTAACCACCCGGCTGTACTGAGATGTAATGATTAATAACATAGTTGTTCTACAGAGTCACCTTTTTTTTTTGCTGCTGGAGTTTTGAAAGTCTCGTTCGCGCTCTTTCTGATGCCGACAGCACATAGATGTGCCTGGTGGAAATCATGGAGGGCGTTCATTTCATTAGTCTATTTGGTGCATAAAATGCCGGATAATATTTTCGCTAGAGACAGCCTAAAACAAAGCGGCGCAAATATTCAGATGAACACAAGGCTGTGATGCATACTAGCTTGTTCAGATTTTAAGAAACATGAGAATCATTGAGCAGAATGTTTTTTCGTGCAATCGTGACTGATAACATACGCACTCCCTCCCGGTTGATTATATTTCAGCGGAGTCATCTGTATTGCAGAAAACTCACTCAAGAATGTCGTACTGCATCGCGGCCGCCCGGCCCCGTACGATCACCAAGCAGCAAACAGCAACGGTAGCAGCCGAAATCAACTGCAGAAAGGCGATTTAGAAGGAGCATATCGACAAGCCATAGGACTGATCTGAATTACTTAAGGTGGCTTGGAATAGTTTTTCTGTGCGTTATCTCCAGCCACATGTGTACAACCTATGTATGAATGCAAGCGCCCCATCGTTTATGTTAATTCTCATCAGGGGTCTTTGTAGGTGTTTAAAAGAATAAAGAACACTTATTTTGAAATACACGATGTACGAAGTCACCGCCCAAATAAATTAAAATTTAACGAGGTGTTCCTGTGGTCTCATCCTTGTAGTAGGCACAAATGATCAAGAACACAGTCAGCAGACTCTTGCCATAGAGAATAGACCGAAGGATAGGACGGGGAGCGCACTGCATCACTGAGCATAAACACTTTCCCAAAAGCTGCTCCTTGTGCTAGTACCGAGAACCCTAACCGCAAGATAAACGCTGAGAAGTAATGGATTGCTGCGTGTTCAAGATACACCGGAACTTTGGCCGGAATTCTGTCGTAAAGCGCAGTGATCTAATTCTGAGCTCAATGATTTCCCATCACCGCCATGACGACTCAATGCAGAAAAGCTTTTTTTAAAATTTCGCCTCCATAAAACTGTAGTTAGTGCGGCCCAGAAATCGAAACCCCATCTTCGCACTTAGAACAACAAGCACAGCTCTTGTGCCACTGTCGATAAAAAAAAAAGCATTAAACGGCGCATCCTATAAGCATTCTGGTTTTGTCCGACAACAAAACGCAGACACGGCAAGCAACCGAGCAAGCTCGGTTCGTAGTCTACCACGCCGTGCTGCCTGCATACAGCACTCAATAGCGACATGAGCCAGCGAAACGTACGCATCTGGTGCTAAGCGCGGCTTCGAGGGTCACAGTGGTGCGGTAAGAATAACGAAAGAAAGCGAGCGGCTCACCATTGCAGCGAAGAGACTAGTGGAGACTTCCGAATGGTGTGCACAAGACAGCACCCGTGGTCTTCTTCTTCTCGCGTTTTGTTGCGAATGGCCGCGTGTGCACGAGTGAACGCCGCCATCTTCGTCCTCAGCCCACAGATATGCACAGACGACAAAAATTTGTAGGCTTCATTGTGCGCCAAAAATGGTTATTGTTTTTTTTTTCGGATAAAAACTATATTCAACCAAGCCGAAAAACACCTCAGAAAATTTTCTGTCATCACAACAGGTTTTCTGTAATGTTTTGTCAGTGAACTTGCGGTAGCAACAGAAATTTTTGTTTTAATAACAGAATTTTGTGTAGCTACTGCAGAAAAGCCCTACAGAACTACTGACTACAGAAAAGTACTACAGAGAAAAGCTACAGTGCGTACTACAGCCGAACACTACAAAAAAAATGGCAGTAGTTTAGCTCTGGTTAAACCTGGAGGATTGCGAACGCAACGAGGAGAGAGAGAGAGAGGCGATGTAGAGCGCGCGGCAGCGGCGGCGGCCCCGGCACGCTAGCTATGCACCGCTACTGCGCATGCGCAACTGACGAGCGCGGCGGAGGCACCTCTGAGTCACCCACGCAGCGACGGCGGCGGCGCGCCAGCAATGCGCCGTGTGACGTCACTGCTCCTCGCGCATGCGCAGTATGGTCTTTCGTCAGCTCTGAGAAATGGCTCGTCGACTCGCGTAGTGTTGCTTTCGCAACAAAAAAAAAAACAGAAATAAGAAAACATTGTATTTCTAGCACCATTATGTCATTTTTTTATTAGTCTGGGAAATCATGCATTCAGCGGCAATCTTAGTGCGCCAGATACTAATCACTTAAAAAAATATATCAAAGTAGCTTTTAGCCAAACGGCGCGTGCCCCTCAATTGAACCACTCCTTGACTTGGCACTTTTTCTCTTGGAAAACAAGCGGCAATGACAGCCGTGCCCTCAAAAAAAATTAATTCTCCTTCTGAATACTAAAATTAATTTTCCTCGTCCATTATCCACTCCTGCCTCCAGTAATGCTTAATTATTGCGCGACGCAGAGGCGAGGCTCTCAAAACGCTTCAAATGAGATGTATAGAGTGCACTTTATTTTAACCGCCAAGAAAACGTGCGTACAAGTAGGAGGCTTCCCACCTTCCTTTAAAACACTGATCTAGACTCAAAATGGAGAAGGGAGCAGTTAATGACTACTGCGGGCGTTTTTGTGCGCGTAGGTGCAGCTGTGGTAGGTCTAAGGTCTGTTGCAAAACTCTTGCGATCGGTATTTAAGTGTCGCAATAGTGGAGCAATAGCCGGCAGAATATTTGCAAGGCTAACCCCACCAGGAGCTAGCAAGAACATAAACTCAATTCAACTCGCTCTATTTTCACTCGCATTGCGCTGGATACCTTACCAGAGAGAATGTACTCGGGTTCCCGCCCTGCAGAACACTGCTCCTGGGACTGCCTCTTTGCCGGCTAATCCATAGAGTTAATAGGGGCTAATCAGAATAGAGCCGCTAGAAATCCTCACGGCCGGACGCCCCTTACATGCTATGGTGACCACATTTTAACGCCGGCCTCGCGCCAGCAGCCGTAAGACCGCCCGCTGAATAACGTGAACCCCGCACTCCGCTCTTCAGAGGCGCATGATAACTGGAGATAGTAATTCTGGTTCATATTTTCTAAGAACAAAGCCGTTACCCTTTCGTTCCTCCTCTCCGAGTCTTGTTTTCTTCTCTATTTTTTGTTTTGTTTTTTTTTGTAAGAGCTCGCATGGATTGCAAAAAGAGTACGCCTTTGTTTTAGCCCTTTCTTGAGTCCTGCACCCCCCTATCGAGGGTGTGCACTAGTCATAATAACTCCACACCGCCTTATAACACACGCGATTCCGCCTTTCTTTGCCATTTTTCACACTGCCCAGGAGCGCCCCTAAGGTGCCCGATGAACATCTCTCGTGTGTCCCTAGCATGGCTCGATTCGACCGGTGCTTCCACCTACCGACAGCCGAATGCACTAGTCGCCCGCGAAATTCAAGCGCCATCATTCGAATGAGCTTTCGGCAGAATACAAACACACCAATGCCTTTGCAATTGTGGCTGTGAACGAGAATGGTGACCACATCGTCTCGGCAACAATCAAAACGAAATCCTCTGAAACGGCAGAAGAGGCGGCTATAGCCCTCGCCCTAGCGCATACCCAAGCGAGCATCATCCTCAGCGATTCCAAAATGGGTATCAATAATTCCGCTAAAGGCCGAACTACAAACACCTCGCTTAGAATCCTCAACGCAACCAAATTCTCACCAAATTATTCCGAATTGATATGGGTCCCAGCCCATTCGGGGAATCCGGGGAACGAGGGGGGGAGGGGGGAGGGGGGGGAGGGGGAGGGGGGTATTTGCATCGGGCATTTCTGCAGGCTCCGATACCTGCCACAGCTCGATCTTCTGCAGCGAGAACAGTTAAGAGGGTGTGTTTGTTAGAATCAAGATGTCGACGATATCATCAATTCACTGTTACGGACTGTCGTTTTGAAAAATACTTTTTTCCATCTGATAGCTGGTACATATGTTATGCAAACTTGTGCCGTAAATATATTCACAGAAAACCAAAATATCGTCGTCCCCAGATTAGGCCACCGTAGATACGTTCCTCGTGAATAGCTGACAGGAGAAGATTTTTTATGCGCATATGGATGAAGTAAATATTTATTAATTAATAATTTATTAATTAAATTTATTAAATTTAGTAATAATTTATTAATAAATTTTATTATTAAAAATTTATTATTAATAATATTATTAATTATTAATTATTATTAATTATTGTTATTAATTATTAATTATTATTAATTATTAATTATTATTAATTATTATTAATAATATATTATAATATTATAATAATAATATTATTAATAATTTATTAATAATATTAAAAAATTATTAATTAATTAATTAAAATGGCTATTAAACAATTCCGCCTTAGCAGCTTCGGCCAATAGAATCCTGAAATAGGGACTGAAAAGTTTATACTCAGTTACGTCAATAATAATTTTCAACAGCACACCTTGTGTCTCGGGAGAAAAAGGAAGAAATCGGGCAGCGTGCGCGAAAGCGTGCAGCGCGAGCGGCGCCATTATTTCAAGAAGAAGAACGCCATAAGGCGCCCGCAAGCTGGCTCATCTCACGACTGTCCCCGCGCCATAAGCTGGGAAGCCCTTCGCGTAACGAACAGCCCCGTCCTGGGAGAACCATGGGTCAGCACGGTGTCCTCTTCGCTTGCCTGGTTTCGTGGGTGCTCGCGCAACCAGTCGCCCTTCAGCTCGAATCCGCGGGGTGAGTCTTGCTTGCTCTACGAACTCTAGTGCTGCGGTGAGCTTTACATGCGGATGGGCAAAGACCACAGGCGACAAGGGAAATTGAAAGTCAAGTTAATTGGTGCTGAAATGCAGCAACCGTATTTTAAACTGACGTCTCTTCTGGGATGCGTTGCGATACGCTCCATTCACCAAAGTCCTTGCTTCAGGTATACTGTGCCCGTTACCTGATGCGCCCACTGTGGTCCACGTACAGTATTCTTGTACTCGTCTTGGAGCGACTGAAATGATTTAGCCAGTCTCAACCGACAAGCGCTGAGTACCGTCTAGAGTGCACCACAGAAGAAATGACGGAGAATGGTCATGCCTATAAACAAGTACCCTCATAGAAACATAGGAAATGAACTGAGTGACTACGATTCTTGTTCACTGCATGCATAGGTCTTATTTCTACTAAGGAAAGCACGGTTCTACTCTATAATTTTTGAAGCCAACTTTTCTCGGGCATTACATCCGTTGTGCCTGCCCCAGCACCGCAGCTGTGCTTTGAAACTGAAGAGGAAGTGTGCGGCTTCACTCGTTCGACAGTTCAGAGTAGGAGCTGCACTGCTGAAAGAAAAGATTCTTCGGCAGAACTTCAGTAAATATTCGTCTGCAGGAATAACACCTCAAGATCTCCGAATTCTTGTTTAGTACGTGAAATTTTAACCAAACTTGTGTAAGCTAACAGCACCCAACGCCACGGGCCGTTGTTTCAGTGCGATGGACCCTTTCAATTTCTGGGAGGATTCTCCCCAAGATGAGGCGACCACCCGCAGCAGCTTGACCACAGGTACGTGTCGGGTTCTCTCTTAACATCGATTTAACCAAACCGTTCCGCTCTTGCCGCCGCGGTGGCTCAGTGGCTATGGTGCTCGGCTGCTGACCCAAAAGACGCGGGTTCGATCCCGGCCGCGGCGGCTGGAATTTCTTTGGAGGAGAAATTCTAGAGGCCCGTGTACTGTGCGATTTCAGTGCACGTTAAAGAACCCCAGGTGGTCGAAATTTCCGGAGCCCTCCACTACGGCGTCTCTCATAGCCTTAGTCGCTTTGTGACGTTAAACCCCATAAACCAAACCAAACCGTTCCGCTCTCTTCTCATTCCAACCGCAACAGCAGTTAGCCTTATGCTGATCCTTTTGCACAAAAAAAGTAAGCATCGGGTGTTGCTCACTCCGCATATAAGGATGTCATTCCACAGCTACGCCACTCGCAGCGCCGCTAGAGACGGCAGAGGTCAGTGAACTCGTAATATTATTTTCTTTTTTTTTAAGCCTATCATGTAGGAAGATTATTTTCTGTGTACAATGTCATAGCCTTCACAAGCCTTTCAGCTCTTTATGCAGGGTTGTCTACTATTTCAAGTGCACGTCGGACAGTTGTCCTGTAGGTTCAACACTTTTGTGAAACGGGCGACTTGGTGATAACTTTCTTAAGGGTAAACAGCGCTTGTCCTGTGTTTCCTCTGCTTTCCTTCTACGTCTTTCACGCTGTTTACCCTTAAGAAATGTCCGGTAGGCATTCCTCATAAACTAATCCCGAAGTCCACATTACGGTAACCAATATGACAACACTAATGACATATTCGAAAGAACAAAAATGAACAAGACAGGTTCCTACGGGATAATCAAAAGCTCGATTTCTTGCAGCTAAACTGATAAATTGGTTTTTCAGGGAAGGCAATGGCGCAGTATCTGTCTCGCGTATCTCGGTGAACACCTGAACCACGCCGTAAGGGAATGGAGGAAGGTGGGAGTGAAAGATGAGAGAAAGAGGTGCCGTAGTGGAGGTCTCCGGAAAAATTGGCAGTGGCTCAGCTCGGCTATGCCAGGATATACGTAGCGAAAGGCCTCAACTGTGGTTGCGGCGCACGCGAGCTCTCCTTTTCAATCCTCCGACATGTTATCAGGCATGCGACACAGCTGGCGAAGCGAGCGGAGGCGAGCGCAACGACGAGGCAAGCGGTGTGACGTCATGCCAGATAGCGCGGCGAGCGCGCGGCCATCAGTGGAATAAATCTGCAGTGGAAGTCAGCAAAAAGCGATTGGAGGATTGGTGGCTGAAAAGCAGAGATGTGGCATAAGGTTAGAATTGTAGGAAACCGTAGGTAAAGATGATGGCGAATCTTATTGAGAATTGCCAACACAGTAAACAAAAAAGTAATAAAGAAAAGCTCAGCATGGTGGCAATTGCCACCACCCCGTTTCAAAGAGGGCGCTCCTATCTATCCATCCATCCATCCATCCATCCATCCATCCGTCCGCCAGCTGCGGCGGTTGCTAGGCAACGGCTCAAGGTCGGTCTCTGTGCCTACTCGGAGCACCGCAACAGCGAAATCGCAAGTTCGTGGCCAATGTAGCTTTCGCTACAATAATTTCGACCACCTGGAAATCTTTAACGTGCACTGAAATCGCACAGCACACGGGCGCCTTTTGCGTTCCGCCTCCATCAAAACGCGGCCGCCGCGGTCGGGTTCGAACCCGGGTACTGGTGGTGGTGGTGAAAAACTTTAATATGCAAAGAGAGTTTGAGGGTCAAAAAACCCTGCTACATGGTCGGTATCCTTAGTCCGGGACACCGCACGACGAGGCCCCGTCTCGCGCCCGCTTTACTAGAGCCGTTTGGGACTCCAGTGTGGAGCAGTTGAGGAGGGCAGTCTCCCATGCCTCTCGGGTGGGGGTGGGGGAAGGGGGAAGGCAAGGATTCTGAGTACATGCCCACACCATGTGAAAGATATTGCAGATCTCTCCACAGTGCGGGCAGCGCCCATCTGTGTTCGGATCGAAGTGTTTTGCTCTTCTCTGTCCCGGGTACTCCGGCTCGGTAGACGAGCGCCTTAACCACTAAACCACCGCGGCGGGTAAATTCTGGCAGCTGCCTTGGCGTAAATATGTAGGAGAAGACCGCCAGAAACATACTACAATATTTAGCGCACCGCAGGCGACGAGCTAACAGAGTGGCGTCGGCTCCGCAGAGTTGTGTTGGGAATATAGGCTTTCAGTTATCTAGTAAAAAAGGTTCTCTGCATATGAAAGAACCCGAGGTAGTCGGTGGTCCGCGTTCATCCGAAGCAACCTATTTTGGTGCACGTAAAAGCAGGGGTGTACCTTTGACAGGAGAAAATCTACTCTCTTTCAGTATTTAACCGGAGAAATGCATACTACGCTTTTAAAAAAGTCACGTGACCTTTTCCTCCGCTGATGTAGCCATCCTGTAGGTGCGAGTCTCTCGAGCCGTTATGAATGCTTATACCCGTCTGTATAGGTCGAGGGGTCGACGACGGGGCATATGCACTACGGCTAACCTGGCCTAATTCTTACGATCCTTGTCGCGTTCCCTTAACTTATTACAACAGTCTCCGTTTTGTCTTTTGACCTGCAGCCGACGGCGAAACCGACCACCCAACGCTGAGAGAGAGGCACGGCAGCGGTGGTCTCGGCGGAAGACAGGGCAACAACGGTGCGCACGGCTTCGGCTCGGTCTGCTCGCTTGAAAACCAGTGCAACGAGCTGCTTGGCCTTGCCTGCATCCGGTGAGCTTTCTGCACTAGCTGCTAGGTCTGATACCCTTGACTTGGCTACCCTGCACTAACCGCTAGATCTGCTACCTTTGACTTGGCTACTCTGCACTCTAGCAGCCATGCATAAATATGGTGATGCTCTTTCCGAAAGACTTCAACGAACGAAGCACTTTTGTGCTCGACATTGGCGTTTAACACCGGATAAGATAGATTTTGTCGTTTTCAATATCTTCCTTTTTTGTAATTGTCGCTAGTATCCGGGCACTTTATAAAGTCAAAACCCTTCGTCACCTTACGCGGTGATTTTACAAAATCGGAAAACTGTAATGATAATGTTGCGCCAGTGTTCAAAGCTGCACAGCTTCTTTAGGACACGCATCGCAAGGGCGGCTTGAAAAGTTTTCCGGTGTTTCGTGGTGCGGCAAGATGATGTTGCAAATTTCTAACTTTATTATGAGCGTCATATTTTCGGAAGACGGTGCTTCTTAATTAACGGTGAATATACTTTCTTCAAACCATCTTCCATATGCCTAAGTCATACTGGACGCGGCATCTGACTTGGCAAGCGTGCTTTCGTAAAGCCCCTGTTTACAAAGGCACATACAATGACCAGTTAACAATGTAAAATTTGAAATATAAACCTGCAATCAATCGAAAGAATTTATTAGAACAGTTCCATGAGCTTCTGTCACTTCCCGGACCTGGAATAATTATTTTCAAAATTGGCGATACTCGAAGAGCTCAGAAAAAAGCATTCTGATACCTCGAGCGCATTCCTCTGCAAATAGCATCTGCAATATACTACACCCCACCACTCTTTTGTCTTCACGCAGCTAGTTCATCGGCAAATTTGTGACGTCAGTGTTCAAAACGCTACTTTTACGACATTCATCAAGCGTCTTGCCATCGTCATATCATACCCATGTGTCATTCGGGAAACTTTCATACGTTTTCAACCCATGCAGCAATGTCCATTAATAGCTCGGTGAAATTCACTTCTTATCAGCCCCTGCTGCGTGCTTCTTTCATTCTATAACCTCAAACGTAAAAAAACATCTATCAGTCTACTCGTAAAGAATAACCAATGTACATTTTGAAGATTTTATTTATTTATTTGTTTCAGTATACTGCAAGCCAGAGTTGGCCCAAGCAGGAGGGGCATACAACTAAAAAAATTCTATAAGAGCATCAGCTACAACAGCGCGAGTCAATAAACAGGACACAAATCCAGAGTCATCAAACAAGATACTAGGAGCCATACAATAAGTTCTCTAGCTCCTTCTCAAAATTCCTCGATTTACATAGACCCGAAGGAAGACCATTCCACTCCGCGACAGTATTCGGAAAAAAACTGTTCTTAAACCCACTAGTTCGTGCGAAAATTGGTGCTATTGACTGCTCATGTACATGACGTGTTCTCCTAGTGCTCGCCAGCTTCACACAATCAGGAAGATCTTCCTTCAGATTTCCAGACATGTAATTATGAAGCAGTACTAGACGGGTAACTTTTCTAAAGACGGGTAAAGATCGCGCGTCTACCTTTCGCGCTGCGTCCACTGTAAGCCATAAGTCCATCGGTGTGTACACAGTAGAACCGGGAGGAATATTCAGTACTAGTATCTGCAGGTAAAGGTCACTTTCAAGCTTTCTCTACTGTTCGGCAGCACTGCTCATTATACAAACCTACTTAACGACTGATTTCCAACTTCACACAGGAACGTGTACAATTCATTTTGTTCAACAAGGTATCATACTTTACAGCAAAAGCACATAAAATAAGAGCACGTGAGTTTTTCCTTCTTTACAGAAAACTGTAGTTTAAATGAGACATGTTTTTCGCAGGTCTAAAGGCTGAATTCACGAGCGATTGACACCCTTGACTTGTTCTTTGTTCGTCGCGTTCTTCCAGCCATATAAACCGTGGTTCCCGGTGCGCCTGCGCTCCCTCGACGCCCGTTTACGTCAGCGAAGGCGGCGCAGAGAAGTGTGTCCGACGTAAGTCAGTCCAACATGAAACTATAACAAAAACTAACGAAAATACTACTAATGATAATTTTCTGCAATGAATTTTTAATGAATCCTCTACAAAAACCTCGACACGAAATTTTCTGTCGTCTGAACAGATGTGCCATGCAGTATTATGGGTATTATGGTATGTGGCCTTGTAGCTACAGAAGTTCTTCTTGTAACCGCAGGACCTTTTGTAGTCCTTGTCGTAGCGACAGAGCCAGCTCTGTCGCGACAGCAGGCTAATTCGCAACACTGCAGAAAATTATGTCGTTAAATACAGATTTACGGACGTCAGCAAAAAGTACAACAGACTCAGTTCCGAAATACAACATAATTTCTTGTAGTCCTGTCTGAGCGACAAGAAATTACGTTGTATTTGGGGACCAATTGTTGTATTTTTCGACTGACGGCCATACAGAGTCGATCACGCTTTTCAAGAGCGCTCGAAGGGCGCCGCCCAGGGGAAATAAAGCTAAATTCTTAAGCAGGCATTGACTTTCACTGGTAACACTTGCGTTGGAGAGCAGCACAATAAACATGTCAGCCTCATAGGTACCAGCGCCTTACCTCGAGCAAAGCAGCTGCGATAAGATTTAAGTTAATTTGCTCCCCAGCACACCGCCCTAGCGCTCTAGACAAGGGTGATCGACTCTGTACATCTACTTCTACTATTGTATCCTCTCAGCTAACCCTTTCCTTGTGTTCCGTTGCTGAGTCATGTGTTCCTTTGTTTTGTTTTGTTTTCTTTTCAGCCAAGGAGCTGCACGAAGCCTGCGTCAGCGACCGGGAGTGCAGCTACAAGAATCCCAACGTCCAGTGCATCAGCTTTTTATGCAACTGCTCGTCGCCTTTTGAACTGACACCGGAGAAGCTGTGCCAACTGCGTGAGTTCCCTTCGGCCTCTCTCGCACTGTATCGACCGGCGAGACACTCCGCGGGCTAAGGTCAAGGGGCGCATCGGAGATTCTGCCGGTATGGAGAAGGTCAAGATTCCAACGTGCGATTTTCTGCTTTGTGAAACCGCGCGGCGGTGTCGCAAGCAGTCTAGAGCGCCCGAGACGTTCGTGAGCGAGGCGAAATAAATTCGATTTAAAACCGCCCCTCGGTGCAAGTCTTGAGTTCAAGAGAACAGAACCAGGTGTGTCTAGTAACGTTTCAGTGACGTTTTCCAAACAGGTAGGTGACACTAATGGAGCTGGGCGCCTCCGCTCTAACTGTGAGCCACATTTAAGTGCTATATGATGGTTGCAATACGCATGCCATTTTGCTATCCTGTTGGAAACAGTCTCTTCAGTCAGTGGTTGTTAGACATGCGATACACTGCGAGTTTCTCATTAGTGCAGTTTTTATTAGAAAGAAAATAAAAAGAAATGTTTGACTAGCATAATTGGTTTCTATGCATCAGAGACATACTGCAAACATTGAGGTACGCCACAGCCAAGTTAACTTTACTCGGCCACCTCAGCGAATCAAAACAAATCTCATGAGAACCCGCACCTCTGTTGCTGAAGTGTCAAGAATGTTAGAATGTTTAAAATCAAAATAACAACCCTGTATGAAAATGTAATAAATAAAAGTGCTACTGCATACACCTTATTTAACTTCGGGCGACACAAGCGGATTTATTAAACCACAATAAATTGTCGTGTCCGCGTTTGCTTTTATGCTCATGAGCATACAGTGATTTTGCCGGCCAGTGAACGCAATAATTCTGTCGAAATTAAACTTGCAGCCTCCGGAGCAGCCGGAAACATTTTCACAACTGCCGTCAGCGTAATGCTGGCTCTGGCGCTGCTCCTCGTTGTCGGTGGTTACGTGTACCAAAGGTAAGTCAAAATTCGTAACTGTGAGAAAGCAATAAGACAACAGTAAACATAAATATTGGCGGCCAAAAAAAGCAATCGGTTTTTCTTGTCCCTCTCTGGTACGTGCTTTGTATTAGAGAGAGCAAAACCTAGCTTACCAATATGCTTTCGCGGTGTACGCTACTAAATTTATTAGCTCGATTAATGAAGAGCGATTTTTATTGCCTAAAAACGTGCTGACGAAAATGGTAGCCATTTTTTCGGACAGCTTTGAATGATTTCTGCAGCTGTCTTAGAACGGGGTTTAGCTCCACGTAAGTATAAGGGCTTTGCGCAAGAGTTGACATGTAAGACCAAATGATTCTCGCTGACAGCAAATATTTGCGCTCTATTTCAGGAAACTCTAATGCAAGAATACACGACCTAAAAAGGCAATAACATTTTAAAAAGCTTATAGAACAATGTACGCATTATGCGCATGGTGCACAAACTTTTTGATCACCAACAAAACTAGTTTCTAATTAGAAAATTTTGCCGCCATTCGATAGAAACTCGTGACGTCCTTACAGAAAAGGACTGGTGCCACCGTTTATTTTAGTGAATAGTTGTGTAACATAGCCTCCGGGATCCGCGCTGTAATTCTGTTTTGACGCGTGTATTTTGCTTTCGAAATCGGCCGGTGATGGCGCAACTTGTACTTCTTTTATTAGTATTTTCTAACTTATTAAAACTGTATTGGGCTATAATGGCCTCTTTATGATCCGATGGCGGTACCATATCGATACAAGTCGATTTCTATTTGTACTCAGTGTCTTTTCGAGACTTCTGTCAATCTACAGGAGCAACCTGAATATTACGGAGCACGCTTCGGAGTTTGAAATTTTCTCACGCGTTCCGTAGAGAATATATGAACGCTTATAGGGTTTATGAGCAAGCACATCGGAGGCATGCGCTAACTTATGTATAAAAAACTTCCTAATTTTTGCTAGGTAAGGCGTGACAAGTGCAATCGCCGAAGCATCCTTCATAATATTATGGCCAGGACTGTAAATCACGCGTAACATATGACACCGATAGCCTCGTCCGTTGGAGTCAATTTCTTTTCCTTCTACCCTCGTCGTTATACTGATACCGGCACGTCTCTAATAATATTAAGTTTGTTCTGGAATGATACATTACGCGTCGAAGAAAATCTTTATTTGCTTATTAATAATCCAGCAGACAGAGTTGATTAAGTTCCTGCTTAGTTTGAAAGTTCACTCTTCAAAAGTCATCGATAAGGGTCCGAACACGTCGCAAACAGTCTCGCCAGAACACGCTCTGTCTCCTTTAAGCGAGAAAAGCACTAAAGACTACAAGAAAGCCTGCCTGGCCTGCGACTGAGCTGTCAGCCTCCTGGCTTCAATGGTGACGCGTTACTGCATCAGCTACGGAACCATCTGTGCCAGCGCATGTTTGGAAGCGCTGATGCTGCAGACGCTGGTCGCGTTAAAGGAAGAATATTGCAGGACAACATATTGAGAACCAAGATTGCTGTAATTAGAAGGCATGGGATTTAATTGAAGAGTGTATTCATGTGCATGGCAAATAAATCACTATTGAGCTATTCAGGTAGGTTCTGAATACCCAACCGTTCGTAAATTTCTACCCCTTATATGCGCAATACATCTCAGAACTTCATTCTACGCTGTCGACGACAATGAGCACCGCTGAATGCAGGAAGCTGCGTGAGCGCGAGCGCTCGAGCAGCCTGAGCACGAAGCCTGGCCTCAGCGTGCACGCCGACACAACGACCACGTCGTCGACGACGCTCATCCTGGGCCGAGGCCGGCCCTGGGGGGACAAGGCGGAGAGCCGGGAGGAGTACGACACGCGTCAGGTGTACCACAACCAGGCCGGGAGACTGCGCACGCGGAGCGAGCTGAGCCTTCCCCTGCACCAGGCGCGCTACATCAACCACAAGGACGCCGGACACGAGGTATACGAGGTCTGCTGCCGTTGGAGATGGTGACGCATTAGGGGTATGGTGTAGTCGACAGCCCTTTTCCACAACAGCCGGCCGACGGCACGGGACACTTCGTGATCATATCAGTGATCACACTAATTAGTTGTCGCACCCTAGAATTCGTTTGTGTGCAACAACTGTAGGAAAAAAAAAATACAGGATTGCACTTAAGTCTGCTTAAGAGCGGAAATGCGAGAGCCTTTCGCTGTCCTTTTTTTTCTCCCTCCATTTTCAGTTTTTTTTTTATTTCTACTCTTTCTTTTTTCCACAGCACTGCGGCGACCCACATTGGAGCAATGTGAAAGCAGAACGCCCACATACTCTATCGACGCCAAGGCTATTCTGACGTCAATGTGCTATATCGACCTCCATGGTTACTGCGATGTCTAAGTGTGTTTTGGCGCTTAATTAATTAATTACTTCCCTTCAACCGAATTTGGAATTTAAAGAGATTTTTTCGCCCACTACCTAATGTAATCAAACTTTTTTTTGTATATCTTTACAGAACGACATAAAAGTGCGGACACAATTTGCGGATACTTTTTGATGACGCGTAAATAGCTATATAATTATCTCGCGTTAACAATTACTGCTTGAAATTTTTTTATATTTTCCTCGAAAGGATATGCATAAAAGCAAGTGCATTTCTCTATTCGACGGTGATCGTAGGTTTTGTGTATAAACGAAATGTGAAATGCGTAAAGTTGACTTCGTTGTGGTCTGCTGTGCGAAACACTTTCATCTGCTCCGTTTGAATCCATAGGTATCTTCGAAACATTGCAAAAGAACAAGCTTAAAATATCTGGGAAAAGCGACAACTTTGAACCGTTTCAAATCTGTGCGTTTTAATAAAGCTTCTCATCAAAGGTGCGATCTCATTGATTCAATCAAAGGACTACACATTACAAGATGTGACAGTGTTTAGTATTATTCTTCTGAAGTGGAAGAAATGCGTAACATTATGAACCAAAAGCCCTAACTTTCTATGAGGATATGGATCGAGATGTAATTGAAGTGGAAGAAATGCGTAACATTAGGGACCAAAAGCCCTAGCTTTCTGTGAGGATATGGATCGAGATGTAAGACAGAGCTGCCCTGCTGCAGGAGACGGGGCTGTCGACGGTGCCGGAGTGCTGCTCAGTGGCCGAGCGCTCTTCGCCGTCCGCGTCACACTGTGCGTCCCCGTGCTCTTCGGAAGGACGACCGAGGACTGGCGCCGACATGCCGCTGTTCGAGCAGCAAGGCATGGTCGGTCAGGAGGCACGCGAAACCGGTCAGTCCAGCCGCCGTGGTCATCAAGTTCTCTTAGCACTCGACACCATTCTTTTCTATTGGCAATGAAAGAACGGACAACACTGCGCAAGCACTGAAGACCGGGATCTTGAGAAAACAAACATGATTCGCAGTGAATGGGGATTTTTTCAAGGGACGGAAAACCGTGAACATCAAACAGTGTCACTGGTCCACCTTTCGACATGCCAATTCGAAGCTGATGGTTTTGTTCTGGTTATTAACTTAAAAAGTGACTTTCTGCGTCTGCCTTAGGCACTCCGATAAGAAAGACAAGCGAGATTCAGTTCGTTATTATTCATGTAACTATCTTAACAAGTGAACTCATTGCGGCGTTTTGAATGTACCACAAAAACTTGACCGGTCAATATCTTATGCCTGTGTACTGTGTGATGTCAGTACACGTTAAAGAACCCCAGGGGGTCGAAATGTCCGGAGGCCTTCATTACGGCGTTCCTCATAGCCTCAGTCGCTTTGGGACGTTAAACCTCCATAAACCAAGCCAAACCAATATTTTATGGGCCGTTTCTGCGGAGTATTGCTGCAGCGCAAGATTAGAACTTTTTTTTTCTTTACTCTTTCCGCGCATACTCGGTATGAAATGCCAACATGTTTTAACGATAGACTGCAAAGGGAGGCCTAGTCACTTGCAGGCTTCGTTTCTTGTCGTGGATGACACAACCGCCGAGAGATGAACAGCAGCACGAGAAGTGCGAAACAGAGATCAAACATACAACAGAAAAATAGGACATTACGCATGCATCGATATATAGCTATTCCCACCAGCTTCAACATACGTGTTCTACTTAAGCTCAGTGAACAACTTCTGGAGTCAGTAGCACGAATCTGTGCACCTTTAACCGAAAAATTGCGGCCTCCTTGGAATATGCTCATTAATTGTGGCGGACTCTTTGGCCTCTCTTTGTCTTCTCTATTGTTTCTGACCATTTCTTTGCTAATTGAAAAGTTGCGTTCATTTTCAAAAGCGGCTACAAGCTGGCATTAATGCTGTACTCAGTAAGTCTTCTTCAGCAGGCCGCTTGCTTTCCCCCTTACCATAGGAAATATTTTGCGATACCTCCTCCTGACAGGGTACCAACGCAATGGCGACGGCAACTCGTCTCCCATCCAGCTGTTGCTACCCGGGGATGAACAGATCCGAAAGATTCTCAACGAGCATCAGGAGGTAGTGGTCACCGTCGACACACACAAAGACAAGTACGTGCATGGTCTATTCCTTACCCAAGATACGAAGCAGTACCAGTCGACTATGCAGCGGACGTTTTCCAAAAGGAAACATTCTATAACCAGGAGAACAACTTCCACAAAATCAGTAATAGCGAATCAGCTTTTGTGAGGCAGGTTTTCTATTTTCCGGTAATCAGAGTTGTGTGAAAAAATTGGGCCATTAGGGCTTTTCATGTAGCATCCATGAACACATAACGGCAATGGGCAGCTACACTACATTCCTTTATGAAAGCTGCAAAGTTCATAATGAGGCCAGTTTACTCTCCGCACGAAACAGACTAACCATACAATGCGCTTGAAGACAGATCTGGAAATCAAAACTGTCGCCGCCCCGGTGGCTCAGTGGTTATGGTGCTCGGCTACTGACCCGAAAGAGGCGGGTTCGATCCCGGCCGTGGTGGTCGCATTTCTATGGAGAATAAATGCCCGTGTACTGCCCGTGTACTGCCCGTGTACAGCCCGTGTACAGCCCATGTACTTCGCGTGTACTGCGCGTGTACTGCCCGTATACTGTGCGATGTCAGTGCAAGTTAAAGAACCCCAGGTGGTCGAAATTATCCGGAGTCCTCCACTACGGCATCCCTCATAGCCTGAGTCGCTTTGGGACGTTCAACACAAAATCCTAAACCTATATCAAAGCAGATTTCGTTTGCGTAGTCAGTGTACCTAGTAATTACGAAGCCCTTCAAGAACGCGTACCAAGAAAAAGAAAAAACATTTCAAGAGGACCGCTTTAAACATGCAAGCCGAGTGAAAAATATTATCTTAAGCTGACTGCTTTCACTGTGCGCATAAAATCTATGAAAATCCGAGAAAATTATTCCAACTTAATTCCGCTAATCCAGCACCGTTAACAGCGAATGAAATTCAGCAACATGAAAAGTCGTGCTAGATGGTACTGGTTGCACATGTCCCAAGAGTCTTCGTCTTTTTACGCCCTAGACATGTGCAGCGAATTAAATCCAGCAAAAAGGCTGGTATAAACGTTATAAATTAACATCATTTGCGATAACTGAGCTCAAGCATGTTGTTTTGGTAAGACCTCACTTCGAAGAGGTTTGATCTTCCGCTTCAAACTTCGAAATAAAATGCTAAAGGGCATTTTCCATTCTTTGAACTATCCTCTTGGCTTTCCTTTGTTTTATAAGTCATGAATTATAAGGCATGAGTCGCCCTCAACTACAAGCAAAGTTTTAGAGGTACGAAGAAGACAGGAAGGTGGCATTAATGACAACAATAAAAGAACAAGGGTCGGATAGGAGCCTCTATCCATCAGCCAATTAACATTTCGACAAGCGAGCTTGTCTTCGCCTAGATGAAGAGAAGTGCTCTTGACGAAACCTTAGCTAGGAAAGCAAACTATAAGGGCTATAAAAGGTACGTGGATACCGTCCGACTATAGGCATCAGTTTCATGGATCCACCTGCAAATTTTTGACATTTATGGCCTGGCAAGTACCTCGTATGCTTGACTGTCTTTGTGGCGACCTCAGAACTAAAGGAAAAAAAAGTGTTCTTTCAGAAAGACAGGTGACGCCATTCTTGCGGTTTCGTGAGGCACTGGTGTAAGAACACGTCGCTAAATCACGGCTTACCCACAACAGAACAAGGTAGTCAGAGCAGGTATGGCTTCAACTGGCACGGCGACCACCAATCGTTAAATGCATGCTTTCGTTGGCATTCACCATCGATGTATCGCCAATAACTGCTACTTCTTTCTTTGGAAAGAAAAGGAAATGAATGAATGAGAACTAATTAATAATGATACGATGAAAACAAATGATTTGGAAAGTTTAACAGGCTGCAGACACGTGTTCCCTTTGGGGAATGGCGCAGGCGTTGCCTCCGGACGGAGTCCAGCCTGCCACCCGTGGTGTGGATACCGAGGCGCCTACACCCGCCGTCCGAGTTGACGGACGACTCGTTAACGAAGGACCTAAAGCGGTGGCGCCGGGTCTTATCTACGGGGCGCCGCAGCGAAGACCTCTCCGTGACGGCGAACACCGCGTCCGAGCGCAGATCGGCCTCCACTTCGACTGCTGCTGGCACGGAAAGCGACGCACTACTGCGGTCGCCGGCACCGCCACCGATGGCGGTTAAACGGGTGCCGGATATACCGCATCCCCCTGGTGAATCGATAGTTTCATGTCCGTCTAATTGTTTTTTTTTTCAAAAGCACCTCCTGACTGAAAGCCTAACGTGATGCGGTTATCTACGCACACTGCCTGTTTTTTTCGTGTCAGCTGCAGCGAGGCCTGTGCAAGCTATAAGGATCAGTCGCACAGACAGCGTGGCCCGGGTTCCATGAGTTTCAGCACTGGTTAACTGGATAGCAAGGTCGAACTAAAGTTAAATCGTTACAAAAAGATCAGTTGTTAGCAGGGGACTGCAAGATTTTAACTTAGTAATCCCCCCCCCCCCCCCCCCCGAAAAAAAAAAAGAAAATGTGCCAGAACGAAATGGCGTTTGTGATACGAGAAACTTGTCTAAAGAGATGTTTCAAGTGACGACTTAGTATGCCTGTTAGGAGACAACATTACACTTTATCTCATTACCACAATGCATTATTATATTGATGCAGGCTCCTTTGATTGCAAAGTCATAGAAAGAAACACCTCTGTACCATGATAGAAATCCCACTACTTTCTAAGGATACTTTTTCGTGTGAATACTCCAGGACCAATACAATGCATTACAAGTACAGTGAGCAGCGCTACCATTGGAATCTGCGGTGGTCCCCGGAAAGAAAGTTCGCTAAGAAGCTTTGGTCCTCACAAAGCAGCGTTGTTATTAGCCGCTGCTAGCTAGCGGGGCTCGTTTTGATGATTCCTTGTTTTCCCGAAAGGTGTTCATTTACTCGAGCAGCTCATCCGTAACAGTTATGCTTCAGGTCGCATGCTTCCCTTCGGTGGTGCGGGTAGGGCCATTTAATTTGTACTCCATCCCACAAAATCTCCCTTTTGTATTGCGCGGTTGTAAGATAAAGTCGGCAGTATCCTCTTGCAATTAACACTGCAACTATACAACCAATCTTGTTTAGGCTGTTTCCGTAAATAAAGGCAGGCATGTCGTGGCAAAACCTAAGCATTTGAAAATCGCCTGATTTCTCAATGCGACACGCGCTATGTGCAGGTATGGCGTTTGGAGCCACCTTCGGTGCCTACGGCTCCACTGCGGCTGTCAAGCCTACGCAGCAACGTAACGCTGCCATCGAGCCTGTGAGAAATCAACGGGAAACACCAGAACCTGCCACCAAGGCTGTGGCGGACGATCAGATATTAAACGTAGTCCCAAAGGCCCACGCTGCACTACCGGCGCCCGTGCCACCACGGATTCGAGACGAAAACTCCAGCAAGGATCGGGAAGAGACCAAGGTAGCTGAAGGTCCATGCTACACAACAAAGCGCACGTCATTCTCGGCGCACGTCGGGAGCACAGCTTACGGGACTGACGTTGAAACCAACGCGCTACACTCCTCACCTGGAGCCCAACTGCGGCACCTCGACCAGAGAGAGCAGAACGCCAAGGAAACAGGCGCTCAGCAAGGCAGTGTTTCCGTAGAGACACTCTTGGATTCTGTTGCTTTCGTCGGAAGATCAAGCAAGCGTGAAAGCAAAATAGAGGTTGGTGTTCGCACCAAAGACATTTCCCGGACTTTTCTCCATCCCTCTGTGGAAACCCAGACGGCTCTCAACACTAGAGCACTACAGGATTCAAAAAACGGCGCCGGCTTAGCAGAGGTTACGGAGTTGAAAGTCGATTGCCCAAAATCAGATTCAACGTCAGAAGCTCCTATGCGCGCTGTTGCGAAGCAGCAGCCGCTCAATAGCAGCGGAAAGGTCCCAAAAAATCCAATGGCCGACCTCCAGCCGACGCCAATTAGCGCGCCTAAAACCCCCCGCTCTTCTGCGAGTTTATTACAGAAAGACGAGCACCTGCGGATTAATGCAAAAACATCTGATCTTATTCAAGCTGAACGACTCGAAATCGAACAAATCGGACAAATAGCCGGCCAACTCTCTGTGGTGATCGGAAAGCAGGCAGAAGAGGCTGGAGCTCAGTCTCTAGAAGACAGCACCAACACAGACGTACGACCTCTGCCGACAACGTACACATCTCCTGGCGACGCCAATCACACAGAGAGGTCAGCAGCTATGAGCGCCAGGCCCGACATCGACCGCAAAGAAGAGCCCGCTGCCCTCACTAAGACCGATGTAAAGCGAGGCGTGGAGAAGCAGGGGCATCCAGCCCAAGCCAAGCGTCAGGGAAGCCTCACTGATCAGCATAGTCAAGTAAGCTCAGTTTTTTATCGAACCACAGCTCTTAAAGAATCCTAGTAAAGATACTAACGCTTTCCGTGTTTTGTTTTTTTTTTGTTTTTTTGTCTCCTATGTGTACTTTGCTTCTTTTACCTTGCGCGCTGTTCTCGCTAATTCCTCCTGCTTGGCAAAAAAGGCGGAGGAGATTACTCTCTATTTAAAATTGACACGACCTGGCCTTGATGCAGTTCACTGGAAACGTGTTATATTGTCTTCTCTCCCCCATTTTATAGCTCTTTCTAGAGTCTAGCATTTCTAAATGGCCGATGCGACGATGCATGAGTTATCTTAGGTGTCAGTCGAGCAGCTGGGGTAGAATCTACAGCGAGGAGGCCGCAGTGACACGGGGGCAAAATGTAAAATCACTGCTGGCGGTTGAGCGTGTTGTGCGAAAGCAGGTTTTTGCACGTCCACATTTGAAAGCGCGTTTCGTTTTAGTGAAATTCGCACAGATGGAAGTTGATGACGACGACGACGTGCAGCAGTGCACAGCGCGAGTGTGTGCTGCAGTTCAACACGAGGCGTGGTCAGCTGCAGCGATAGAATAGTGTTCTCGTGCAGTGGCCAGCGAAGCTGATATGTTCGCGCCGCCGCGAGTCCGAATCCCCAGTCGCGGCAATATTTATTTTATTTCTCCAGGTTGGCCAAGGTCACCCTCATTCAAAGCCTCGTTTCTCGCAATTTCCCGCGTCACGTGACTAAATTCAGAGGCTTCACCACATACCGGCATTGTTCATGTTCTGAGGTCAATAGCGCTTTCGCACTAACAGCGCTCGTGTACTGCACAAACGCGCTTTTCGAGGCGCGTTTACAAAGTTAGACAGGAGCTCATAGCACAGTAGTGGATTGGTCCGTTTTGGAGCTTGTTGTGACACTCCGACAAATTTTGAGAAGACTCCAGCCACCAGAGAAATCCTGGCCTCGGAAGCGGATGAAACTACTACAGAGAGGCAGCTCCAACCTTCTCTCAGGCTGGCCGTACCCATAGTGTCTTGCGCGAGCTGGTGTCTGCGCCGTTGGTAACTTCGGAAACGACGTTGTCCCTACCGTTTCAGAACGCATACCGGGAGTTCATAGCGATGAAGCTCGAGCCTCCTGTTCACTTCACCGAAAGGCCGCTCGCCGATGTCCTCGCTAGCTTGGACAGCGAGATGACAAGCATCGCCAAGGACGAACGAAAAGGTCAGCAGATCTTTCATGTAACCTCAACGTACTTCTTTATTTGACCATGTGAATTTAGTTTCGCTCCCCGTTTATGCCTGTGTCTCATATACGATTCTAGGCCCACAGTCGAGCGGAGACACAACGAAAACCTGAATTCACGGTTAAACTAATAGACGACATGGAACTGTTCCGAACGTGTAACGCGTGATAGAAGCTCAGAGCTGTCTGCTGCAATATTCTCTAAATAGATAAGGATTGTAATCTGAAATACGATTTTTATTTGAGAGATGGTTATCTGATTTATCCCACTATAACTGCATTCAGCTCCAAAAGTTATCAGCTAGTCTTTCTTCCTATCATCTGGAACGAAAGACTTTGCAAGATTGTTGCGAGCAATGACAAACAGGTGCTGATTCCTTGCGTCGTTAAGGTTCGACGGCGTTCAGCAACTCACAGCTAGCGCTGACAAAACAGGAACCAAATATCAAAACTGTTCGCACGTAAAACAATCTTTGGTTGGCCGTCGATTCTCTAACCTGTCGTTACTGGCAAGGCAGTTTTGCGTGAGATAGCCCTAGAGCTATTTTTCGTGCAAACAATGCAAAGAACTGCAAATAACATTCAACTCGGTCCATCTATCTAGCTGACGAGTCCCGAGAGTGCAAATGATGTTAGCTGTGGTAGATTAGAGTGACATATTGCTCAAGCACACAGACCGGCTAAGAAGGGAGAATTTTGAGACGTTGCATAGAATAAAAAGAAAAACATGACTATGCTTAAGCAATCCCTCTCTTTTGCTACATAATCAAGTCGTGTACCTATATTCGACGGAAGGAGACGTGCGTTCGGTTTTCTCGCTTTCTTATTTGCCCGTGATTGCTGTATCTTATGCAGTCAGCGCTCGTTCTTTGTACCTCTCCCCTTCTTCCACATTTTTCGCGTTCTTAACAATACATCAAAGACTCTCCCGTCTAACTACTGAGTACATAGAATTGGGCCTTTGATTTCATGACATCAGCTGCTGTCTCATTTCACAAAAAAAAGGTATGCGTAACACCATCTTTCCAGATCGTGGTTTCAATAGTAGCTTTGGTTTGTTTTTTGTTTTTTTGCAGGTGGCATACGCTGTCAGAAAGCCCCCAGCGAAGCAATACACAAACCACCGGGTGCACGTGTGCTGCAATGCCCAGCCCCGTATGACATGAACGACGAAGACCTCGGCGAAGCGGCCATCGAGCGCTCGTCTGGAGAGGGCACAGAAAGTTTTTCCAGGGGTCTTGCCTTCATCTACAAGGCCAAGGCGGCAGCGGTCACGCCAGCAAAGAGGCCCGTACGATTCTTAGGACCGCTGTCTTCCCGAAACATTGTAGTCTTGCCAGAGTCTTCCGTTGCCATCTGTCTCCCGGAAGGCACGAGCCGTGACGACCTCTGGACGGCGGCCAGTGGCACGTCTCTGAGGCAGAGCTTCGCAGCTGGCGGGTCCGGCCTCAGACACCGGCACCTCTTTCTAGCCAGCACCCTCGAAGACCCCACCTTCGAGTCGATCTACAACGCCATCCTGTTGCCGCAGCTGGTCACCCAGGAGGCGAGTGGCGAGTCCGGTGATGTGCCGTCCAGGCCGCCGCGCAGTACATCGTCGTCTCGGGCCGTCTCGTTCGACAACTCGCCGACGGTGATGCCCCTCGAGCCGCCACCTGATCCGTTCGCCCAGTGCGACGCCCCGAAGGCGAGGAACGACGCCGAACCGGCGTCCCCTCCTCCGATCATCCGACCACGGCGCCGGTCCAGCGTGTGTCTTTCATCGTCTGGCTCTCTGCTCCAGGAAATGGCAGAGGCCGCAGAATTGCGCACGGTTCTCGGTTCCCGGCACGCTTTACGCCGGAGGTCTTCGGTCCTGCTGGATCCAGAAAGGGCCTACAATTCAAATGGCACTGCGGAAAGCCCCGAGTTGGAAGCTGTTGACTTATCGTGGTAGCTCCTTTCGCGATTTTTCGGTTCTATTTTTATTGCGCTTGATGAGAATAAATGCTCTAAAGAAGTCGACTAATGCAGGATGGAAAATACTGTGTCCATGTCACACCTTGATGTTCCTTCCAGACTGCACTTGCGTCTGTAAGTACGAGACAGCGTCATGAATGTTTGCAGTGTGTATACCTGCGCACTAAAACCTCAGTCATGGTGACAGAATACAATGGCTTTGAGTCACCACTTTATTACCAGATTGCAACAGCTTACTCTGCTTGTGGAGATTGGTTAACCACTTTGGCTGCACATTTCGTCACAAAGAAAGTTAAAGAAATCATCTCTTACCCTCAACGAAATGGCGTTCTATAATCACAAGCTCTATTAAAGTCAATCCCCGTAGTCTCCACGTCATTTCTGATTTGAAAACAGCCGCACATTAATGCCGTGCTATGCGCGGGGACCCGGAAAGACCACAGTCGGCAGCATTACCAGCCACATCTCTGCTTCAGTGGTAAGCCCCGATGCCCGCCCGGCAACTGGCGGCGGGGAGCCCTCCACACTGAAACCGAACTGCGGCTGGGCGAGGCCTCCGCCCTGCGCATATGGGTCGCGCTCTGTGGCGCTCCGGCAGGTTGACTCTCCGAGGGACGAGAGCCCTAATCCGCCCACGCTCTGCGACGCTACAACTGTGCAGCGCTCTGGAAGCTACGGCTGGATTCATCTAATCACTGGCTCCGTTCGTCGGGTCATTCCACGCGGAGGGAAGTTCGCGATTTGCCCGCGTTCGAGCGCTGGCTAACCGCATGGATGCTACGGTGACGATCAATAGCGAAGCATTCCGTTGGACGAACATCGTTGGTGATTGCACCCCACCCTCGACAAGCCGAACGCCAGCTGCACGATTTTAACGAGGGGGAATCGTCGCTCAGAACCACGCTTCGATGGCCACCATCCATTTACTTGACGCGTCGCCATGAAAAAGTTCTCGAGGACAGTTGATGTGTTAATACCGTAGTCCCAATTTTAGCCGAATTTTATCGCCATATCTGTCCCCGGGTGGGAGATGCGTTAACGGTATACCCAGACGTGTTTATAAAGACCGGCGTGGGTGGTGTAATCAGGAGTATAACACCGGGAATCAGTTCTCGCGTAGCGTTATGACCTTGGAATAAGCGGAACACACCGTACAAACGATTCCAGTGCTCACGACTCGGTCAAAGTTGTGGCAGTGCACGCAATACAACGTGGCTCTAGCTGGTGATCTGGGGCCACATTGTCGTACTGCTTATCTTTGACCCGGTAATTCAGAGCATTTAGAAACAATCTGTAAGACAGAAGTGTGCTTGCGACGAACCGTTCGAAGAACTGGAGTGGATGCCCAACTGTAACAAAAACAAAAGGCATCATATTGGGCACCACGTGTCAATGCCAGCATGATATTCATTAATCTGTGTACAGGAACAACACTCGAAGTTAACCTGCGGTTTGGTTGGGTATCATAGCAACATCCATGAGGGTATCTCAAAGTCAGTCTCAAAGTTAAAGAAGAGAGGATGGGAAGAGACCGCATTCTTGTTATGACTTCCTTGGCACTCCCGTTCGTAATTTCGGGCAAGAAAGTCGTCGCTGTTGTTTTCTTTACCGCTTTCGTTCCTGTCTACTATTTCTTTTTCATTTTTTTTCCAACATACAAACCGAGTGTACATTATGCCATGGCCAGTGCAATGATACGCTAAGTCAAACATTGGCACACCGACGTTGCTGGTGTTAGTCTCGCCCAGCGCATAGTTGCAAATACCTCGTTAAGACCCTACTACACTTTGCTGCTTTCTTCTAAGGTATTGGACTATCAAAGCATTCCCTCCGAGGTGTTTATCAGTTCCAGCTCGCACAGCCATCTCCTTAAACCCTGTTAGTGCTGTGGGTAGAGATATTTCCCTGGTCTTTCTGTTGCCTCGTGTTGATCCGGCGGAGCCGGGCGACTTTTGTTTTAGCTACAGTAGCATCTGGCACATCGAGTGATGTCCTTTGTAGACACGTGGCGACGCCAAGCTGAGCGCCAGTTGTAATCACACCCCCTTTAAACGCCTCATCGCACTGTTTGTGAACGCAGCACACACCGACACTTTTCCATTCTATTCCACTACTCCACCGCAGTGATCTGCACAGCAGTGGGTAATATTAATCTGGCGCTCTTGTCGTTATTTCCCTCTTTCCTCGTATTTGTTGACACCAGCTGAAAGAGGTGGCGTCTCGCACAACTCACTTTTGTCGCCTGAGCACGGACCTTCTGACACATACCCCGATAGGGTCGTTTTACTCCGGGCGTGTTTATCGGAACATACCGTTTTAATGCGTCTGCATTGAAAGCCCCACGGAGTCAAACTGCGTCTTCAATCATACGTAAAATTCACCACTTGCTGGAGAAAAGGGGCCAGACCGGAAGTAACGTCACTTCCAGGAAAAGTTAACAGCTTCTAATGCTATCGCGTTAGAGCAACTGCGTAAATGCGCAACTTTTGAGTAACTGCGTTAGAAAACGCAGTTACTAAAAAAAACTGACCCCTGTGGCACTTTCTCGTTCCTTCATTCAATAACAAGGCTAAGTTATCTGACAGCCGCCTGGCATAGGGTTTGAATAGAGCCGGCCTGCATCTTTATTGGATTAACTGCGATAAGCGGACTTCTCTAAAGTAGCTCCCGCAGTAAACAGGAGGCTCTTTTTCAGCGTCTTTCAATGTCAAGGTTTCGGCCGTGTCATCTTTCAAACCATGTCTCCCAAATCCAGCATAGTGGAACGAAGCCAAAAGGCAGAACAAGTGAGAAGGTGCAGACAGAACACGCTCGCTTCTTTCCACCATGCGGACCTACTGACTCAGGCAATGCGCCGTGCTATCCCACACCTAATCCAGTGCAAGCGTGCCTGAATGGAAGAGATGCCTGAGTCGTTTATGTGTTCATTTATTCAATATGGTTGTTCTGTTCACCGAATTTAGGCACGTATAAAACTCGAGCCCGCAACAGCCCAGCGGTCGATTGAGATCCAAGCAGCACAGGCCGCCGACCGTAGTGGCGCACAGAGGGCGCTCGTCTTCGAAGGCAGCTGCCGAGACGGACAGGGACGGCAGCGTGTGGCAGTCTCTATGCCAGCCGCCTCAGCAGCTGCGATGATGAGAAAAGTGGAAAAGCTTTGAAAACCTGAGGAAAAACATTGCCGAAGTCTTCAGCGCGTATATATGCCTCAGAGACAACAGGTTCACTCTGCAGCTGTACGATAACGCTGGCGACTGGCAAGAACCGAGATTTTTAAAGCGTTAGCTCTAGTGCTCGCATTACTCAAGGTCGCGTTAGTATGAAACACGAGGTCGTTCAAGTGGGACCAGTGGGTGGTACCAGTGGCACACAGACTGTGGTCCACCTAACTGCGTAGAATGTTCGGAGTGGTATCAAACGATTCAGCGCGTTACGGAGCATAAGATTACTAGTCGAATCAAAGCGCAGCCAATCATAGGAATTAGAAGCTACGATCTTTGGTTCCCCAAACCGTGACTTCTTGAAACTACCAACGTCCATTACGGCCAAACTAATTGACATAAGACATTAAAAGTGGTGTGTCTTCTTGCGCTGTATACGTTGGCATCAATAAAGCAGATGTCCGGATATAACGAAATATTTGTACCGGATATAGCGAATATGACTAATTACGCAATATTCGTTCCATATTGCTAACGCTCGATACTCATACGCTGCCTCAGCGTTTTTTCTCGTTCACCGGGTCCGTAGCACGATTCGCCTAAGAGCACAGCAACTTAACGCTGCTTAACCCGCTTTCAGTGCTGTACTCTCATGGCTGCACTCACAAAGGTCCATCAGCTGAACGCTTCGAGTTCCTACTGCATACTGCATTGGTATGACTCCTCCACATGGGGTCATCTTTAGCGCGAACTGAAATACTTTGAGCGACTTAATAATGCGAGGAACTAATTTTAGCGTTTTTCGCGAGTCTCATACAGCTTGGGAAAATTGGCCCCGCGAGTAATTTTGGGAAAATGTCAATATAAATTCCCAAAAAAATTCTCCAAAAATAACATTGTTCTTTTCTTTAAAATGGATTTGAGAGAAATTACGACGCCGAAGGAAATTTACACTAAAAGTAATTTATTTTACAATAAATGGAATAGCGTATCCCTTCTTCATAGCACTTCGGACCCTTCCAGTTCACTATACACTTAAACATGCCGCGAAAGGTCTTCACCAAGTTTGCCCTTAAATCTTACTTGTATAAGCGCGGCATAGCAGCGTGAAAGTGCCTTTCGTAGAAGAGAAAAGCACTAAGAGGCCTGCAACAATTCTCCGTGAAATTTCGCGTCTGCTTATTATTAGTAAACTGCGACCTTAGCCGCGTCCGCGCAGTTTTGTGCTCGCGAAAAAAAGTCGTTTACTGATTTAGTTTACGAGGTTTAACGCCCCAAAGAGACTCAGAGCCTATGGGGGACGCCGTAGTGGATGACTTTGGATAATTTCGAGCACTTGGGTTCTTTTAAAGTGCACTAACATTGCACAGCACACGGGCGCCTTGCATTTTGCCGCCATCGAAACGCAGCCACCGTGGCCGGGATAGAACACCGGTCCCCCAGCTCAGCAGCCGAGAGCGCTAACCACTGAACCAGCGAAGCGGGCAAGTCGTTTACATGATTAACGGTTTATAGGGATTTAACGTCCCAAAGTGACTCAGGCTATGAGGGACGCCGTAGTGAAGGGTTCTGAATGATTTCGACCACCAGGGGTTCTTTACGGTGCACTGACATCGCACAGTACACGGGCCTCTAGAATTTCACCTCCATCGAAATTCGACATCAGCGGCCGGGATCGAACCCGTGTATTTCGGGTCAGCATCCGAGCGCCATAACCACTGAGACAATATGTGCATAGCATACTTATGTGAAGTTTCAGCAAAAAGATTCCGAATGCATGTACGTCCACACTGAATCAGTTACCTTTCGTTTATTTTTTTCATTCTCGTCCAAACAAGGAACAGTGAGCAAACCACTCTTAATCACCTCAGAAACGGTGAGCTGAACGCGTGCAGGGTTTAGCGTCCGACCGAGCATCCGAGTATCATTCGCGCATACACCACATGATCTCAATATCTCAGCTGTGACTTGTAGACGCAGTGAGATGCGACGCGCTCTTCTGTCTTCGTCACGCGTATCGTTAATTTGTTGTGTCGACCCAGCGCCGAGGAATCTTGACAAACAGGCGGATTTCTTTTCCTGGTTCCGCGGTAGCAGATTCTAATAGCGGCACTGATGTGCACATCTGTGAAGTATGAGTGATTCAGTGTTTCAATTATTGCCTCATTGCAGTTCACCAAGATATGGATGTCCGCAATCGCTACTCACTCTGAACACGAATACGCCTATATGGGAGTAAGCTGCCCTCTTGTGCACACCCTTTAATAAGGGGTGCATTAGAGGTCACCTCACGCCCATGTTTACTCATTTCTGCTTAGACAGTAGGTACGCAGTGCCATGATCATCAGTCTTCTAACCGGCAGGAGCTAGTGAATATTTTGTGGGGTCAGTCAAGAAAAGCAGAACGTCAAAGTTAAGTCACCAATCGGGAGTTTTGGCTTTCAAAGCTTCGAATGAAAAACACGATAGCAGAAATAAAATATTCGTGTAGCCAGCATACAACAGGAATTTTCAGCACAGAACCGCTTCTCGAGATTCCTTAAGGAGATTACTTAAGGAGGTCTCTTAAGGAACTAATGGATAAGTCACAGAACTAACCGATGCCAGTTCACTTCAGGCTATTTTTTACATTCATTTTAACGACATGAAAGCACAAATTTAGAGCGAAAGTAAACAATTGCAAGATAAAGCGTTCAAATAGCATAAATAAATCTTTTTTTATTCTTAAGCAAACTATGGCGAGAATTTTGATGTGCGACGCACGGGGCTGGCATACTAAGCTATAGGACACCTGAGAAAATGAGCACTAAAGACAACGTTAGACTACAGTGCAGCGAGCCCAAATTGACGGCTACTTTGTGAAATCGAAGCAAATTGAAACTTCTGCTATTAGTTAAGGATAGTTCGCGTCATTACGTTGGCGTCAAGGACTAGAGGCTTGCACTTACAACTGGTAAAAATTCTTCTAATCAACTTAGCTCCCTTAACGGGCGCTCTGGCATTCGGCCTTGATACATACCCAGAACTCTGACATAGCAGCACAACGCCTTAGCAACGGTACACTGTTCTCAATCCTTACCTATTTTACGTAACCCCGTGTTCTCATCCTCGGTCCGTACGGCTACGTGAGGCAGCCGACGAGACCGACCAGTCCAAGTTCGCGCCGTCCGGAAGCAGGGAGGTCTCGGATGCCGACTCCTCGAACGAGAAAAACGAGGATCGCTCGTCCTCATCGCTGCCGGCATCTGCACGCGCACATCCATCCTCTCACAGTGGAGAAATACTGCGCAATGTCTCAGTACGACTTGATCTTGCCAAAGCAACACATATGTGAAGTTTGACGGTCTTTCAATCAAAGCCTTCTCTAAACTTTGCCGTAACTTGTACGAAGCATTTCACCATCCTAAAGTGTTACAGCGCAGAATGAAACGCAACCGTAGTAGCTTTCCATAAAATTTATAGAATTTCCCCTGAGTGTGCAATTCAATTGTCTCCATAACTTTAAATGGTTTTCTCTGTCCCAAGAACGACAAAAAAGCGACCTACTCACCGTCCAGGATATCGCTGACCACCACTTCACCTTGCGGCAAGGCGCCGGAGTTGGACGGGTGGGCGGCACTGCGCCCGTTATCATAGTTGAGTGGCAGCCCGCCGCTCATAGAAGGCATAGGTTTCTTCGGTTCGTCACCGTCCTTTCTTGCGTCCTCCCCAAAGACAGCAGCAACGTCCGTGGTGTGTGTTTTACCAAGCACACGGGCTTGGTAAAAGCGACTTTCATTCGGCTGCGGCTCTGTGAATCCCGAAGCCAAGCTCGCGGATCCCGATGTCTTCGCAACTACTGCCACCGCTCCGTTGTCCGTCGAGCCATCGGGTCCGGATAGAATAGCCGAGTGCTCAGAGGTTGTGCTGCTTGGCCTCTCCCGGACCCCAAAGAGGCCCGCCAAACCTCGAGATCCGATCGTCGGAATGCTCAGCGAAAGCCCCGGTGAGGACCCAGGCTGCAAGATGGAATTATATAGAGATTCGAAGCAGGGACCCTCGATTATCTTGGCCGAGTGGCTGCTGCTTCGCACGTTCTCGAGGCTTCCGGCCCTGACGTGCGGCAGAGCGCTCGCGCTGGATTCCAGCAAAGCACTGCAGCCTGTCGAGCTCGGCGCGGCGGTGCCCACGCGGCTAGCCAGTGTCGAGGTGTCGGACATCAGCAGGCCCTCCGCAGAAGGCAGCCCGATGGTCTTGGAGAAAGACTCTGGAGTGCCGACGGCCGCCGAAAGAAGCTTAACGGGCGCCAAGAGGTCGCTCTCGGGAGCGCTCCACTGAGGCCAGGTGGGCGTCAACTGCCTCTCGCTTCCCAGCTCGGAAGTCAGGCTGGGAATGAAATGGTCCGTGCTGCCCTCGATTCCGCCTATCTTGACCGGGCTCTTGTCCAGCTCGATTTTGTCAGCGCTGAACACGTTACCGGTCACAGGCTCCGAGATCTTGGACCCCAAAGCCTCCAAAACGACCTTCGGGTCTTGCATCTCGATTTCACAGACAGCCTCGGTAATCGTTTCCACGTTAGGCTGCTCACCGCTGGGATCCGAGGTACCCTGATGTGTGGCAGCAGGTGCATCTGGTGACCTCACCGCGGGCAGAGACCCTGAGCAGCCCCCTGGCGACGACTGCGGCGACGCTCGACCAGACGGCGGTGAGAGCATCTGCTGATCCAGACCGGTGTCGCTCGCCCGGGCCGACGCCTGCGTGGCGTCGCAAGCCGACAAGTCGCGATACGCTGATGTAATCGCCGTTTCCTCTGGCAACGCTACTGTACGGACCACGCCAGCGGCTAGGCACAGCTCTGGAGAAGGGCAGGTGTGGGTGACGTCCTTGTCGGAGGCGTGTGCCAATTCGATCTGCTGGGCGATGTACTGCGTCTCGTCCAATGGTGGCACCGTGCCTATCGAGGCCGAAAGCGGACGCGGAGACGTGAGCGACCGCTCGCGAAGGTAGTGCTTGTTGCCCATCAAGATGACCTGGATGATGTCGTCACCCCATCGTTGTTCGCTGGCTGCGAAGTGACCCACACGCTGACGTTCATCCGTGTTCGGCCGTTTTGGGGGCCGTGAGCTTCTATCTTCGCTGATGTCCTGTCGATTTGCGTCATCCAACTGACGCAGGCGCCGAGATGAATACGCAGATCCGTTCTCAGCCGAGGTTTCTCGGGATGCTGACAGCAACGGGTGCCCCTTCCATTGCTGCTCGCCTTCCTGATGCTGTGGAAGTAGCCCTAGCTGGCTGTAATGAATATCTTTAAGTGCACTTAAATCAGGCTTCGACATGTCGGGAAGATTTGCAGCTGCCATTCTCGATTTTCCATCTCCTGTCTCTTGAAGTGGAGCTGCCAGGTCTGCCAAGTTGTCCAGGCCTGTCAAGTCTGTCATCCGATGCACAACGCTGACGCACGACTGTGACGACAAGAAGGACAGCGTGGCCGACGCTGAAGGCACCAGTGGTCCTTCGTCCGATGGACAGAACGGGCGGTTCACAAGTGTCTCCTCTGAAACTGCTTCCTCTGAAGGCGGCAGCGACAGCTCAGTGTTACGCCTTACCAATTCGTGGAGGCCGCACCACTCAACGAGACTTCGTCCTGCACCCACATGTTTGGCTTGAGCACCGACTTGTTCCATTATTTGCCTACTAACTTGTTCCCCGCCTACGCCCTGCTCAGTGGCCACTGGAAGTGTCCCTCTTTTTCCTTTGTTTTCGTCTTCGCTCTCAACCTCTCTGATTCCGTTTTTGTCTGCAGCGCCCCGGCAATATTCCACGAATGCGTCGTAACCGCTTTCTTTATCTTCATTTTTGCTTCTTCCCGTAGATTCTTCGGCCGCAGTGTCACCCTTGGTCACAGATACTTCTTTATCGCCTGGAAAGGAAGTGCATTAGTAAAAAAAAAAAATTAATCACAAATACACAGGCTCTCGGAAAGCTCTGAAGTCTCCACAGTGTTCGAGTTGTCAGATTACATTTGCAAACCTAGGAACGGGGAAGTATATATAACCCTACAGTCTTTCCATAACCCACTGGGATTGCGCTGGTAATTATCGGAAACATCTAGATATGATCGATGTTATGAGAGCAGGTTGTGAGAGTGGCGATGCGGACTAGCTGGTGCATGACGACGTGCAAATACAGTCCAATAAGGACTGTAGGGGAAAACAAGCAGTGTTCTCAAGCCAACATAGTTCTACAGATTGAGTACATGTTTCTCCTGCGTGCATGAGTAGAAAGTTCCCTTAAGTATCTACAGCCTTCAAATATGGTTTATCTCTTCACAACAAGTATTCTGTCATATTCGCATGCAGCGTTAGCATGAACAATGCCGGTCCTTACTGCCAAAACCACTGGTCGAACAAAGCTGTTTGTATGACTTCGTACCAAACATTCGGTCCTGACTCACTAGGCACTCAAACATGATAGCGAATTTTTATGACGCAAGGGCATCTGCAGCCAAAGAGTGCCATGGCACAAGGATTTTTCGTTTGTTCAAGGTGGGGTCAAAGGCCCATTTCCCAAGCATTTCACCCTGATTAAGCCGAGCACCAGTCCAGGGGAAGCTTGTACCCAATGTATCACCGGTGGGTACCCGGTGACACTGGGGAACGAACCCCGCACCTCCCGCATGCGAGGCGGATGCTCAACCATAGGCCATCTCTACGGTGCTCCCCTGAAATATCGTTTTTATGGCAGTGGCGATTGGTTAGCGCCCTAGACGATCATAATGCTAGGTGAATCTTTTGGGCCCGAGTGTTCTGCGACAGCCAGCCCAGCACAAGCCGTTTCTGCGTGCGAAGGCACAGAACTTTAGTGGATTAGCCATCTGATTTACATATGTGCCTTGCTCAGCATTTCCGCTAGGGCACTATATAAATATAATACTCATACAGGATAACAAAACAGTTTGCTCTTTAGCCTCAGTACTGCACGCGACAACAAAAAATTGAATCAACCTGTCTGAGTAGTTTTTAGGCGACAGTGAACGGCTTACCTTCAGTAATCTTGACCTTTCCTGGGTCGGAGTAAGAATGCTCAATTTCGGCAAGCACGTCAGAGAAGGGCTTTTCATGAAAGTTAACCCTCTTCTTTTGTTTACTTCCTTTAGTTTTCTTATCTTTCCGAGCAGGAACTGCTACCGTAGTATCGTCCCGAGGTACCATCATACGACAAGCATCGACAGACTGTTTGAAAGTAGCTCGGAGACCTCCCAAGGACGTCTCGCTCGTTTCAATGTCCATACTTCCAAGGATTGCCTTCGGAGACGTCAGGTTCCAATTGTTTTCGATCCTAGAGAACATGAACGTTTGCTCCAAGCCAACGTCGACTGCAGCTTGAGTGATCTGCAGTTCTTGACTCAGCGAAATTGCCTTTCTTGGGCCATTATTTATTGGGCTGTTGGGCGGGACGTATCCTTCCAGTCTGCTTTCGTCTGATGGAGTTTCAACCGATCCACTAAAACTGTCTCCCGAAGCATACACTTTACAAGGCTCTTTGTCTACATTCGTGACGAAGCTATCAGAGCTTCGTCCAAGCCTGGCTTGTTGCAAAGCAGCCGCTTGTTTCTGATCCTGCTTTCCAACGTCTCCGACAGTGTGCAAACTAAAACTCTTTGCGAGTTGAGGTCGAGATTCTTCGGCAGCTGTCGTCGGAAAAGTCAGCGAGCCAGGAGAAGCGCTATCCTTTATTTCGAGGCATAGTTTGCCCTCGTTATTCAAAGTCTTACTAGAAGATTTTCCATCCACCACAGCATTCGTTGTTCCTTGTACTGCCGAGCAAAGCGTGTCAGACTCCTCAATTGTCCTGGCGTAAAAACGCGGGGACAAAGGTGGCGTCAAGTTCCCGGTTACCCCCTGCGGTTTGAGAAGAAAAGGACTCGCTTTGACGGATCCTTTAGGAGGGAAATTTGTTCCCGCAAGCGAAGGACAAGTCCCGCTCTCAACAGCCGCCGTTGCGGAACCACTAGGTTGCGGTGGTGTCTTTTCTGGAATATTCTTGCGCAGTGCTTCTTCACGTGATGACACTGGAGCTCTGCTTTGTGCATGCTGCTGAATGAGTTCCTGAAGGACGTCTCTGAAAGCAGGGCCCCTAGCACTTGAGACATCTGATGTGACTGTAGGACCAAATTTTGGCGACGTTGGCATCGCGGACTTCATGCTGCCGCCATCCTTCGGGGTTGTCTCCACGTCTTTAACATTGTCCGTCGTCGAGTACACGAAGTCTGATTTTGCGAGCCGCTGTTGGTCGTTCTTTGCAGTTCCAGGAACGTGCAGCAGTGGACCCCTCCCAACGGCCTGGCTGGTTATGCTCGTAGGAAGGCTCGGTGGTTTCCCAGAAGAAATACCACTCCGTTCTTGCTCTTGTCGAGTCCAACATGTGTCCATATTCTTGGGTTTTTCCTCCTTGCCGTCTTTTTGTGAAATAACCTCACATGTTACGATCCTCTCTTCTGTCTGCTTAGCAGTCGGAATAGTTTCGCTAGTAGAGTTCTGCCTTGACTCGATTTCCTGGACTAGCTTTTGAACCGGAATGGTAGCCTTGTGCTCCATTACCTGGACTAATTTCAGGGCTGGGACAACAGCGGGTTGCTCTGGATCTGCATACAAGCAAATGTCCCCTGTTCAAGACACTAGAAACTCGTGCGCAACGGACGCTGCGTACGATAACACAAAATGAGATCGAAATATTTTTGAATACAAATGTAAATGCCTCATATGATATGCTCATTCAGCAAAATCAAAAGTGGACGAACACGAAAAGAAGAAAACTAAATATACTCTGATGAAAAAGACTTTTAAACCTCACGTGAGGTACTTAAATTATATATCGTTTCTGATAATCTTACCTGCATTGAGAATTATCAATTTTATAAATCGGGTTTGCTGATGCTGCTCTAGCGCCTAAACATAAAACGTTGGTCAGTGAAATACATCAGCTATAAGCTGCGCAAGCACAGCACATACGTATTTGCATGGAAAACACTTCTCTCGCAGTTCGCTATTCTTGAGCTATTGTCATTGTGTAGCGTGAATCTTTCGGTAACTGTATTATCGCTTTGTCTACTACTGAGCATTCTGACAAGCACAGCATGGGCATTTCCACCTTGTACCCTAAATATCTCAATTCTGCGTAATATTTTCATAGTTTCTCGGCGCCGTGTTCATTAACTTAAAACGTACAGCGAATGTAGCTTCCAAAAGTAGCATATGCTTTCTTATATTCGCTTGCAGCAAAATTTCGGACCATGTTGCTCATGCACCGCAGCGTTCCTTGTTTCCTTAACTTTTTTTATGCAACATTTTGCATTTCCAGGCGTTGTGCAAAATATCAGTCAAGCCGTATTGAACAGCAGGCAGTCTCACCGATACTAGGCTCATCGGACACCTGCTGCGACCTGTCGATATGATCGGGAGCAGTCTTATCCAGCTGAACTGCGCTATCGGTGGTGAGAGCAGCGTCAGTAGACATAGCACGGTCCTGCATGGAGGGCCTCGTCCGGTATCGTATCTCCCTCATGAACGAGTCTTCAGTGGTAGACTCCCCTTTGGCCGACCCCTGTAACTTGCTCGCAGGCGAACCGGAGTGGTTCCCGAAAAACCTGCGCCGCAGAAAAGCAAAGCAGACAGTTTGGACGTCTCAGATTAAGAGCTTTGTTGCTTGACACGAACCTCATGAGAAGATACGGCAATGTGATACATGAACTTTCTCCAGCTGTATCGCTAAAGCGAGGTTGATCGAGCGATCCTATTTCTATTCTGTTTCATTCTGGTCTTTTCGTCTTTCATCAGCAAATTATTGTTGTTATCTTCTAGTCAATACAACAGGCGATAAGGAAATGATACAATAGAACCGGAAAATATGTTACTTGTTCAAATCGGTTTGTTCCTTTAAACTCTGGTTCTGAAATAACGCGAAGTGGGGGATTCTGATAAGATATCTATACAATGGAAGATTCACAGAAAAAAAATCTGCGCGTGATCAGAAGCGCTCGGTTTCTCTGTTTTATAATTGTGGAAACCAGCACATGTTCCAAACTTGATCGGAATTACAACGAGGTTTTTTTAAGCGGATGCATTCGCTGCCCCTATTTCTCACCAAAAAAAAAAAGCAAACAATCCTATACTCTTGTGCTAGCGGGTCTTCTCGTATAAAACTCAACCTCATGGGTATTGACTTGAAATAGAGAAAAATCTTTTGTAGACTCTGTATTTCTGCAAGCGAAACAGCCCTGTGTACGGCAATGTGACCCTGCTAACAGGTACGAAGTCGTACGGCTGTCACAGCGACTTAAAAGGTGGGCCTGCTCTTGAATACGCTACACGCCTCAAGTATGCTTCCCTCATGTATAATGAGCCCATGTGTAATTAGGTTGTTGCAATTCCAACTTTAATTACAACCCATTTGAAGAAAAATGTACTAAAGCCACTTGTACTAAAGCTTTTTGAGCGCATCAAAGAAAGGCGCGTGCTACTTCTTATACGAGTATTTCCAGCTCGGATCGCGTAAACAGTAGACTTACTCTCATCCAGAACTGTGGAATGACAACATTATCGTGAAACTTCCACGATGTATGACACATCTATGTTCCCATTACGAATGGTTATAGCTATATTGCCAATGAAAGCAGTGAATACTGCGATGAAGTTTCAGGCTCGGTGTTCTAACAGCTTGCGATGCCTTTCGACAAAGGCTGCTGCCACCACTTTGCTTTTAAGCACACAGCAAAACACAGCCCCCCTCCCCCCCTGTTCTCTTCCCTTCGCAAGCGCTTTAACTATCGCGCAGCACGATTCATACAGAGTGTTGGGCCATAATTAGTACTGCTATTTCATAATTAGTACTGCTATTACATCAACTTCCAGTCAACCTGCGCTTCTTCCGATCAGAAAGCCCCTATTCCGTTGAACTGTTGAAGCAGCGCAGATCCTCCTCTCGAGGTGTTGCTGCGTCTGAACAGAAAAAGAAGACAGTACGCCTCTCACGTGATTCAGATACCCTTGACTGCAGGCATTTTTCAAGACCTCCGCCGTGCAATTGTAGTACGCGAAGGATACTGTTCGTAACAGATGTGTGGGCGTCTTGTGTTCGCTTCCGACCACTGCTATTTCCGACCCGCGCGATCCCGTTTCCGTGCGTAGGCGAACTGCGTGAATTCGGCACACTTCGATCGCCAGCCCTCGCAGTCACAACACTGCCGGTACTGCGGAATCCCGAACACCTGTCGACAGCAGCCTTAAGAGGCCCTTCGCGTAAGCAATGGTGTAGTGCTAATGCCAACCGCGGCGCAATCTTCAGAATGACTCATGTATTAGGCTACACTAAGCCGGGGATCCTTCCATTGGGTGTCATAGTACATAGGTTTCTCGTTGTTCCGAGCCATGCATTTGCACAGAACAGTAACAGCTCAACCGAAGAGTAGAGCTAGGAACATCGACAAGGAGACAACAGTTGCCGTTATGCTCACAGGCCTGAAAAACACTGACCGCACATATCCTGGTTGGAAGATGACGTCATCCTTTCTAGTGCGAAGGCAGTAAGGTGAGTTTGGAGCATATGTAACAAAACTTATCTTTCTTGTCTTGCGTCTGTGTTCTTTCGAGATTTGAAATGCTACTTAAGCACCCTAAAGACATATTCAAGCACCAATAAAAGCAATCTGGTGATTGTCGAATGATTCTGTCGTATTTCAACGCGCGCAGTTTCGTGTGTCTTTTAAATTTCTCAGCCCTCTCGGAAATTTGAGCCAGCAGCGCATAGCGGTCAGCTCCTTTCGCAATAATGTCTTAAAAAGCATGAACCTCAGAACCTCGAGATTCCGCGCTATGTTTTCTGTGTAACAATGTATTGCCAACATGCTCCAGCCTATTCGCTTCAGGTTTGAAGCTTTTCCACTGGACGGCGAAGCCTTGAGCCGATGCGGCCCGCTGCTGCACTCAGAATCGCCTCCGCCATGCACAATGCGGTTTGTAGCCAGAAACTTGAAACGCTCTGGCGCACATTTCCTTCTTCGTAGTGTAAGCTGATAGGTGCGAACAAGCTGCGGCCATCAAATGGAAATATTCGTCATTTCGTCCCTTTTTCTGCGCACATGAGCGCGGTAAACATTCACTGAATGCTTAGTCTTCTTTTCCTGCATTCTCGGAACAGCATGCAGCACTTGCAAGCAATCTGTCGCCAGGCGCTTTCTCTTGTCTTGCATGACGTCAACCAATTGCTGACAGCGGCGATGACAGTGAAGTCTCGTATGGACATCTAATTTCTCGCCATTCTCCACCGTATTAAGAACCACAATATATAGCTTGGAATGTGGCTTTAACCGCGAAAAATTATCCTCGATGGCATTGTCTTCAATGCCAATTGTGAGGCCCAAGAAAGACCGACGCAAATGAAAATTCGCGTCCAGCACAATGTTTTTCGTTAGGCGAGAGTACCGCCGGGGCCCTGTCCTCCAATTCTAGCAAGAGGTCTGTGAACCGTGCTTGTGGTCTTCGTGCTTAAATCGACATAAACCCTGGCGATCGTCCCCAGGCGATCACGTCGTCAAAGACATTGGTTTTAAACGTAATAGAGCGGCGTGTGTGATCAACGAGTACATCCGAACGATAACTAAAGTTTGTGAACCTCACCTGAGGAGAGAAGTGGTCATCTCTGCCGAATTAAATTAGCTTCAAACGAAACCTAAACGAGAACTATGCATACAGTGTCAGGCGCACTTTGGCAACGGCTGCCGCTGTGTGTCGTGGAGGTCGAAGGAGCCGCACCTCTCAACGTTGACCTTGACCTCGGCCTCGTCGAGCACCCTGCGCAGCAGCTGAGTCGGAGATTCGCGCCGGCCGGACTCCCTTCGGGCCTGCCGCAGCAGCCAAGGAACATCAGCTGCACACATTGCGTTCGCATCTATTTACTCTTGTTCCTTTACAGCTTGTTCCTCAAAAAAGTGGCGTCGGCGGCGCCGTCCGCATAGCCCTCCGGGTCCAAAAGTAGCGCCCTCCGAGGGTGCACCTCAGGGTTTCAACCGGTAAAAATGCATCTATCACCTACAAGCTCAGCATTTCCCACCTAGCAGCTCCCGAATACAATGCGGGTGCTCTAACTACTAAGCCATCGCGACTTCGGCATAATATTTAGCACACTCACTCTATATCCATTTCTTTCCCACCACACGCCAGTTATCACTTGGTCCTTCGCTTTACAAACTGGTAGGCTTCTGTGAATTTTTGTTCTCAGTAAAAAATCTATTAGAGTATATCGATGTTTCGCCAGCAGCAAAATACGCATTTATTGCTGAGAAAATTGATTTAAAAAATTATTCCGCCACTCGATTCAAATTTGTGACTACACCGAAAAGGGCTCCGTGATCAGTTTCTCGAACGGTGTTGCCTAGCCTCCGGGATCAGCGTTTTTTTTTTTCGACACATCGCAGCTAAGCGGGTGGTGACAGCTTAAAAGTTACCGTCTACATGAAAGTAGTGTATTTGCCTTTAGATTGCGGCACTCTTTCCATACGTGCCAATGTCCTGTCCTAGGTGGCACTTTAAAAGAAAAGGAGAAAATTGAAAGTTCAGATGCATGTCGGCCAAAATTTTAATGTGCATGAACAATCCTTTACTCTCGTTTTGAACTTTGGTTTAGTTGAGGTTTGATCTGAAAATTCAAGAACAAATAAGCCTGTGATTTAAATATGCGGGAGAACAACGATAGCCGGCACGTAACCCACAAAGTCATTTAAAAATCGTTTAGGAGATCTAGCACAGGCACGCGCTCAATTAGTTTGTCATAACCTTACACGCGATGCGAGTGCTATTAACCAGTGAGTAGTAGTTAGCACTGCTGGTACTGTCTTTCGTTGTCAGCACTGGTATCACCGCGCTCGAATTTCATCCAACGCGTATCCGCGAAGTACAAAGGCCAACAAAAATATCCCTACTACTGATATTAAAAAAATGCCGCCTTCCCATATAGTATACAGGTTACAGCGGACGTGACTCAACTGGACACCTCTTGCGAGGCCCGCCCCGAGGTCGGGCCCTTGTCGATGATATGCACAGACACCCCTTCGTGCACAGGAAGTATATGCCGCCCGCTGGCCGGCTTGGGCGCCGCAGCTTCCGTGCTACGCGCCGGTACTCGGTGAGAACCCAAGCCCGATGACTCCGACGACAGCGTTGACTCCTCCTTAATCGCCTTGACGCGGACATCTTGCGAGAACGACTTCTGCATTCGTCAGCGCGCATGACCGCGAATAACTCATTAGGCACTCATTGTTCCTGCTTGCGAACAGTCTGCTCGATAGCATGTATAACATGAACAACACAACATATCTTCTATTCAGTTCTAGATTATCCTAATCATCTGTTATATGCCAAGCAGCTGTGGCTCCGTGGTAGAGAACCCGCCTCGGCTACGGGAGGTTGCGGGTTCGACTCGCACGGCAGCCAGGTACCCACCGGTTTTCAAATGGGTACAAGATTTCCCCCGGCCAGGTGCATATCTCGATAGCAGAGGCATGACGTCACTTGGACCAATAAAAATGAAACAAAGAATATAAATGGAAGGTAACTGGGGCCGCACTATGTAACAAATAATTCAATCTCATTCCCTGCCATCGGTCGCTGCTCCCTGTGACGTAGGCCGTGGGAGATAACATCACGCTAATCGAGATAGAAACACGCCCATGGTGCTTCCCCCTTGAGAGAAGCGAAGTTGAGAGAAGAGAAGGAAATGAAAGAAGTTGTTAAGCTCTGGATGGGAGGTGCACATTTGCTCTCCCTTTTTCTTTCCACAAAGCTTCCTCTCTACAAACATTTCAACCGGAAAGCGTGGTTTACTGAGAATATGCTGACATAAAACTTTGTATGCAAGCGAAATGAAGTAATGAAAATACGGCTTGCGAAGGATTAGTGATGAATTCATAACGGGCATCGAACGTTTCAAAGGAAAGACATTGGTACTACGCACGTAGATAGCAGCAGTTCGCGACGTCACCTGAAAGTGCGCGACGAGTCGACAGGCGTGAACAAAGCTTGGTACCGTGGAATTTCAGGTCAATGCGGGGTCGCATGACCTAGTAGCAACTAGCAGGTCATCTTTCGATGTGAGCAGTTTCACCATTCCGTGATCATAAACTTTTTCTTTAAGCCTCTAATTCACTCCATTTTAGATGAGTGAGACAGTATGTTAATTCGCCCAAACCCGCAAGCTCCTCTGCTCTGGCACACTCTCGCGCGTTCCCTACTAGCGATAAAGCACAGGTGTTCTACCTGCGTACACTCTAAACACGAATGCACCTATATGGGAGTGAAAAAGAAGTTGTCCTCTAGCGCACTCCCTTTTACAAAAGGAAGTACGGATAGCTTACTCCCCTTCTACTCCTTTCTGCTTAAAGCGTAGAGCTTAGCTAGACGCTTCTTCACACGTTCCTCGAACGCGATTTAAGGACATCAAGGTAGGCTGGGTTAGTGCAGGCCACTTTATAGGAAAACAAGGACGACGGCACACCTGCACGCTCTGCTCCCGTGGCCTGATGTACCGCGGTGGGTGGCGGGGTGCCCTGGCTTGCCGCATCGCTGCTCGGTGCTCGTCCAGCGAGCGCCGCGTTCGCCGCGGACGCTGGCCGGAGCCGGCTTTGCGGTCCAGCCGTATGGCCGAAGACACTCGCCGCGTGGACTCCCAGGGCCGCTCGGTTGTGCTGCGCAGAGTGAAGAGACTGCTGGCCGACGACCAGCGGCCGCCGCCGCCTGCAACCCTACGACCACGGCGGCAGTCAGGAGCTTTATCGCCTCATACCATCCATGGTGGCGTATGCACTGAACGCTGGTGCATGACACGTTGCGGCGACACGTCAGTCTCAAACACAAGTGAGTTAGACCAAGGCACGCGTGCCTTGGTCTAAGAGGTGATCAGGTCAGGTTATCGTGCGAGGCGGAACATGACTTTGAGCATACGGACATGTCCTTACAGAAAGGAAGCATGGCAGACCAATAGTAGAGCTAACTAAAGACTGAAACCAGAGGGGATATCCTAGACAAAACATATGATGACAGTTTCCTACGGGAGAACTGATGCTAACGAAAGAAGCATTCTGAGGGCGTGGAGAGAGAAACGTCGCTACGGAGCGCAACAGACGTGTATTGTGAGGTATGGTGTTGAGCTTGCTCCATAATACAGATTTAGCTAAGCTGGAATGAGCTTTCGATAAATCTATGAATATGGCATCACTATGAACAACTATGTGTAATGCTTGACCAGTATTGTGAGCGAACTGCTTGATTTGAGTAATAGTGCCGTTAGCTTGGCGGGCACTGCTCTGGGCACCATAGTCAAAGTCAAAGTCAAAGTGTTTATTTAGACAACTCAAAGGTACAGTTGCCTAGGGCGCAGACTAAAAGGCAAATGGATGCCTGACAAAGTGTCCGCGCCCTTCTTGCTCCCATTCGAGAGCACAAGACATTCAGCGCATAAAATAGACACAAAAACGAAATGGAAATACAGAAAGGATTGGTTAACAGTGAACTGCAGTAATTTCATCTTGAACATTTATCTACAGTTGGAGAAATACTATGAGAGACAACAGAATAAAAACAAAAAAAAAACGAAAAGAGTGGTTATCAAAATCTTTAATAACTTTGAGGAATTCAACAATACAATTGTACATGATATCTCCTAGTGACTTTCATGAATGAACAAAGCTTGACAAGGACATTTTTTTCTATATTTATACTAAGGAAATACATTTGGTGCTTATGCTTATTTTTTGTTCGAGAGTTCCGCACGCAAGATCAAACCAGCAAGACCAAACGACCGTTGTATTTTAGAGGCCCAACCAGAAAACATTGTTACTGGCAGGTAGAAGGCGACCCGGTCACTTTTCGGTTACGACATCTTATGACGGCGACACCGACTTCCGCTAACATTTATTTTTATGGCGGTTTACTTAGAAGAGTGGTGTATCAGCGCTGCGCTATTTTGACTAACAAGGAGAAATGCAGCAACAAAGGAATCATGGCCAGATTAACTGAAAAATTCTGCTGCTGAGAGGGCCAACGCTGTCTGCGCATTGCGCACAAACTTCACGTTGCTTCCATAACAGCATATGCGCCGCATTGGAGCAGATCAAAGAGGGCAGAAGTAGTCGGCAACGGAAAAACAGGAGTGGCTAAGCTAGGTTTCACAGGCGCCAATAGGAAACGCGGCGATTATACCCTTATCTGCCTGCACAGCACTCACTTTTTGTAGGTGTAAGCACCGCCGATCATGAGCAGAGCTGCGATCAGCACCACGGTGGGTGCGATGGCGAAGACCATTTTGTCATACGAACTGGGCGCTGCGGAAGAGAAGAAGTGTAGGTCGCAATGAAAAACTTAGCAGCCATAAACTAACCCTTACGTAAAGACACCCACACATCGTACCACTGCTTTTCAACATAACCTGGTACCAACTATATTCGGTTACCTGTTAACTGCTCGTTTTTGAAGTCTTCTATTGATTAACATACAGCTGAAATAAGTACCCGCAGTTGAAATTAACGCAGAAGTAGTTCATTTGGATGTTGACGCTTTTTAACAAAATCAAAATCAAATCAAAATTTATTCGTCGGTATGAATACACATTCATAAATGCTGATCTGCCTAAGCACATTTAGCTTGTTGGCTGATCAGGCAGCTGGTGGAGGAACATCTCTATATGCATACATTTCTTGTCTAAACCGTCATGCTAACACAGAGGGAAAAAAAGTCTGTGAACACAAAATAGCACATACGAAAAAACTCAAGCTATACACAAGGCAATACATTTGCACACCAATTTCTTATGTCAGTCATCTTCCCACGCTTGTTATTTGCAATGCACAGATCATCGGAAATTTTGCTAAATATAGCCGGTACATAATAACTGCGCATCTTTTTACCATAGTTTGTGTAAACCCGCGGCTTAGCAAAACATTCCGTTTTTCTCTTTAAGACATATGGTTTCCTATCGTCCTAAGATATCGACATCAAGGAAAAACGGTCAGAACTACAGAATTTCATAGACCTCAACTTATTTTAAAACTGTTTTTGCTGCACAAATTTCTCACGTGCGTAGTGATAGGCTACGCCGGTAGCTCACAGTCCAAAGCCTGCACGGGGGTCGCCGACGACTAACGGGCTCGGAATGAGCCCTCCAGCAGCCATACTCACGCGCAAGGCACCGGTGTGCCTCGGTGAGCACGTATGGCAGCGGGCAGTAGCAGAGGAAGTCCACGCACTGCAGGTTCGGGTTCAGGTAGCTGCACTCCTGGTGGCTCACGCACGACTCGTACATCGACTTGGCTGCGAAGAACCGAAATTACATCACGCTGAAATTAGGTTCACTCTGCGCTCTTCTCGACTTCCAGGGGTTACTGTGAAAGGATACTGTGTTGACATCTGGCAGTATCCTGAGATTATGACGAAAGAGAGCACCCCTGGTGTCGCGCAATGGCTGCGGGCCACAACTAGCGCCCGTCAATGAAGAAGTTGACACGGGGGTCTCGTAGCGCGCGCAATGCAATAACATCATGCAGTTAGAGGCGCGACAATGCTGGGACTAGTTCTTCCCGGTTTAGCTCCGACACTCGGAACCGTACGCAACTACTACGCGATTAAAAAGCCTCCAAAAAATGACGACTACTTCCTTCCTGCGATTTAAAGGTCAAAGCAAGAGAGAAAGCGGTGATCATTATTGAGTACTTGAGATGCATTTATGGGGTTTTAAACCCAGGTGTGTGTGAATGCTACATATTTATTCCTCTTGAGAGTTACAAGCCGTTATAAAGCGAAAACAGCCACTATGGACTATGTTCTCCCCAGAACCCCTCCCTCAACAAAAATTTAATTATGCCTTCTGGATTAAGTTCAATAATCCAATTACATCGAATGAGCTTCTCAGTGTTTTGGTCCTATCGGAAGCTAACATAACGCGAATCGCAGCGATTTGCCAAAACAATCTGTGCAAACTGTGCACACTGTCGCATTGTATTTTAATAACAAGCACATGCGTGCACTCCTTAATACTCTGTTTTGATAGCGTCCTCCATTTAATAACAGAACTGGACAAATCGAATAATAGGAAACCTCTTTTCGGCAACTCTTTACAAATCTTCGTGGATGGAGCAAATGTGCAACCTTGGAATTAACCGCTTACCTCGGACGCATTTTTTCACGCCGCCTTCGTTGACGAACACCGGCGTCTCCCTGGCGCAGCCACAGCGGTTGTCTTGGCGCTCAGTCCTTAATAAGAGAGAACGGCGTAACTCAGGTCAAAATAAACCCGACTTCAGAAGTTACGAGGGTGTTGTTGAGGGCTAGCTGGTGTAACATGGCAAATGTAAAAAAGAACGACACAGGAGCTGACTAACAACTGAAGTTTATTCGAAAATGCACGCACAAAGAAGAACTTTGCTCAGCTGATAACTCGCCTCAAGTCTAATTATTTGTGCATGCATCTTCGAATAAACTTCAGTTGTTAGTCAGCGCCTGTGTCTCTCTTCTGTACTTCATCCTGTATTTGCGCTGTCCCTTTTTGTCATATTCAGAAGGCTCTCAGACGCTTTTATTCAATTTGCTCCAAGAGTTTACATTTCATCAGCATGTGGCTTTGCTGCAGTACTCTACAATGCACTGCCTGGATGTGTCTTTAGGCTATGTTTGGATCAAATTTCATAACTAGATGGCCTTTAAACAATTGCTCTTTTGAACTCGGTCTTCTGAGCACAACTGATACTTCTTGAATTTCAGGGTTCTACAGGCAATTGGAGAACTTTTGGTTTGCTTCTCGCAAGTGCCACGTAAAAAGTAATGTAGCGCAAAAATCTTTGTGCAAGTTTTTCGAATAAACCATTCTTTCCTATCGACCATAGGCTCCCACAACTCCATGCAGCACGGACTTGGGACTGCCACTTTGTCGACAGCGTCTCACAAAGTTTTGGCTCTGTCCTGACGCATCCAGGGGCAGAAAACGCTACTATTTGCTTAAACAACAAAACAACTACGTCAGTTCAAGATGTTTCCATGAATATTTAAGTGATGAAAAATCAGTACGACTAGTAGAGTTAAATATGATTGGCGACTGTATCCACTGATTGAATACAGTGCTTTGCAGATTACTTTGGTTGCCTGACAGCTCAAACGAGTTGCTCGACAAGTCTGCAGTGTCTGGTGTATAGCAAAAAATGTCGGCTAAAAAAATTTTACACAGCCGTGTTCGTTCAAGACGTTAATGTACTACGCATTGGAACATAAGCATATGCCCTAACACTGCTCACCTTCAAGTAAAATGTCACCTTTCAGATGAATATTACCTCATGTTCACAATGACCACAGAAGTGAATATGCCTCTAGCAATTAACCCGTACTCACCTATGGGGCAGAAACGTGGAGGCTAACAAAGAGGGTTCAACTTAAGTTAAGGACAACGCAGCGAGCTATGGAAAGAAAAATGATAGGTGTAACGTTAAGAGATCGGAAGCGGGCGGAGAGGGTGAGAGAACAAACGCGCGTTAATGATATCCTAGTTGAAATCAAGAGGAAAAAGTGGGCTTGGGCAGGGCACGTAATGCGAAGGCAAGATAACCGCTGGTCCTTAAGGGTAACCGAGTGGATTCCAAGAGAAGACAAACGTAGCAGGGGGCGGCAGAAAATTAGGTGGGCGGATGAGATTAAGAAATTTGCGGGAATATGGTGGCCGCGGCTGGCGAAGGACAGGGTTAATTGGACAGACATGGGAGAGGCATTTGCCCTGCAGTGGGCGTGGTCAGGCTGCTGATGGTCATGATGAATTAACCCCTGAAGCTGCAAATACCCCATCAACTCTACATCCGCTTTTAAAAACACTATTCCTCAGAGAATCTCCGTGCATGGGAGGGTAGTGTGACTCACTTGAGGCATGCGAGTCCCAGCGAGCTGCTGCAGCGTTCTTGAGGCCCACAGGCAGAGCCGAAGCCAGCGCCCGCCGTGCCGACGTCCCTGAGCGCAGGATCCTCCAGTCCCGACGACGGGCCCGGATCTCGGGGCGGGGGCGGTGAGGCATCGAGTAACGGCGACCCTTGTTTGCTGCCCGCTGGTGCCGGAACGAACAGGCTCATCCACGGGGCCGCCTGCTGACCCCTGCCGTGCACTGCGGGTCAAGTGCAGTACGTCACCAAGTATGGAGCCACACTCTGCCGCCGCTTGTGTCTCTCTCGTTGTTATGAATGAGATAACATTAGAAGCTCCGTGGAGCCCAAATGCGTCGTCGGTCAAAAAAATCGCCCACGGGCTGGATGAAAGTGACGTCACCAGATTGGAGCATTCCCATTGGCTGGAGTTACTTCACTTACGGTAAAGGCCCCAACAGCTGCTAATGCTGTCGCATTGCCAACACATAATGTAATTAGGTATAGTAAAGCACCAAGTTGGGCGAGGTGGTACTGGCTCATGACTGAAAGAACGTTACTGGGCTACAACAGAGACAAGGACTACCACGTAAGGAACAAAGAACATGCGCAGACTCAACTAATTTTATTGGAACAAACAGGAGCAATATATAGAGAAAAAAAGCCAACGAACCACAAAAACAAAAGCGCCTACGTGAACTGCAAGCAATTAATTGACACCGGCATTAAATTTCATTGCAGGAACTGTGAAGAAGGAAAAAAGAAACATAAAAAACAAGGCTGCCACCCCTGTTTTCACATACTAATACTTTTCCGCCATCAGGTTCGTATAACCCGAGAAGTAAATGAAGCTTATAGGTGATAATTGCATCAGCCAGCCTTCTGTCTCACTTGCAGAATGCGAATTTTCATATTTGGAAAAAACGTGAAATTTAATGTCAGTCATTAACTTGCTTGCAGTTCGCGTAGGTGTTTTTGTTTGTGTGGCTCGTTGGCTTTTTCCTGCATATATTCCTTCTGTTTGTACCAATAAAGTTAGTTTAGTCTTCGCAAGTCATTTGTTCCGTACGTGGTTAGTAACTTGTCTCTGTTGTAGCGCAGTAACGTTCTTTCAGTCATGTATATAGGTGTCCTTGTGAATTTTTGTCATTCAGGCTACCAGACAGGCTGCAGTCGTAGCATACACGCAGCACGGACGTATCACAAGAGGCTCCCATTCCCTAGTCCCTTTCGTCACACCAGCACGCGTTTCCCACTTGGAGCATTAATCGCATTTAGCACGGTAGAGTTCGCCTTGAGCTCGCACATATAGGCATGAGCGATAAAAACTTTTATTCCGTCTTACTCGCGCGGTCGGCTCGGATGTTTCTGCTACCGGCCACTTGATGAAGCCGACTAAAGGACGTGAGAGATTCATAGAAAAAGAATGGCTGTATTATACGCCCTCGAAAACCGTTGGGTCCAGTACGATTTAGCCTTGAAGGCCCTTTCGTACTTTATCCATGCATGTCACCCGGAATAAAATAAAGGACCAACCCGGGAGTCACAACAAGCAGAATCTTTTATGCCAAGAAAGTGCTTCGCACTAAATCAATTTGGACTGCATTGTAGATAGTTTTCTTTTGGTCAAAGCAGCATAGACCATGTGTTTAAAATTACCCGGTAGTTCCTTTTTTTCTTTAAGCCGTGAAAGATATGCTGGTGCGGTCTGTTACAGGAGACTGCAAAGCAAGGCGGACGTTATTTACGTGATAGAGTGTAAAGAAAAGACGACTGACTAAAATTAACCATTTATCTTTTGAACTTTTGAGTTTAAGGAAAATTATTATAGAGCGAAACTGAAAGTCGTCAATGTGAACGGCGAGCCGACGTTTTAAATTTCCCCTGTACGCAACCTACTTCGAAATACCGAACGTGAAAAAAACTTCTTCGGACGATCGTTGCCTTTCCCGCTTGCAAATTTATAAAATGGAGTCATTGCACGTGGTGTCGCCACAGAAACAACATCAACGACATCTACGCCATAAACATATGGATTGCATAACTATTTCTCGCACTAAATATTCAACTAAAGCAATTTGATCAATGTGGAATGTGGGAATGCGTACCTATCGAGTTTTCAGGTCTTTTTCACGTTCGATATCTCGAACGTTGACCTGGTCTTCGATACGAAGAGCTTTCAATTTCGCATTATAATCTTGTTCCCAGAAACAGAAAGTGGGTTAGTTAGCTTTAACTAATTAATCGTCTTTCAGTAAAAATCACCATGTAAATAATATCCGCTTACCGCACAGTTCATCGGTAGAGACAGTACCGAAGTATCTTACGCGGCTTTTAAAGCAAATCAATATCGAAAAAATTGAAACGCCCGGCATGTAGCACTTGGCCACAACAATCGCCATTTTTTCTGCTCGGACCAACCGTTTTCGTCTTCCCATTCGGACCTGGTATCATCCCCCGGAAGCTGCACGTCGTCCATCGGAGGAGGCCTGTGGAGAATTGACGTGAATTCATTCTCAGGAAACGCGTGACTAATGAAATTGACACGCCGCTGCATTCTAAACGCGCCGTAACAGTGGCGTCAAGAAATGAAAACCCTTTCTCTGTAGTCTTAGCAGAGCACTGTGGCACTGGTAAGAAATTAAGCAACGAAAGCTTGGTAGCGAAAAATACTAGCATTAAAAAAAATACGGAAGTGAGCAGAGTGGCATATTTTGTTTAGGTGACCTACGCCATAGTATGCCTGTCAATTCGTTAAGTTAACAAGAGAGGTGCCCGATACGTTCTTACCCTTGCACTTGACAAGCTAAATTAATAGTAGTTACGGGTCGCGACATACCCAAAGAAAATATGGTCTCGTGCGTTATTTGGTAGGAGTGCTTTCGAGAAATACGAGGACGCAGTGTACTGAGACGAAAATGTGCCATTGGCCCGCTCACATATGAGCACATTATGACACGATCGCGCGACAACGCACTTTCACATCAGTATGCAAAGTAAAGGAAAAACTACTGGAGGATAAACACAAATGTAGTTAGTTGCCACTTCTGAAGAATAAAAATCAGTTTATAAAGCGATAATTGTGGAACTCTGTATCTTTCTTGAACTGAATAATTTCCTTTTCTGTTCGAGTTGAGTGCCTTTCATTCTAGTTGCATCTACCGCCAATGGCACCTAAACGAGCTTTTTTGGACAACCTTAAAAGTAAAATTCCAAGGGAGAGTTTACGCCTGAAGAAGGCTAAATTAACGCGTCGCGAAATTTCATGCCAGCATAAAGCCATAGCGGGATCAAGTTAGTAAAGTAGGTTTCGTGCCCTCTGCAAGAAGAGGGTTATACAGTTAAACGGTGGTTGGGCCCGTTAGTCATGCAATGCTGATACCGGTACGCCCTCCCGTGGGCCAATTATATACCAGCGGCGTCATCTGCGGTGTAGAACTCACTGAAGCACGGCATACTGCATGGCAGCCATCCGGCCCGACAGGATCATGAAGCAGCAAACAGCAAGACCGGTGGCAGGCACCAACTGGGAAAAACAAGATGGTAAAGGGAACATTACACTGTAAACAAAAAGGAGTAAACAAGAGAGAAAGCTGAAGGGTGTGCACTAGAGGACAGTTTACTTCCTTTTTACCCACATATAGGCGTATTCATGTCTAGAGTGTACAGATTAATTACGACGAAACCAGACAACCACTTTGACAATCTCCGCCGCGAAGGGATCACAACCTAGATAAGATGAAGTGCACCAAAGTCGCAGTATTGGACAGTTTTAACACGTCGCCTCTATCGCACTACGCTGCAGAACTGCATAACCACTGAGCCACCGCGGCGGAGAAAGCAAGCTTCCAAGCCCGTCAGCACCATTGCAGTTTCATCCAAACACCAAACGTTAAGAAACGCCCAGCAGCTGTTCGAAAAAAAAAAATGAAAATTCGAGGAAAGGAAATGGCGCAGTAATTGCCGCACAAATCGTTGGACACCCGAACCGCGCCGTAAGGGAGGAGAGAAAGG